>NW_028290712.1:3285000-3620000 GCF_057876585.1 Rhinolophus sinicus
AAAAAAAAAAATGGCCATCTGTGTTAAGAAGGGCAATACAAATAAAAAGATAAGCGTTGGATTGAAAAATGCTTCTCAGTTATTAGGAACAGTGTAAGATTAATAAATAAGCACTTTAGACCAGGGTGTAATATAAATAATCATCATTCTGGTTTTCTAGCTTACACAAGTAAAGAATGTACTCTTTCAACTCCATATATTTGATGAAGCCTGAAGCCAGCTTCCAATCACAGACTGGCTCACACAACAGCTCCAATTACAACAATTTATCTTCTTCCTCATCAACTTCAGTTAGACCCTAAAAACAAGTTATATTGTACTAAAATGCCATTTCAAATTATTTTACTACTTTCATGTGCACTCTCATTGCAGCTACACTCAAGCAAATGGCCACATATTGACTTGAATTGCACCACAACTTCTAATACCCATTCCTACATATTTCCCACTTACAAAGGTACAATTTTGAAATGGTAGTGGCTTCTACTTTTCCAATCAGTTTTCCGATTTATAGGTTACAGATGCTCATCTTTCTAACTCTACAAATGACAGGTACCCCATGGTTCCCAATGCCAATTATAGCTGGTACATTAGCTGCCTCTCCATCATACATTGCCTGCATTATAGAATCATCTTCATTATTGCCAACCACCCACAAGTATATGCAGCATAACAAAGATTATAATGCATGTTGGCAAATATCAGCAGAAGTACTTATATACTTTATTTCAACAATAAACTTACATGTACAGCTTTATGGTTTCTTTGTCCATGTTATGTGAAAAAGTTGGGTTTCAAATGATGTTTTCTTTCAATGATAGGCTCCAAATTCTATACTGAATATTTGCATATATTGGTCATTATATTGGACTATTCAAGAGCATTCCTTTACGTAAACAATATCTACTTAAATATTTAAAGAAGATAAATTCATGAGTGTAATATGAAAAGCAGTAACATGACTTAAGGAAGTTCTGGAACTCCCCATGAGATGTCAAATGGGATTCTAAATTAGGTCTACATGAAAGGGCTTCTTACGAAATAAATTGACATCATGGTAATACACAGTATTTACTTTGGTATTTTCTCAATTTATCTTTTTTTCTTCCAGTGCTTTTTAATTCTATGGTTTGGATTGAACCGCTAGAGTTCATCTTCATTAAAATACATCACATCCTTAAAAATACAGCACAGTCTCAACCAACTCAATAGCTATGATCACCATTGTACCATATTAACTCAAATGAAATAATAAAGATCACAGAATAACATCATCAAATTTATGACTGTCAGCATCTAGCTGGATTTTGCCACTGATAGCACAAAGCCTTCATTTCTACTAATCCATTCATTGCATTCCTACTTATTCATGTCTCTTATTTCCTGTGTTATGATTCCATTCCATAGTTTTTATGCCTATACTTATGTTCCTTATGTTCCATCCAAAGACAGGCTGAATTCCATCAGCTTGCATGCAATGCCTGTTTGATTTTGAAGCAAGAGCCAGAGCTTGGCTAACATATACCTTGCATATGTGGCTTCTATTGGTCTCAAGGTCTCTATAAGTTGGAGTTCTGCTATTCATTTTAGGACTAGATTTAGAAAGCAATATTCAGCTCTTAAAATTCCTGTCTTACACATTCACCCTAGCTCTTCACCCCTGACTTTATTTTCTCTTGTTGCCTATAGAACACTAGTTAACCATCTCAGCACAGATGTAAACTCTTTCAGATATGCTTTTCCCCATTTTTCATTGTTGAACAAGGGCATCAGCAAAGCTTTACAACAGTACGTCTCATGCAACATGTTTAGTGTTTTTGAAAGAGACATGGATTAGATTTCTATGAAACAAATTAATACCTGTTTTATTTGCCAAATATAGCAACATTTCGGTGGTTTTCAATACATTATTGTTTTCTTTTATCTCTTCAACACAAACAGTTTGTTTTCATTAGCAATGAAATAGGTGGCAGCTATGGTAGCCTCTGAGTCCATCAACAGGGAAATATAATGTTAACTATTTCTATGAATTTTGTAATGCCAAAAGTCAAAATGCTGCTGTTTTCATAATTTGGAAATTTCAGTGTATTTTTTAATCCAAATTAATGTTTCCATCCTTGTACTCGTTACTATATTGGTTTCTACAAGCCACTACTTAGACTGAAGTTTCATCCAGAAATTCAGAGGTTTATGACATGTATATCTATATCTAGGTCTATATCTGTATCTGTGTCTGTATCTATATCATCTATATCTATATCCATCACCTAAACTGTGTTCCTTTAACAGTATATTTAGGACTACTCAAGTTAATGTAGTTTCTCATTTGAAATCATGGAAGTGTGCAACCAACCTACCTGTTATAATTGTGTGGACTGCATGTGTACTCTGCTCTACATGCAATGATAACAAATACCTGCATTTGTTAGTGAAAATGAGTTAACCATGTAACACTCTGTGTTCCTCGTGTTGCCTTAAAGGCAGATGTAAAATTTTCAAAAATGCAAAAGCGTTGGAATGCTAAATGCACCTAAGGGAAGACCAGAAGTAGTGAGGAATTTGACGAAAATTCTGTGCTTAAGGCAATTTGAATGCAAATTTAACATTGTGTCTTCTTCGAAAATTTTCAGCAATATGAAGGTAGCTTTACCTGCCCTGCTAGTTGCAAAAGTGGCAACCACACACTGTGGCAACTTCTCATATAACATGGTGTTTACTGAGAGATTATATAGGCAAGTGAAACAGGACTCATAAGTGTGGTTGGAAAGGAGCCTTTACTTCATGTTCATATGGTCCAAGCTATTAAGTGCAACACCAATGGTAGAAAAGTTGTCATGTGCTATGAATACCTGAATTTCAGGTAGGCTACGTTAGCAGCTCTCTTTATAATCTTCATTAGATGATTGATCTAATAATGTACATCTCAATAATCATAAAGGCAGGTCAGTGGTGTGCTCCAGGTTTTCACAACAGAGACCAAAAAAAAAAAAAAATGTATTTGATTTGTAGTACTAGTTTTCCAACAGGAAACACCGGAAATACTAGAGTTAGAAATACACTTATTAAGTTGAGTTCTGCCACTGGGTCTGTCTGCTTAGTATTTATATGTGCATATTTGTAACTGGTTTGGAAGCTGAATAGCTAGACAGTTCAATAGACACCATTGAATTTTGATTAACTAAACCTGTGCTGATTCGCACCAACCCAGCTTCATAAGAACTTTTTGAACTGAGGGTCACTTGATCCACAAGAATTTCTTTGCATAGTGGAAAAGGAGACAATTTAGGGGGCCTAGTTGGAGAGTAGATATCACCTCCTTTTGGAAAACTTAGTTGAAGCGGGATCCAAGCAAGTACAGTCTTGACTTACAGGAAAAATCCTTGTACATACATACTCTTTTCCAGTGTTATTTAAGGTTTTAGAATTCCTTATTAGGTTTGAGTGAACTTGTCTGCCATTATATGTCATTGTTGGCGTGACATACTGTATCTTTGTGTACACTCTGATATAATACAACTGGATTGTTCCCTACCCCTTGAACATTATCTTTTTTTTTTTTCTTCAACAACTAGGAAAGATTAAGTAATCAGCAACAATTTGTTTCAAAAGAAGACCTTAGTTTTCAGACTTGAAGACAATTATATTCTTTCAGATACCACTGGTGTAAATACATATGTTATCAGTACCCAAGGAGTATGTTTACAATTGTTAACCTAATCATGGAACCTAATTGAAAATCTAATCAATCATAGGAATGTATTGAACAAAACCATATCTTACGTGAATGCATCCTGAGCACAAAATGATTGATAGCTGTGTACAACATGAGTGAGAACTATTAAGCGAGCATGTTGCTCTTTCATAGGTGCTTAAGTAGACATAGTTCTCTGTCTAAGACAAAGAACATTCTCACTGGCATTAAAAGCAGCTTCAATAGATTATATTGGCTGCAGTTTCCTCATCTTACACTGCCAATGCAGAATCACAATTTGATTTTCCCTCTGATGCTGTCTGTGTTTGAGGATGCAACTGTCCTTGTGCCCTTATCATACCAGATTATTATACCTTGTGTCCTAAATAATACCAGATTTATTATTAAACAATGGTATGTCTCATATCTATTATATATACATATGCAGGATATATATATATATATATATATATATATATATATATATATATATATATTATATATACATACATACATAGGATATATATATATATATATATATATATATATATATATATATATACACATATACATATACATACATACATATATGGTATACATACATTCATAAGGGATACAGATTTTGACCTTTAAAGGTATTTTTTCCAAATATTTCTATGGGAAATGTCCTAGAGTAAAGAGTAGAATAGCCTAATCAATTTTTCATACAGTAAAATAGTCATAGAGGTAATCATATTGTATCACCACATTAAACTTGGGGCTAATGATACAAAAACACATAGGATAAACACACTCATCAAGACATTCTACCTAAATATCTCCCTGAAAACTATAATTCCAATTCTGAGATTTTGTGGGGATTCCAATTCAATTTTATTCTCATTTTATTCCACTCATAACCAACATTCAATCAATCCCATTTTAATCATGAGCCTACAACAGAAGCATGCAATTATTCAATAAAATGAACTATATTCCTAACTGTTTGTGAAATCTGTAAAGCACAGTGTTAGTATAAACCAGTCCATTTTCCTCTGTCTCTTATACACCAAAAAATAAAAGGCAACATTGACAAGTGTATAGCAGGGTTGGTGATATAATTTTTTTGTTCTGCCTGGCAACAAAATGGAAAACACTTCAATGTATAACATGACAAAACAAAACAAAACAAAAACAAACAAACAAAAATATAAAGAAATACACGTGGAATTAAAAAAGTTATAAAGGTAAACATGAATGTCAAATCAACTGTCCTAACTATGAATAAAAAGTCATTTATATTTTAATGAACACTAGTCACTTATGAGAAAGGTGACTTAATGGGTCTTCAAAAGTCAAATAAACACGGCTATAACTGCTGAAAAACGCTGTGAGAAAAATGTATCTACGTGTCATAAGAGGCTGTGTGAGATATTTGTTTAAAATTAAGAAAAGCAATTAAAGATAAAACCATGGAAGTTGTTGTTGACACCTAAGAGTTTGTTCTTGCTGACAGTTCCAAAGATTACCATTCAGTATGGGGGAAATTCAAGAGACAATCAGATAGACAGGAATGCTAAGGTATTGTTGAAATCATGAATAGGTGAGCAGGACAACATGGCCCTATCAAACAAATTTACAATGTTCAAGCCCATTAGGTGTTGATAGCTCCCAAAGGACACACAGGATCATTAGAAAGTGCTCAAGATAAATAGGTCACTCAAAGTCAGCAGGAGATACTCATCAGTGCCAAAAAACTCTCAATACCTCACTGCAGATATCAGGACCAACAATGTTGCCCTTAGGATGACCAGGGTGCACAGGAAAAGTGGGAGACACAGATGTATTCTACTTGGCACACATGACAATCTAAATATGCTTAGCACCAAACACTACATGAAAAGCAACCAGAGCAAATGAAGAGCATCACTAACAACTGATTCCCACTTTGGCCTTGTCATGACAAACATGACACACTCACAACTGCAAAGGCAATTAGGCACACCTGTGGCAACATTGTACTTCCAGGCAACACAAAGGACATAAAGAGGCTTACCTGAACAACAGGGGATTACTGAGGGCAACCAGATTAGCTCAAAAACATGGGATTCATCAGGACCATTCTGGATTCATTAGACTAACAAATTACCCCAAACGAAAACAGAGGAAACACAAGGATATTGTCACATTCCTCCTTTTCAGCTGAGGGCAAGCCCAACAACCTGAAAATCTTGAGGTCAATCAGGGAGCTAAGTGAATCCATTAGCATGTGCCCCAAACATCCTGCATGTACTCAGAAAACCCAGAGATGGTTAGATAGTAAGGATGATCACAAAATAAGCAAAGTGCACTGGTCCACCAGCAGGTGCTAGGAATGCTTACATGCACTAACAGGAATACCCAGAACGACTAGGGGACACTCCAAAACCATCGGTGACCCAGGGACACCAGAACATTGTACTAAAACTGCTGTGGGCTCAGAACAACCAGAACACTCAAGCAGAGAGTGGATTCTTCACACAAACAAAACTCTAACATAACATAACAAGTGTGTTCTATCAGAAACACCAAATGACACTTAGAACAACCACTATGTATTCAGGATCACAGGTCCAAAACCAAGAAGTCCTGGGTTTGTACAAAACATGACAAGGTCAGTTAGGACAACCTGCGTGTTTCCTATCATAAAAGAAGAACCAGAAATTACCATAAGATTTCAAGTCCACAAGATTTTTAACAGCATCAATATTGGCAGTCGGAAAGACAAGACATTGTCTCTACCAAATGCGGATTCAGAACCTGAGCAGGATGAACAACCAATTCCAGCAGTGTCCACTGAAGATAAGGAAGGTGCTGTCATTACCACTAGGGTTCTCTCAAGGCCATGGGTTGTTCACGACACCATGAAAGTACAGTCAAGACCATGGGGGCTCTCAAGAACACCAGAATGGTACTCCAAGCAACCATGGTTTCATCTGGGTTCATAGGGACCCAGTACAGCCAAGAGGTGCTCACAACCACTAAAATACTGTCAGGGTGACTAGTGGTCACAATAACCTGCACACACAAATAATTGCCACAGAGCACTCAGGAACAACTGAAGCCATCCCCAAAAAAGAGCAGAAACAGAGTTACACCCAGAGGTGACACTGAGGAAAAGCAAAAACTCTTGAGGACAAACAAGGAACTTTCAGGAATTCTATAATGGGATCAAATGCACAGGGGACGGCTGAGGACAATTGGGAAGGAGGAAGTGGTGAGGATGACCAGGACTTCCAAGATCACTGTGGGGTGCACATGTCAAAGAGAGAGATGACAAGAAACAAGTGTACTCCCTGGAAAGAAGATTGAAACTCAGAGTCACCAGAAGGACTTTTGATAACAGAGATTTTGAGGGATCAATAATCTATTAATGCAGACAGCAGGCGAAGCTCAGTAACACAAGTGGAATCTAGGAAAGAGTAGAAGCACACAGAAAAAGCAGGGCCAGGTATGGAAGACCACTGTAAACTCAAGGCCACAAGTGTGCTCCAGAGCGCTAACAATGACTAAAATCAACAAAGAAATGATGAGGCAAACAAAGAGAATCGATAAATCCAGAGAATGCTCAAAATCCCTTGGGAGACATCAACATAACCAGGAGGTATCTTCAGAAATAAGGAGGCCTGTGGGACTACCAATGCACTAACAATTACATTAGGAGGGATGAAGAATCACCTGCTGTCATTAAAAACCACCAGAAGAAACTCAGGAATCCCCAAAGTCCCAAGGCACACCAACACTGTGACAGGCACTGAAGACCTGTAAGGGCATTAGAGATCATGAAGGAAAATGCAGGATAACTAAGAAGTACTCACAATCATCACAGTGTATACAGGTCGAGAAGGAGCTGCTCAAAAGCACCAGGGCACTAGCAGAAACACCAGGATCACCAGGCGTTTCTCAGTATCATAACGGACCATTCAGGACAATCACTGTGAATTCTGGAAACCAGGGGACAGAAAACATTTACTGAAAACAATGAATATACCATCAGGAGCAGGTGGGGTTACTCAAATTGATCTGAGGATAAACAGAAAAAAAAAAAAAGGGAGGCTACAAATCACTAGGGTGAAAACAGGAGCACAAAAACCACTAAGGGCAATCAGAGTGCTAAGTGTAACAACAAGGGTCACTTGGTCCAGAAACATCTCTTGGGACCGGGAGTGGTGCAGTGAACACACCTGTAGCCATCTGATAACATCAGTGAAAGACAGAAGACAACTTATTCTCCATCACTCTTTCCCAGGTGGTCAATAAAATCAAGTTATGCCACTTATCCTGGGAATGTCTTTGGTTCCCTGAATGAGTTCTACAGTGCTTGGCTGTTTCTTGTAATGTAGATTGTTGTACTGAAATCCAACACGTCTCACACTGGTCTCAATTCTTCTGTTAGTTATGAGCAGGTTTTAGAATCTTGACAACAACATGGTGATGCTCAACCACACACTAATGCTGTTGGGAGCCCCATGATGGAGTTACTAATTAATAGCTATACAGAGCATGACGTAGTTGTTTGGACAACCCTTTAGTGATTGTCTGCATTTCCATTTGCACCTTAGAGCTCTTTGATGTTCTTGAGTGCCCTTTTCTAATTCTGAAACACTTAGTTTGCCCTGAGTTATTTGTTTCGATTCCAAATGTCCCCTTTGAAGCCAAAGCACTTGTGGAGGTTCCAATTGTGCCATTGTACTTTAGAAAACAGTAGCATTTCTCATAACTCTGGTTGCTATGAGTTTCTTGATATGGACATGACCAGTCTCTAAAAGTCCTAGGGGAAGCATGATAACTGTGAGCTCATACTGCTCTTGCTGAGAAATCAGTGGTTGCTCTGGATGTCTCTCAGTTGTCATGATGGCCTTCTGGTAATCCTGACATACTCTTTGTGGCCTTTGAGCTAAACTGTACTTCTGATAGTTCCCTTATCTCTCTAAAAAGCCTCTGCTGGGGGCTCAGTTACACAACAGTTTTCAGGTTGTCCCATTCACGTTCTGAAAATCCCCTGGCTATTCCAATAACTTCCTTTCAGTTTTTGTAATTCCTTTTTTATTTATTTTTCGTTCCAATTCCAAGGTCTCAGCTTCCTGAGGTGTTCCGGAGTGGCCTTAGTTATCTTAAGTGCCCCTGTTTCTTCTGAGAGACTAAAAGATCCTGAAGGACCTTTTGGTAATAACCACCTTTCTAATGCTTTTGGACACAAAAGCACTGTGAACTTCCAGGCCTTTATAAAAATAATCAGAATTCAGTGGGACCCCCTAAGAACGTGGGGAACTCCATTGCCATTTAAATCCCACCATATTCCAACAGGGATATCAGGAGCTCAGCAAGTAAGACCTAAGTAAGAGACCAGATCTAGATACTTGGTTCTAAAACGTGACACAATAGCGTTCAAAAGAACAGGTATCAAGTACACCAGGATACTATGAAACCATACATACATGATCAGGGATAATAATGGTTTTCAAACTGTTAGCAGATTAAATCTAGACAAATAGCAAACACAATAGAGATATTCACAAAAGGAAGTTGCATTAAAAAAGCAGTAATTTTACTAACAATTGTCACCCCAATAAATTTAATAAAATAAAATTAAAGAAAAAAAAAAGCAGTAGAGAACACCCATGAGTATAATGTGGTGTCGAGGTTGCCCACATGCAACTAAGGGCAACCAAAAAAACTGAGCACAGGAAGAGCAGTATCACTGAAAAGTGAATGGTTGCAGGAACACATGGGGGGTACTTAGCAAAAACAAATAGGACACTCAGGTTTTCCAAGACACTATGAAGTACACCAGGAGTCATTAATGTAAACCTGTGGCACCTGAGGAAATCAATGGTCCTTTACCATGATACTCTAGTCACTCAAGACACCCAGGGTGTAACCAGAAATATTAGTGCACTGTCATGATCCTGACCGAAGGCTCACCCTTTTGGGTGTATCTCAGGTTACCAGGAAGCCCTCAGGCCATGCATTTGGAATCCAGGAAAACAAAAGATTCCCAGAAGCAAAAATCTGCCATGGAAATTCAGGAATACCAGAAAATGAAATGAAAACCAGCATCCCTCACAAATACCATGATGCAATCAGGACCACCGGAGCATCATCAGGGACATCAGAAGGCACTACTAGTAACCATAGGTATATTGACAACTGGAGGACCCTGGATAACACTACAGATAATACAAGATATCCATAGGTGTCAGTACCAGCAGAGTGTATTTAGGAAATGCAGGAAAATATGAGGTTCACTGGAGGGTACTGAGGACCATAGAGTCCCATCCAGAAAGGCCGCAGCACTATCAGCCTTACCTAAATGCTCAGGATCACCTGACCACTTATGGACCACCACAGTGTACTCAGGATCACAGAGATTGCTCAGGACCCCTCAGGTAGCACAGAAATTTTAGTGACTTTTGAGGATTACAGGGGGTTCTACAACAGCCAAGAAGCACAACAATCACCAACGGTCACTCAACACGACCGGTGTCTTATAAGATGCATGTAAGCACTAGGAGACCACAGATGACACTCAGGGGTGCCACCTGGTTCAAAGGAGTCCCAGTGTACTGTCAAAATTACTCTGGTCCAGAGTATTACCGGGGACATGTGAAGAATGCCAATGAGTCTCGAGAACATGAGGGCTCAATGAGGACAACAAGAGGTCACTCAGCATCACCAGAAAATGCTTAAAAACTCAGTAGAGAATTAAGATTATCAACATGCTTACAGGATATATGGTACACCCAGGATTATGTGGGGTTCCCCATGAATGCCCCATTATGTTCAGGACTGAAAGTGTCTTCCAGCAACACCAGGAGTTTCTCTGCACCTCTAGGGAAAGTACTTATGTCCATTGTGGTAATATCAGTTCCACGATGTAGTGTTCAGGACAAGCATTGGAAAATTACACAACAAGGCATAATAAGGTACACCTTTTCAGGGAGCACAAAATCACCACAACACTGTGATAAATTGGAAAATTCCATCACATCAACATGAAACTGTTAATGCTATGAAGTTTTCAGGAAATCCACTAGATGCATAGCTCCACAATGTGCACCGTGGGCCAACATTGACACCTAACTCTACCAGGTGTTGAAAAGGATGACCACTGTGCAATCAGGAATACTGTGGTCACTCTGGACAATCACAAATTTTTAGAGTGGCAGCTATGACTTAGGAGAACCTACAGGTGCTCGCAACTACTGCTGTACAACCCAAATCCAATGAGAACAGTCAGGATATATCCAGGACCACCATCAAGTGCTTTTCTCTTTGTACAGGTGACAAGAACCAAGCAGGGGGTATATACACATTACCAAAGGGCACTGATAACCACAAGCAGATGCGTAAAACAATGAGATTCCCATGTATGTCTGAGCACCACAAGTGTGCATTGATTCCCACAGGAATTCCAGGTACATCAACAAATGCCCATGATAATCTAGGAAACTGTGGTCAATATGGATAGTTTAATATCGCGTCCAGCACAACATGGGTAGTGAGGGAATGAGAAGGGACACCGTTGTGTTAAAAAATAAACAGAAATTAAGAAAGTTTTAATCAGAGGACCAACGGTCTCGCACCCTCAAAAGACTGAGAGTCCCAAATCGGGCCATCTTGTGGCTTTTATTGATATACACGGAAGTAGCATGGTTTTTTCCATGGTCTGTGAGTCTCAGCATCATACCAGAAAAGATTCAAAACAATTACCATTGTCTGCAAACAGCCAAACCAGAAAGTTCCATGATGTCTTAACAATTATGCTTTGTGCCTTCCCAGGGACAAATCCTATATACAGAAACTTATTGCTAAGAATGGAAGAAGAGTTGATGTAATCACTTCACTGACTCACTTTCTAAGCAGGTGGGGGGATGAAATCGTCATAAGCAGAGGCTCTCCTTAACCAGGGTAAGTTGGGACTGTGCCACATCTATCGACCCCGTGAATTCTCCTGCTGGTCCACACACACAGTTCTGCCTAGCTTGGGTTGTTTCTCCCTTGAGAAATCTTACCCATCATTGGCTGACAAATCATCTTTATGGGACAAACAGACAGGCATGAAGTGTACGCACAAAGGTAAAGCAAAGTCCTTGAAAGGAACAGTTTTACAGACTCTTCTTTCTTTAGGAAAGGCACAAGGGGCAGATGGCTAGGCTGCTGCGTGACAACAGCTAAATACACACTGGGGACATAAAAATCGTTCAGATGACACTTAAGACTGCCAGGGCTCAATGATGAAAATATCTCACAATGAAAAAAGAAAGAGGGGGATACAGGAAAATAAGGTTCTAACAATCCAAGCAAGTGATGTTCAGAGTAACAAGGGGGTATCCAGGACTGAGGTCTTGGTACAATCACCAAAATACTGGACAACACACACTGAGGACAACCAGGAGTATTTCAGAGACATTAGGGTAGTATCAGAAACAACAGAGTATGGTCATGACAATCAGGGGCACCTTTATCACCAAGAATTAACACAAGCCCTCTATGGCACTCTAAGGACTATGAAGGAACTCTCAGAAACACCAGGTTTCACTCAATATCTCCACGGTAATGTTAAAAGAAACTGTGCTTGCACAGGGCACATGAGCATTCTCGGGAACACTACGGATATAAGGAGCACTTCTCACAGTGAACGTTAGTCTCCAAGGATAATGTAGGGTCACTCAAGAACAGCTGGGACAACCCATAACACGAAGAAGCACTCAAGTACACCAGGGTGCAGTCGTGACAATGACTACATGTGCAGGAACAACAGTAATCACGCAGGTACAAGGCCATGCTCTCAAACATTTGGTAAAACCAAAACCACCAAGGTGACTCTGAACAATTATATAAGAGAAGAGCAACAGGAAATCTGAGGACCACAATTTGTCTCTTAAAATCAAACCTAACAGCACAGGCATGTGACTACAAGTATCAAAATGGAGTATGCTGGATTGCTAAGGGTAACCCAGGATTCATAGGAAGCACCTAAGATGACCAGGGAATGCTGAAAACAAATCAGCAGTGCTTAGCAATCCCTGAACTTGCGCAGTAGGGGCTGGACATCCAAAACAACCATGGAACTCAGAAAAACATAAGGTTTTAATGAAACAGAAGCAGACACTCAGAAAGGTTGAGACTACTATGGAGAACTCCAGATGACATTGCAGGTCAAAAACAAAACAGAACAGGGGAGACTGAAGTATCTGGAAAATGCTGTTAACGAGGGTGTTAATGGGATGACAAAAAAGTGCTCAAAAACAGCAGTGATCATATTGAATTAATTTTGGTTATTCTTGAAAATTTGGTGACACCAGTGACCACCAGCAACTTCTCAGGACACTTAGGGAATCATCATGATATTAAGGGCACTATTGTATTTATCTAAAAGGGGACAGTATAAACAAAACACTCAACTGTAGCTCAGTACAACTAGGAGATATAGAAAATGAGGAAGAAATTGTCTGAACTACAACAGCAATGAGAATACCAGCAAAACCATTTCAGGAAAAAGAATGTGAATTCAGGACAAATAAGGGAACTCTAACACATTCAAAAGAACTGGACAATCAGGAAATTCTCCAAACCACCAGAAATCTATCAGAATAACAAGTGAACATTCAGGAATACTAGGGTATTATATGTCTTAAAAGGCTGCTCAATATAAATACAACAAGAAGGGACATAGAAGCAGCAGGTACCCAATGAGTACAAAGAAAGGGCACCCCAAATGGACATGAGGCACACAAGAATACCAGGAGAATCTCAGAGGCAGTGAAAGCATCAGAACATGCAAGGTGCCAGTAACTGGCAATCACAAACCCAAGGAGAGACTGAGACCTAGCAGGAGGAGCTGAAAACACACCAAGTTGTTGTCATATAAATGAGTGACACTGACATGTGCAGGTAGCACCGAGGGATACGTGGTGTAATTACGGACACCCAGTCACTTGTAAAACCAAAAGGAGCTACTCAGATGAACAAGGGTCAACTGGGAGCCCCAGTAAATATTCAGCACCAACCGTGAGTCCCATGTTTACCAGAAGTCACTCTAGCAAGCAGGGGTCATCCAGCATTAGCAGAAGTACTCAGGACTAACATGGCAACACATACCGGGGCACTGGTAAACTGAGTTGGCAGTCAGTAGTAAGAAGCTGGTAACAGCACCACAAAGATTCTCTCAGAATCATCAGGGGACAGTCAGAGTCATAAATGTTTCCTTAGCAACAGTCAAGCACATAGTGGCCAACAACTACTCAAGATTACACGAGCTCTATGAAGACAGCAGTAGTTTAATGAAACCATATAGGGAATCCCAGGATGACCAGGGTTCTCTCAGGACAAATAGGGACATCTCAGGACAACTAGGTGGAAAAGTACAAGACGGCTGAGCATAGAAATGACAGGGGACCAGGACCACCACGTGGCTTCAGGACAATTAGCATTCATTCCAGACCATGAATACTTTGATAGAAAACAGTGTACTGTCATTAAAGCAAGGAGGAGCTGGGAACACTGGGTTCACTCAGAACCACAAGAGCACAAGAAGAGTACAATAAAATTCTCCACATAACTAGAAATTACTTCAGGGTAACAGGGCATTGTCAGAATTACCAGTAGCCTCTAAAAGCTCGAGTTCTCAAAAGAATGAGTGTGGTATCATTAGAATCATGGGGGACTCATAACAACCACTGGGTATCCCCAACCTCTTTGAGTCTCTCTCTGGACAATTGGAGGAGCCACAACACCCATGAATTATAGAATCAGTAGAATTTTGAACATAAGATTCCAGGAAATCACAGAAAATATCAAGATACCAATAAACCCCCATCATCACTAGGGGACACTCAGAACACTTGGTAAATCGAACAACACCCCTGGTGTGCTAAGAAACACTATTGCACTCTGAGCACCAGGTGAATACACTCAGGACAAACACATGATATCCCAGGAAGTATGGGAGACATCAGGGGGACTCTGAGGACCACCAGAAGGCACTTTGTTACAGCAGGCATCACCAAGGAAAGCTGGGTGTTCTTACAACAATGCAGGAACATTCCAAAGGATCTTACCACTCAGGCACTCCAAGAGTTTCTGGGAGTTTCAGGAGACACCCGAGATAACCATGTAGTAGTCAAGACCACAAAAGTGTAGTAAAAATTTTAAAAAGCATCTTTCCACTATCACCATGCACACTCAGATTCTCCTGATAAGAGGGAGAACTACCAAGAAGCCCTGAGGAACATTAGGAGGCTATATGGAATACCAAGCAGTAGCAACTTTACCCATAGTCATGAAGACCACCTGAAGTCATTCATATTCACAAGGGCTTTGTAGCACAACCACAGGAATATTTTATCAACCAGCATCTTTGTGGACAGGAAGGACACCAAAAATCCAGGGAATGCTGAGGACCAATTTTCCTTCAAAAATTGTCATGTGCACTGAGCAACTTTTAGTATTCCTGACACTACCACAGTGTGAATCTATGATGGTTCTGATCGCCTCTTTGTGATTTTCCACATGGAATGGGATAGTCTTGAATTCTTTTGGCAGTCTTAGCACTACAATAATTCCCTTCCTTTCTCAGGAATTGATGGTGGTCCCAGTAATGTCCACAGCAATTAGGCATCACAGCAATCCCCCAAAATAACAGGAATTGATGGGATTCCCAATTGCTGTGGACATTACCGGGACCACCATCGATTCCTAAAAGAGGAAGGTAATTTTTACGATTAAAAAAACAATGGTCAGGAGGAAAAAAATTTGCTCAAAATACATCTGTACACCAAACACAATTAGTAAACAGAGTAGGCATTAATCAGCGACCCTAGGTGTCACTCACAACTTCAATTGAGCTATCACAACAGACCAGGAGAGGCCCAGAACACCCAGCATGTACTTAAGACAACAAGGAGCCACTCAAATACAGGAGGGCACAATTAGGAGCACCAGGGTTTTATGAAAAGTACAATGAAAGTCAAAAATCAATTGTAAATGCTCGTCCCCACCAGGACAAATCTGAGACAACCACCAGTTGACATGCCAATCTAAAAAAAAAAAAAAAATTCTGATCTGGAGATTATACTCGAAACGAGAACAGGACACCAGAACAAGTGTCACTCAGAACTTCAAGGATTCTACTAGGAGAAAACTTCGCTCAGATCATGCAGGTTCATCACAGGAAGATGAGGGGTATATCAGAACCAATATTAGGTGCTCAAAACCACTACAATCAACAGCAAACCATGGGATCTGACTTATAAACAATGGGAGTTGTGACAAACATTGTATAATGAAAACAATTTTCAGTCACCAAAAAACACCATATGCTTTCACAAACATTAGTGTAGGGCTATGACAGTCAAAAGATTTCAAGACTAGTCCATTCTGTGTGGAAAATCACCAAGAGGTGAGCAGAACCATCATAGATTCACCCTATGCTGGTGTCAGGAATAATAAAAGTTGCTCAGTGCACATGACCATTCTCGAAAGAAAATGACCAATTGTCAATATCTGACTGTCTAATAACACTAGGGCAACCAGAATAACATCAAGTTACTGATACGAATGGCAGGGACTCAGAAATAACAAGAGGTACTTAAATCCCCTAGGCTACTTTTAGTATCATTACATAGGTTTCATGTGTAAACGTCTGAAATATATAATTTATATCCCATTGTAGTCACTCCATTAACTTTAATTTTTTAAAAATCATCTACATTGTTAGTATAATCAGAGGTGCTCAGGAACATTAATAATCACCTAAGTCTCTTTGTGGCTACTTGGATGAGCAGGACCCACCAAGGGAAATGTGTGGGTGCTGAGGACCCAGGGCACTCTCACAATTATTACGATGTTCACATGAGCACTACTGTATCCAACGAGAAGCTATCACAACATTCAAAGTTATACATAAATATCAGATTGCATCCAAGTAGAATAGTGTACTCTCAAAACAATTCATGGGCTGTCAAAACTTCCAGGGGATTTTCAGGAACAACATTGGGAAACAGGAAAAACACTTGTGCTTTTAGTGCAAGAGGTTTTTATCAAAAGGCAAAACCCTCTCAAAGTCTTCTATGAAGCGGGGACAAGCAAAAACAGTAGATAACACTGAAAACAACTAGGAAACACTGAGGACCACTGGGATGCATATCAGAAAAAGTCAGGTACACTTAGGATACCCTTGGCTTGTAGAGGACAAGTTGGAGTCACTCTTGGCAACTGGGGTGCATCCTGGACATCCAGCTGATACACAAATCCACCAAGGCATTATTAGGATCACCTGAATATGGTCAGTAGAAACATTGGATGACCAGGACTGCCTGCCATTACTCTGGGTATGAGGACATTCTGCACAACTGGCCATAACTTAGTGCCAACTAGGCTTAATCAGAAGAAAACAAATATGCTTCATATTCCTGGAATCTCAAAACGTTCACAATGTTATAATGCACCCAAGGGACTAGCAAGAACAAAACGATAGCTCAGGACCCTCCAGAGATATACATGACTATGAGAACTGTATCACAATTTCATGGAGTTCAAGATTTGTGTGGGTTGCTAAGGAAGATGAGATGTTGCTCATGATATCCAGAGAGGTCTTACAACAACCTGGTTTTTATAGTAATCAAAATGCATGGGAGGACACCAAGAGGCACTCGAGACCACTGGCAAGGCAGCCATATAACAATGAATAGCACTGTCAGAATACTATTAAATGCTCAGTACCACCACGAGGCACAGTCTAACACAGAGGATTTCATCAATATTCTATATGGCTTTCAATCACCAACTAGCACTTAGAAACACATACGTGCTGCCCAGAGGACGAGATAGTAACTTGAACACCTGCAGCCAGGAAATACCAGGGCAGACTCAGGAGCAGCACAGGGCATCCAGAAACACCACTGGGTGCCAGGCTTTACAACAAGTTAAAAAGGAACAAATAAGATGTGTTAAGGGCCATGAGGGCCTAAGCATAGAAATAGAAATTTGCTGAGGACAACAGGTTGCATACTGTAAAACTGGGCAGTGATAAGAACAAGCCAAGGATTTCCACGGGATTGTCAGGAAACACAGCAGTGTGCAAGGGCCACCAGTGGTCTATCAGGACTACCAAGTAGATCTCAGGACAAGCAGGATGCATCAAATGTAACCACAGGGCACAAATGATGACACAGTTACACTGAAAATCCCAGGACATACATTTCAACAATCGGGAATTAAAAGATATTCAGGGTGCATTTAGCACAAGTAGTGAAAACTCTGGATGACCATGGGCCACTCAGGACCAACACATATCTTCCAGCACAATTAGAGAAAACAAATGGGCAATGCTCAGAGACACCAGCACTTTGTCAGAGTCACCATGTAGTACACGGGGAAGAGGATGCTCAAAATCTTTTAGAACTGTACAAGACTCCCATGGTTCTATCATATCTGCCATGATATAATCATGAATACCCAGTGACAACCTGGACCCAAAAATATCACGCAGGTGTGCCAGGGGATGCACGGAACAACCAGGACACTATTGGGCCCTCTAATAAAGACTCGGTACCACAATAAGATACCCACGGAATCATTGTTCCATTAGTGATGCTCAGTCGCTTGGTATAAACGTATGCTATTTGGTCAACTTTGTGCACACTTAATGACCGAGGATGCTGTCAGAATAACCAGGATGTACCAGAGAACACAATTTTACTATGTAAACTTTCAGGATATATCAAGAATTTCAGGAACCTACCAGCAAAATCACACATTTTTTTGGATTTCTGGGGGACACCAAGGAATGCTTCGACTCCCCTAATACCAACATGGGAAACGTAGGTACACCAATTTCTGTTCACTAATATGAGGATGCTATCAGGAAATGAGTGGGGCCATAACGACCAGCCAGGTGCACCAGAATTACCCGGATAAACTCAAAACAATCAAGGAGTGCTCTGGAGAACTAGGCTGTACTCAGAAACACCATTTTGACCTCAACATCAGAAAGAAAATAATAAAAAAGATTATCTATTGGGATCAAAGTACTCAAGAAATCCTCGGCATGCTCTACATAATAAAGGTAAACTTATGGGCACCTGGAGTACCTGAGAATCTACAGTCCATTCCAGTATCATCAAAATCAATTCCAGACTGAAAGGGCTATATGGTGCTACGAGTGGCAAAGTCACGACCACTCATAGCATTTCAGTGGTACCAATGATGCCCAAAAGTGAAGAAGAGCTGTCTCTCCTGTCCTGGTTAGTCAGTACAAGCATGTAAATCTTAAAAGTCTTAAAAATCCTGAAGCACTCAGAGAACACAAGGGGTGCTAAAGAAACCACGGATACCCAAAATTATCATGATCCATTCAAAGTAGCACAGGGAATTTCAACCTGTGCAAATGGTTTGTATGCATCAGGGTCACTCAGGACAACACAGAGGCTTTGAGTAAAATTAAAAGACACTTGGGATAACCAGGGCATTATCAGGACTGCTACAGTCTGATCAAACAACCATGGAATATCCAGGATAATACATGAGTCATTCATAAACAGGACAGTGTCAGAACATGGAGGGCTCATTAATCAACAGGAACTTACCTTAGGATAGATAAAGTCCATTCATGAAAACCATGGCCCTCAAAACACTTACTGAAGAGGCCTAGTATTACCTCAGCATTCTCAGTATCACCAATGATCTCTCAGGAGCAATACAAATTACTTATCACCAGGGGGCATTCTGCACACCAAAATTTTTCTGCAAAACTAGGTACACTTCAGGAGCACTAGTAAAAGCCCATGTCTTCTAAAAGCTTTCAGACCACCTGGGGAATGCCAGGAACACCAGGGAGCTTTCAGGAACAGAAGAAAATTCCCAGTTACGCTAGACCAGTGAGTGACACATAGTGCCACAAATAAATATTCAGGACCATCAATATTCAATTAGAGAAAGCATTCAAGACCCAAAGGCATAATAAATTCCATTATGGAGGACAATTGCTGAGGACACTAGGGTGTTTTCAGGACAATAATGGGCCACTCAGGGTTACCGGTGGATATTCCAGTACCACCAAAGTCTGAAAAAGACAATTTTGGAACAGCAGAAAACACTCAGGAATAACAAATGGCACTCAGGAAAACAAGGAGTACTGAAGACAAATAAGAAGTGCTAAGGAACACCAGCAACAAGAGGGGGTCTCCTAAATTCATCATGGAAGACATGGAGCTATCATGACTATTAGGAAGTTCACCAGCATGTGCCCCAAACGGCCAGAATTCAAACAGAAAACCAAAATCTCCCAGGATGACCATGAGGCACTCACAGACAAAAGGAACCCATTGAAACACAGCATGTTGTGCTGACAAAAAGTGGGCATCCATGAAAACAAAGGTTATGGTGGAGCAACAAAGGCCTCCCAAGTCAACAAGGTTTTCTCAGGAACCATCAAGTGCTATAAGTTCCACAAGAAGGCACTCAGAATATCCAATGGTCTAATTAAACTATCACTATTTTCCCCAAAAACACAAGACCTTGATATGGATGAAAAGCATGGGAGAACTGTGGTGGTAAACAGGACCACTGATGTCAACCCTAGGATAAAAACAAGGAATGCAAAATCATCAGTGCTTATTCAATATAACTCAGATAGGCAGTAGAACCAGGTTGCTCTCAAGACAATCAAAGAAATGCCAGCAACATCATGAGGTGATTAAGAGCACCCCCTGATCATCGGAATAAGAAGTAGTACTAGGCCCTGAAGGGGAAACACATGACCAGCAACAATTGCTCAGGATTACCAGAGTACTATGAAAACCATGGAAGTTCACTGATGACAAACTGGTAGAACACAGAATGAAATTCACAATGAAAGGAAAGGGATGCACAGGACATTGATGGGTTACCCTTAGTCATGAGGTGGAGCTTATGACTAACAAAGCATTCAGGGAAAACCAACTGGGACAAGCAGGATTCACTCAGGATAAGTGAAGGACACAATCCAAATCACTGAGGGGCTCTTTTGGATAACAAGTTGTAGATGTGAGCAACCAGACATTACTAGGGTACTGAATGAAGTACTGAAGTACTGAATGAAATCTACATGCACACTACAAGATCCAGTAGAATACAGTAAGGGCATTCAGTGGATACTCAAAAATACCTGTGACCATTCTGTACATTTTGGGAATTGGCAGTCTTTCAAACAACATGGATATTTAGAGAAAAATTCGAACATGCCTTTGACACAATGTCAACTGTCCAAAAAAATAAAAATAGGGAGATATACAAACATCAATGGAGCTCTTGTTAACACCAGCATTGAATCTGGAAAACCAAGAAAACTCACAACCAGCAAAGCTTATTCAGAATTACAAAGGCACTAAAAATCATGAAGAGGTCCTGTGAACCACTAGATATCACTCAGGATAACCACAGAATCATTAGTACATCCATGGCAGTTTGAGTATTACATGTGGCCTTATGGGCATAAAGAGATAGGGCAGGACCATCAGAAAACACCTAAATTCCCGATTGGACTCAGGAATTTGATGGCACTCATGTAATCACGATGCGGGTACTCAAGATCAGAAAATGGCTCTCAAAACTCACCAGAAATCATGAAAACTAACTAATACACAATCACTGTTTAGTATTACAAAAAGATATCCAAATGTTGGGGGTCATTCTGGAAAGGATAGGTATATTCAGGGAATCAAGTGTGCATTTCGATGAGCAGAGTACACTTAGGATGACAAGCGCAACGGGACAACCATGGGGCACTGAGAATCACTAGGCATTCGTCAGAAATGTCTGGTTTCTGGGTAGAGCCAAGCACAACTCAGGATCACCTCAGTGCTCTTGGACTGAAGGAGCTCAGAATTAGCAAGAATGCTCATAAAAAGAAGCTCAGTGTCCACTGAAAAGCATTATAGGATATTTACAAATACCAAGGATGGTCGGGATCACCAGGCATTACCGAGGATCACTGTAAAATGCTGAAGATAACCAAGGCATTATCAGAAATGCAAAAATTGGCTCAGTACTAGAGCTCAGTACTAGCGGTTGCTCAGCAAAACAAAGTGCCCCCACTACAATCAGGATCTGTGAGGGCCACATGGGGCCTGTCTTCAATACCAGGAAAGTGCTCAAAGATTCCTCTTTTTTCCCAGTTATTTATGCAACACTTACTGAGTTTCCACGAAAATAAGACTTCACCGGACAATCAGCTCTAATGCATTTTTGGGAGCAAAAATTAATATAAGATCTGGTCTTATTTTACTATGATATAAGACAGAGTATAAATTATAATAATATAATATAATATAACATTATAATATAATATAATATAATATAATATAATATAATATAATATAATATAATATAATATAATATAATATAATATAATGCCAGAAGTTATATTAATTTTTGCCCCAAAAGATGTGTTACAGCTGATTGTAAGCCTAGGTCGTATTTTCAGGGAAACACTGTCGTTCCAACAAGGTCACCCAGAACTGCTGGATGGCTATTCAAATCACTAAAGAGTGCTCAGCCAATTAGCATCCTATCAGAATTACCACTAGATTTTCAGTTAAAGCAGGGCAATCCCAGTTTGATTAGGGTAGCTCGGAACAAGCAGTGCCGGCTCAAAACTAACATAGGTGATCTAAGATTATGAGTTTGCTCATGGCATTTAGGAGACACTCAGGACTTCTAGGAGAACTTCAGAGTAACCTGAAGATTTGTGGAACCACTCTTACACTAACAGGATATCTATGGAGTTGTTTGCTGTTCCCATTCACTTTCTAGGCCACAGTGAAGAGATGATGCCTAGCCAGGAGACATCATGACAACCAGTGTGCAGTCAGGACCACTATAGATATATACAGATCTTGAGAGGAAGCTCATGATCATGTGGACATATTCAAGAGGACCAGGGTTGTAGGGAGATTCCACAAGCATTGCAGATCACCAGGAAACTATTAGGACCACCAGAGTCCGTCAGGTACACAGAGGGTGCCATCAGCACTAAGGGGTGCACAGGACAAATCTAAAGGTAGAACTGGGAAACTCGGCACAATAAAACTTCCTGAGGAATTTGCAGACACTCCCTCAAACCTAACAGCCCTCAGGACAATTGAAAGACATCCAGAAACAAGAGGACACTGTCAGGTCCACCAAGAACAAAGAGGAACACGATGGGACAATATGGCATACCCTCTGCACCATGGACCACTAGGCAGTTTTCATGAACATGAACAAGTACTAAGGATCTACAGGGCCTTGTAACCACCACCAGAACAATTAGGTAAAACTGCGGTACTTGGAACACACAGCGAACAACAAGTTTACTCAGAAGTTTGAAAGGCCCATCAGGACCTGGTAATAATAGCAGAGACCCTCATGAAAAGCAAGAGAATCTGAGAAGAGGCAGCATGCGTTCATGGTCGCATGGACACTGAAAACAATCATAAAGTCTTCAGGACAAATAGGGTGCTCTTAAACATGCAGACAAACACTAGAGAGTTATCAGAACTACAAAAAGGCCATGAAAAATTCCAGGACATGGACATTTCTGTGAACATGTGTAAGAACCACTGAGATCTTTGTTCCACCACAGGCCTCTGTGACCAGAATGGGTACCGAGGACTACTACGCAATACTAATGATGAACCAGAAATGAGTACCAATGCCTGAGGTACACAGGAGATGATTGGGTGCTCAAAAACCAACATTGCACAGCACAAAAGTACAGAAGAAACTCTGATTGACCAGGGGAGCACCAGCACAAGTAAGAAGCATCATCTCTGGGAAAGAGCAATCAGTAAACAGCATTGTTTGCCCTTTGGACACATTGTGCATTCAGATGCAACAGCAGGTACTCAAAAGTCCTACAGTCTTTCACATTCTTCAGAGAACTATCAGGACAAGTCAACAGTGCTAAAAAAAAATATACCACGGAACACTTCAACTCCAAATACCTTGTCAGGAAGACCAAAAGTGGACCGAGAATAAACACATTCTCAGGACGTACAGGGGTCTATAGTGAGGATCATCAGGATTATGATAGTCAGGAGGAATGATCCTGAGGAAGACTAATGATGATAATGATCAGGAACACATGGAGTAACTCAAAAGAAACAGTGGCACCCAAAAAATCCAAAAAGAGTACTCCAGTTGACCAGAGGGCTATCAGGAAAAAGAGAAGGCACTCGTGGCATTCACTAGGCTCCCAGGACAGCCTGTGGACATTGCTGACAAGCTGCTGACATCCATGATCATTTTCAGTCACTGAGGACTACAGAGAAATATCAGGTCCACCAAGATTCATTGAAGACTACCTGATGACATTCCGGTTTCTGATGGTTCACTGATCACATCCAGAGGTGGATCCAGAATACCGGGTGAACCAGAGGACCATGAGAAGACACTGAGACACACCAACAAAAAGCAACAACATCATCAACAACAACATAGCAAGAAAGAAAACTATGAGCCCAATCAATGGGCATTAGGAACCACAAGGCAGTGAAGGGATCCAGTGCTCTATCATTATTGTTTTAACAGTAGGTACAACCACTACCCTAAGATCACAGGGGTATTTTCAGGAAACCCATGTAACTATCCCAATACTTTAAAGTGTTCAAGGACACTGAAATACCCAGAAATTGCTGAGGAGAAAGAGAGCACTATCAAGACATCAGAGAACAATCATAATAAAGTAGGCATGCTCAAGACCACCAAGGAACTCTGTGGATCACCAGGGGAGAGTCATGGCAATCATGAGATACTCAGAACCACAAAACAAGGTTTTACCTAGAGAATCTGGGGTTATTCAGCAGCAACCAGGAATGTGTGGGAACACCAGGATACCTTCAAAAACTCCACTGGGTGAAAAGCCTACCAACCATCTATAAAAACTACCCAGATACCCTCAAAACAAACAGGGGACACTCTTCATTATCAGAGTCATTCAGGACATCGTAGTCCTCTCAGTAGTACCGGGAGGTTTGCAAAACACTGGAGGGATTCGACGAATATTAGGCTTATATTGTGAGCATGTGGGGAAAATCAATACCATGTCTGCTACCCAGGACAACCCGCTGACGCTCAGAACAAATGAGGAATACACAGGATTTGCATCAGGTACTCAGTTACAAAAGGTTTTGATCAGGAACACCAGAACCTAAAACAGGATTACAAGTAAGTGCCAACAGTAAGTAGTGGTACTTTGAACTTGTTTGGTGTCACTGAAAACAAGCAGTATTTGCTCAGAACCATTATTGCACTTGGAGGATCACCAGGCTATGCTCGGCATTAAGAGTGTTCTCTTAGGACGCACAAGAAGATAACAGGAACTTCAGGCATACATTAGAGCAGCAGAGGTACTGGCCTATTCTTTAAGGTACAGTGAACCTCTGTGTTTTATAACTTCACTTTTGGCATCAGGTATTTTACCTTCAGACACACTTTCGCTAACTAATGAGAGCCATATTTCCCATGAGTTGGGTATTGTCTTAATATTTTCTCTCTAACACTGAAATACTGTAAATGAACATGAAGATTTATTTTGCAACCTTACCCCAGTGTTGGGTCAAAAATCTTTATTGTCCCTAGTCTAACAACTAGACATGAAAATGTGCTATTACATATTAAAAACTAATATCATAATTGCTAACATAATCATTAGGATTCAATTATTTTATGGTTCATGATACAGTTGTAATTTAGAGTGTATGATCATTACAAAACTACTGATAAATTTTTGAAGCTTGAGCTTTACCAAATTGAATACAGCTAACAATTTGTGTCTCCCTTTAAATGGTATACTGATGATTATCAGTGTGCACAGGAGTAATTGTGGGATTCAGGACACTCTTAGGTTGAATAGGTAATTGGAGGACACTCTAGATACCCAGGGAGGGCATAGGCACACCAGGGTGTGATGACAACAATTATACATTCTCTCCAGAAATGCAGGCAACAATAAGAATTACCATGCTGATATCAAGATCATCAGGAGACAGTCATGGTGACCTGATGCCCCTCAGGACCAGTGTGAGGGACTCTGGAAATGTAGGAGACTCAAAGAATGCTAGGACTCTCAGGAAATTCTGAGGTCACACACCAAAACTGGACTGCATGAAAATTCCAAGGGGAAGATCAACACAACCAGGATTTGATCAACACCACAGAGAAGACTCATATCACCAGGAAACATTGCTGATCACATAAGTGTTATTAGGATCATTCAAAGTCACTCATAAATACGAAGGGGTAATCAAAACTCCAGGAATACCTGGGTGTACTCAAGAAACCAGGGCCAACTCAGGGATACCAGGAGGCACTGAGGAACTATCGGAGGTGTTCAAGGGCACCAGGGCACAATCACATGACCAAAAATGGCTTAGGATTAGCAGAGTCCTTTTGACACCACCAAGGAATGACAATTTGCACATTGTATGTTCCTTTTTTTTTTGTAAAACTGGTAAAAGTATGAAAACATATTGATTATACTTTATATAATCAAGGATATATAGTGTCTTAAACTTTTCTGTTTGTTTGAGACTCATAGGATATCCTGAAAGAGGTTTTCACTTTTAAATAAGTAATTCTATATGTACATGTACTTATTTATACAGACAACAAAAAGAGATTATCATGAGATTTGTCTGTGAAATGTAATAAATATTTGGTGATTACAAAACCATGCATGTAAAAACAGATATAGTGAACCAGTTCGATTTTCCAATTAACTATGTTGTTGCTTTTAACAATAAAAAATTATACTTACACATCCATGACCTTATTATGCACAACATTTATACAGGATATTGTACAAAACACCACACTCCATATAATCAATTGCTTTGCATATCTCACTTTATTCATTATCCATTCATTAGACCTGTTACTACAGTGACAAATCTCATAATATGTGTGCATAAAAGGCAAGCAATGGTATTAATTCAATGAACCACCCAAATGTACAGAGTAAAATACTTGAGGCAATCAGATTTTGCACACCAGAACATCTGCATAACCAGTGTAAATTTATTTGAAGTGAATAAAATGTACGTGGGGAAAAATGCCCTCGTGTTATGTAACATGCCGTTGCTTGGAGACCAGTAGTTTTGTTACATCACTGCTGCTTAGGTAGAAATCCATTGTGAAGATCTGTGGAATTTACACGAGTAGGCCTGCCAAATCAACATTTGATGCTTCAGGACTCAAGTCCATGCAGATGAGAATAGGAGGTGAAGAAAAGTTGTTTTGAAATAGCACATGTTTCTTCAGGCAATCAAAATGTTTATTCTAAAGGAGGATACGCAGGTACAGAAAACTCCTTCACATTTTTACCGCGAGAACATTCCTACACTGAGAACATGGACTTGAGGTCTGTGATTGAAGAAAATGCATTTTTGTCTCTCTCTGAAGGATCTTTGATAAGAGAACTACATTGCAAATACTGTGACTCTGAACCGGAGGAAGACAATGATTTTTGCTTTATGAACTTTCCCAGAAAACTTTGGAAAATAGTTAAAAGCACACAATTCAAATCTATCTGGTGGGATAGGAATGGAACTTCCATAGTGATTGATGAAGATCTTTTTAAGAGAAAAGTTTTGGAAAGAAAAGCCCCTTTCAAAATATTTGAAACAAGAGCATCACAAGTTTAATTTGACAGCAAACTTCTATGGATTTAGGAAACAGCGGCTGACTTTTCAAAGATCTGCTTCCCTACATGACTTCCTGGAAGAAGAAAAGGCAGAATCTGTGTTCAGCAAGGTAGTTACAAAATTCAGTTTTTTACTTCTAATAGGATAAAGTCAGTAAATACATTTGTAAGCATTATATAAAATCATAAGGATTAATTTCATATCAAAATATGGAAAAGGGGTGGGCATTCTGAATAATGAGAAACTTTGAAAACACATTAAAAATGTGTTCACTATTCCTTTAAATAGACAACTCATTTTTCACTTGAGTGTATAATACTTAAATTTCTATTCCCAATAAGTATTTTTTTAAGTTATATTGCATTGGGGGAGGAGAGGCAATTGTTAGTAAAGTTACATCCTGCAATCAATAAGTAATTTTTGAAAACAGTGCACACTGTAAATTTATCGACAACATTGTCTTTGCATAAGGTCTTAATGTATAAACGTTTACAACTTAGGTTCTTCATTGATTCTTTTAGATCGCATATCTTTCTTTATATGTCAGTAAATAACTTTCTTTCATTATTTTACTTACACTGCTATCAAAATCTTAAATTTCAACAGGGCTGTCCCCATCTTTTACGGAAATTGAAAAGAAGAGTGGGGATGAGAAATGCTTCCCAATCATTTGCATCAGTTCAAGATTTCAACAATAAGCACTTTAGAGCAAAGTATCATTTAACTAACAATAGTTCTGTTTCTCTTGCTGACACAAGTAAACATGTATACTTCCAAACTCCACACATTTAAAGATGCCACAAAAGATGAAGCCTCTTCGAATCACAGAATGACTGACAAGGCTATGAAGCAAAACAAAGATTAAAATGTATGTTGACAAATATCAGCAGAAGGCATCATATAATTCATTTCAACAATAAACATACGTGTTTAATTTGTGGTTTCTTTGTCCTTATTTTGAGAAATACTTAGGTTTGGATATATTGGTCGTTCAAATGGCGTATTCAACACCACTTATTCTAAGTAAATGGCATCTTACTATTTTTTTTAAACTAATGGTCATAACAGGAAAGACATGGACTGAAGGAATTTGTGGAACACACTTGAGAAATCAAATGAAATTCTAATTTATGAATGCTTGAAAAGGACACTTACATATCAAATTGATGTAAGTGTAACACATAGTAATTATTTTCTGTTTATCCATTTCGCTTTTGTTTATTCCAGTGTTTCTTACTTCTAAGTTTTGGTTTGAATTGGTAGAAGTCATGTTCTTTTCCATATATCTCATACTTAAAAGTATAGCATAGTGTAACAAGCTAAGTAGCCTTGATTGCCATTATACCACAATCATTCTAATGAAATAATAAACATCAAATAATATCCTCATCGATTTTATGACTATCAGCACATGGTGGTATTTTACAAATAATAGCAATAACGTCTTCTTTTATTCTAATCCACTCACCACATTTGTACATATTCATGTCTCCCTTTCTTGCCATCATGATTCAACTCCATAGTTTTGAATGTACATGTCCATGTGTTTGTTTGTTAGTTTATTGTTGTTGTTATTGCTGTTGTTACATCCAAACACAAGCTGAACTCAATAAGTTTTTATTCAATGCCTTTTTAATTTTGAACCCACAGCCCACACTTGGCTAATGTGTTCCTTGAAAATGTGGCATCTATTGATCTTCAGGGGTCCAAAAGTTCGAGTTCTACTGCTCATTCAGAAATAGATTCAGGAAACAATTTTCAACCATTTAAATTCCTGTCTTACACCTTTGATACATATTTTCCCTGAAATCAGAAGCTTTCTTGCATCCTATGTACAACACTAGTTAATCCATCTTGGCACAGATGTAATCTTTTTGAGAAGTGTTTTTCCCCACTTTTCATTCTCCAACTAGTGCATCAGCAAAGATTTAGCACTGTACGTCAGTGCTTTTCGAATGAACAATAGATTGGATGTCAATGAAAACAATTAAAACCAATTTTATTTTTCAAATACAGCAACTCTTCAACAGTTTTCAAGAGATTACTTTTTGGTTTTAAATCCTCAACACAAACCCTTTGTTTTCATTAACAATTAGATGGATGAATAGCTGTGGAAGCCTCTGTGTCTGTCAGTGAACCTAGTTTATGCAGGTAAAGAAAATATTCATTATTAGTCCTGAATTTATAATGCTAAATGTTTAAATGCCGCTCTATTCCCACTTTTAATACTTTACTCTATTTTTCACCCAATTATTTTTTTTTCAATCTATTTACACATGACTCTATACGTTTGTATTAGCCCACTTCTTAGACTGAAGCTTCATCCAGAAATTCAGTTTGGATTATAAATTTTCAACATAGTTCTATATCTTTCACAGAAACTGTATTCCTATAAAAGTATATTCAGTAAGAGCCCAGGTAACATAGCTTCTCATTTGAAATAATGGTAGTGATTTTCTACCATGAATTTACCTGTTCAAATTGTATGTTTAAAAATGTCAGCAATGCCAAGGCAGCTTTCATTGCCCTGAGGAGATGAAAATCAGTCAGTTCACATTGTGGTTACATCGCATGTAATGTGCTGTTTACAAAGAGATAAATTGGGCAAGTGATCCATACTAACAAGAGTAGCTTAAAAGAAGGCTTTACCTGGGTCATACCGAGTGTCCAAATTATTAAGCTTGGACTCTGATGGCAGAAGTACTGTCATGTGCAGTGAAATTCAGGTAAACGGGAAATTCTGATACGCTGCATTAACAGCTCATCTTCAGAGTTTTCATCAGACAATTAATCTATTCATATACATTTCAATATCATAAATGCAGGTCCATCCCCTGCTGCAGGTTTTCACGACTACAATTGAAAAGAGAAATGTCTTTGAATTGTCACTATGTAGTTTTCCATCAGGAATACCTAATCGATTGAAAACAGCTTCAGATTGGGCTGGAGGTAGAAAAAATACTTATTAAGTTCTGCCAAAGAGTCTGTCCACTGAGTGGGCACAAATATTTGCATAATAGTAACAGGTTTTGAAATTGAATAGCTGGACAGTTCAATAGACTCCATTAAGTTTTCACTCAGCTAAACCTGCAGTGATATGCACGCCTTCAGTGAGGTATAGCTTTAAGCATTGAATGTCACATTGATCCACTAACTCTGATTTCCATCATTGAGTAAGAGGAAATTTCCTTAGGATACAAAAGATATCACCTCTTTGTGGAAAACTGGATTGAAGGTGGAGCCAATCAACTTCAGTCTGATTTGCACTGAAAAGCATTGTACGTATTCTTCTCCAGAGTGAAAGAAGGTTTTAGATTTCCTTGTTAGGTTTTAATGAGCTTGTCTGCTATTATATGTCATGGTTCACACTACGCACTTCATCTTTTTGTACTCTCGGATGAAACACAATGGGCATATTACCTACAAGTTGGAAGTTATGAAATTTTCTCTTCCAGTACCTTGGAAAGATTCAGTAACCAGAAATAATTTACCATAGAAAAGGTCTCAGTCTTCAGAGCAGAGGACACTTCTATCGCCTCATCCACTATTCTTCTAAATAGATTTGCTACCAGGACAAGGAATATTTTTTAAATTGTTAATCCAATGATTCTGTATACCACATGTAAGTGAAATCATATGTTTCACAACTTTTTCTGTCTGACTTATTTTGCTCAGCATAATAATCTCCAGATCCATCCATGTTGTGACAAATGGTTCTATTTCGTCTTTTCTTATGGCAGAGTAGTACTGCTTTGTGTATATATATACCACAACTTCTTTATCCAATCATCTATCGAAAAAGACTTTGGTTGTTTCCATGTATTTTCCACTGTATATAAAGCTGCAATGAACATTGTAGCACATATATCTTTATACATAAAAGGTTTCAGATATTTTGGGTATATTTTGCGTGGATACCCAGAAAAGGGATTGCTGGGATATATGGTAAATCTTGTCTTGAGGAACTTCCACACTGCCTTCCATAGCGGCTGCACCAATCTGCATTCCCCCCAGCACTGCATGAGATTTCCTTTTTCTCCATAGCCTCTCTAACAGTTGTTATTATTTGTCTTGTTGATGATATCTATTCTAATGGGTATGAGGTGATATCTAATTGTGGTTTTTAATTGGCATTTCTTTGATGATTAGTGATGTTGAACTTTTTATCATATGTCCATTGGTCATTTGTAAGTCTTGTTTGGAGAAATGTCTATTCAGGTCATCTGCCCATTTTTCATTGGATTGTTTCTGTCATTGTTTTTGTTGTTGTTGAGTTGCGTGAACTTCTTATATAGTTTAGGTATGTGCTCCTCATCAGAGGTGTTGTTTCCAAAATCCTTCTCTCTTTCGGTTGGGTGCCACTTTATTTTGTCGATAGTGTCTTTTGCTGTGCAGAAGATTTTTAGTTTGACATAGTCCCATTCATTTATTTTTGCATTTCTTTCCCTTGCCTTTGGAGTCAAATCCATAAATGTTCTTTGAACCCAAGGTCATAACCTTAATAACTATTTTTTTTTCTTCGATGCATTTTATTGCTTCAGGTCTGATGTTTAGGTCTATGATCCATTTTGTGTTAATTTAGGTACATGGTGACAGATGTCAGTCTAGCTTCATTGTTTGCCTGTGGCTTTTTGTTTCATCTAGCACCATTTACTGAAGAAGCTCTGTTTCCTCCATTGAATGTTTTTGGCTTTTTGTGTTGAAAGAAGCCAAATTTGTCCATATTTATGTGGGTTTATTTCTCAATTCTATTCCATTGGTTGGCGTGTCTGTTTCTATGCCAGTACCATACTATTTTAAATATTGTTTCCATGTAGTACAAGCTGAAGTCAGGGCGTCAATACCTCCACCATTGTTCTTTTTTCTTAGGATTTTTTTGGCTATCCTGGGTCTTTTGTGGTTCCATATAAATCTGATGATTTTTTGTTCTATTTCTTTGAAAAATGCCTTTGGGATTTTTATGGGCATTGCATTAAATCTGTATATGGCTTTGGGTGATATGGCCTTATGAACGATGTTGATTCTTCCAATCTAAGAACATGGAATGTCTTTCCATTTCTTTGTGTCTTATTCAATGTCTTTTAAAAATGTCTTATAGTTTTCAGTATGTAAGATTTTCACAACCTTGTTTAAGTTTATTCCTAGGTATTTTATTCTTTTTGTTGTAATTGCAAAGGGGTATTTTTTTCCTTTTTGTATTTTCTTTTTTGTTGATTTCGTTGTTAGTATATTGGAATCAATGGATTTTAGTATAAACTGATTTTTTATCCAGCAACTTTACTATATTCACTTATTGTTTCTTATAGCTTTCTGGTGGTCTTTAGTGTTTTCTATATATGCCATTATGTCATCTGTGAAAAGTGATAATTTAACTTTTTCCTTCCCTATTTGAATACCTTTTGTTTCTTTCTCTTGCCTAATTCCTCTGTCTAGGACTTCCAATACTATGTTGAGAAGCAGCGGTGATAGGTGACAGCCCTGTCATGTACCTGAATGTAGAACAAAGGGCTTCATTGTTTCACCATTAATTATCATAGTAGCTGAGGGTTTGTCATATATATCCTTTATAATGTGAAGGTGTTTTCCTTCTATACCCATTTTATTAAGTGTGTTAATCTTAAATGGATATTGTGCCTTGTCTAATGCTTTTCCTGCATTTATTTATATAATCACATGAGTTTTGGTTTATTTCACTTACGTGTTGTATCACAATATTCGATTCCCATATGTTGAACAATCTCTGTGCCCCTTGTTTCTGATGTATAATCTTTTTAATGCATTGTAGCATTTGATTTGCTACAATTGTGTTTTGGATTTTTGCATCTGTATTCATCAGAGAAATTGGTGTGTAATTTAATTCCTGTATGTTTACCAGATTTTGGTATCAGTGTAAGTTTGGCTTCATAACATGAGTTAGGGAGTATGGTCTCTTCTTAATTTTTTGAAAGAGTTTGAGAAGGACAGGTATTAGATCCTCTTTAACTGTGTGGTAGTGTTACCTAGTGAAGCTATCTGGTCTTGTAATTTGCTTTTGGGAAGGTTTCAGATGATGATTCAATTTCCTTACTGGTGTCCCGTCTGTATAGATTTAACAATTATTTATGATCCAAAAAAGACTATATATTTTTAAGTACATATCCATTTCATCTAAGGGTTATTGAATTTAGTGGCATAAAATCCCTCAGAGTATTGTTGGATGATCCTTTGTATTTCTGTGGCATCTGTGGTAACTTCCCATCTTTCATTTCTGATTTTGTTTATTTGAGATTTTCTCTTTTTATCTTAGTAAGTCTAGCCAAGTGTTTGCCAGTTTTATTAATCTTTACAAAGAAGCAGCACTTTGTCACATTACATTTTTCCATTGTCTTTTTGTTGTCTTTCATTTAGCTCTGCTCTGATTTTTATTATTTCCTTCATTGTGCTGACTTTGAGTTTCATTTGTTATTCTTTTTCTAGTTCTTTAGGTGTAACATGAGGTTATTTATCTCAGATTTTCTACCTTCCTGTGTTAGGCCTGTAATGATACGAATTTCTTAAATCTACCTTTATTTCATCCCAAAATAGTGGCAAAGTGCATTTTCGTTGTCACTTGTTTCTGTGTATCTTTTGATATGCCTTCTTATCTCTTCTTTGACACAGTCATTCTTTGAAAATATGTTGTTTAATCTCCACCACTTTTGGGTTTCTCTGCTTTTTTTTTGCAGTTGGTATACAATTTCAAAGCCTTGTGATCAGGAAATATGTTTGGGATAATTTCAACATTCTGAAATTTGCTGAGGCTGGTTTTATATCCCAATATATGCTCTATCCTTGAGAATGTTCCATGTACACTTGAAAAGAATGTATAGTCTGATATTCTAGGATGAAGTGCTCTATAAATGTCAGTTATGTCCGTTTCCTCTGATGTATAATTTAGGGCTTCTCTTTCTTTCTTTATTTTCTGTTTGGATGATCTCTCCACACCTGTCAATGATGTATTTAGTTTCCCTACTATAATGGCATTTAGATAATTTCTTTCTTTAGTTCTGTTAGTACATGCCTGGTACAATTTGTTGCTCCTTGATTGGGGATATAAATATTGATGACTGTTATGTCTTCTTGTTGTGTAGTCCCCTTTATCATCATAAAATGGCCATGTGTGTCTCTTGTTACTTTTTTTATCCTGAAGTCTGTTTCATATGATATCAGTATAGCTACACCTTCTTTACTCTGAATCCCATTTGCTTCGAGCATAGTTTCCACCATAATCACTTTGACTTTATATTAGTCCTTGCAGCTGAGACATGCCTCTTGGAGGCAACATGAGGCTGGGTTTAGTTTTTTGGTCTAATCTGCTACTCTGTGCCATTTTATTGGTGAGTTCAGTCTATCTACTTTTAGGCTGATTATTGATATATGAGAATTTCCTATCATTCTATCTCTGGTTTTCTGAAGAATGGTGACACCATTTTTTCTTTGCCTTTCTATTGCTGTCTATTATTTCTGTGGTGGTATTCTCTTATTTCCCTCTTTCTTTCTTCTTTTTGTATGTTATCTATTTCAGTTCTGGGTTTTTATTTTTTGGGGTGTTGTTGTCACCTTTAAGTTTATATACAATAGAAAGTTTCATATTTAGAGTATTCCATTTTCTTCTATTTTCTTACTTTCTCCATTTCCCTGTGCTGATTCAGACCTTTATTATCCTATTTTTTATGTTTGTGTAGTCACAAATTATCCCTATTTATTGTCTGAGTTGATTTCTGCGATGAAGTAGAAAGCTGTCTTTTTCCTCTTTTATGAATTGTTTTTGTTTTTATTTTTTCTTCTTCACCATGTATGTTATGTTTTATTGTATAGCACCGTATTTGGTGTCCATTTCATCTAATGTAATGGACACCAAATTGCCATTTCCTACTTCTATTTGTTGTAATCCTACTTATGATTTTGTATTTCTGTTTTTGTTTATTTGTTTTGTACGTTTCTGTTTGAATCGCCTCTTTCAGAATTTCTCATAGTGCAGTTCGAGGGTAAGAAAATTCCCTCAGCTTCTGTATGTCTAGAAAGGATTTTCATTCTTCTTTCATATCTAATGGATATCTTTGCTCTATACATTATTTTTGGCACATAAGTTCTCACTTTTAACAGTTTCAATATGTAATTCCAGTCCCTCATACTTTCTAGTGTTTCTGCTGAAAAACTCTCATGATAATGTAATGGAATTTTCTTTGTAGGAAATCCATCTTCTTTTCCCTGGCTGCCTTGAGGATTCTTCTTTTGTCAATAATTTTTGACAGAAGTTTCAAGTCAATGTGCCTTTGAGAAGGTCTGTTGGGATGGAGATATGTATGTGCTCTATTTTTTTCTTACATTTGAGGATCCAGTTCTTTCCACAAGTTTAGGAATCTCTAATCAACTATTTGTTTGAATATACTCTCTGTTCCCTTCTTCTTCTGGAATGCCCATTACTCTTAGGTTGCTCTTTCAGATGGAATTAGAAAGTTATTGTAGCGTTTATCCCGTTATTTTCACTCTCAAATCTCTCTTCTTCCATCGGTGTCATTTCCCCATTTCTATCTTCAATGTCACTGACTCTTTCCTCTGTCAGGTCAACTCTACACCTTAAGCAGGCTATTTCATTCTTCATTTCTTTTACTGAGTTCTTACTTTCCAGAAAGATTGTGCTTTTTTTTTTTTTCTTTTCAAAATTTCAATCTCTTTTACAGAATGTGTATTTTGTTCTTCAATTGATTCTGAATTCATTAAACTGCCTGTCTGTGTTTTCTTGCATCACCCTGATGTATTTCAGAACTACAATCTTGTATACTCTGTCATTTATGTCACATATTTCAATACATTTTAGTCCATTTTCTGAAAACTTTCATTTAATTTCTGTGCTGTGTTGTTACCTTGATTTTGCATGGCAATTAATAAATTACTATTTCTCTTCCTAGGCATCTATAGCTGTTGGTTCTGCAACATGTTGTTAGGAAGAAATCTTTCTTTTGTTTTTCAGTAGGTGTTGGCAAAATGTTTTGCTTTCTCTTGGACTGCAACCCTTTATCCTCTCTCATGCTGTAGTTTTATATTATCTCTTCACTGTTCTAGCTTCTCACATAATGGGGGAATTCCCTGGTAGGTGATCTTCTCCTCTGTGGACAGATTGACTGTGTCACAGGGCACCGTCTCCATGGGGGGATGTGGAGAGCTTCAGAGTTTACAAGGTCTTCCTGTTCCAGTTTCTGAGACTGTGTATTTCAGAAACTGTTTCCTCCTTCAGCTTACCACCCTGATAGGTGGGGTCTGGTGTAGTGAGAGGTGGCACAGAGCAATGGTGTAGACCAAAACAAAGCCAGTCCTGAACCCAATCCTCCTTCATTTTCGCCGGAACTAATTGGGCTTCAAGTCTGTGGCTGTGGGCTGCATCTCTGTGAGAACTGCAAATATTGTGTTCTTTTGATCTGAAACACTGTGGTATTTCCACTTCTAGCACTTGGAGTGTGGGTGTGGATGAACTTTTGGAGGGTGGGCAGTGTTGGCTAAGCTCTATGCCTAAGCTTTCTGTCTTGTGTTTGGCAGTGTGGACTTAAACCACAGTTTTAACCCATCTTCCCTCAGTCTTTTCTCTGACACCTCTCCCATGAGCATTGGCTATATCTGTATTATATGCTGATTTCTTAGGGGCTACTGTGGGCCATGAGGAGAGCAGTCCATAGCTTCCCTCTCCTGTGACTGTGGTAGCCCTGGAATGCAAGGATGTAGGACTTCTGAGCTCTGGTTTGCTCCAGGGCCTGCACGGCCCATATTCCTGCTCTACCTATTTACCCACATTTTGATGATTTCTATTGTATGTCTCTTAGTCTTGCCTGCCTGTTGCACAGAGATTCCTTTCCGGAGTCACCGTTGTTTAACTTGTTGTGAAATTCCAGTGGAGATTTCAAGAGGGTAACATCATGCCACAATTTTTTTTTATTGTTCTTTTCATAATGGAGAAAATCTGATTGAAATATTCAAAATAGCCTTGGTTTTCTAATTTTACATTGCCGATGCAGATTCACTCTTTGATTTTTCCCTATGAATTTGTCGGTGTACACGACAAAGTTGGCAGGGTAGAGAAAAGGTTTGGTGTGTTAGTAAATAGAGTCACGTTTAGTCTTTATGTAAGAAAAAATAAAACAAGATACTGTCACCTTTTCAAGACAAATTTTCACAAAATCTGATAGGAGAAATATCCTAGAGTAAAGAGTAAAAAAACTTAGTCCTGTTGGTCACAGAAGAGGAAAATTGACATAGAAAATCATATAGAATGACCCATTATAACATGAGGCTGATGATTCTGAAACTCAAGGAATAAACACACTCCTCAAGACATGCAGCCTTAGTGGTCTAACTCAGGAACTGGAAAATGTACTTGTAACTTTTATGAGGAAACTGATACCTTTTTGTATCTTTTAGTTTATTTCATATCCAGTGCTGAAATAATCCAATTGTTAGCATGAGCCAACATGGAAACCCACAATCTCTAGATAAACAAAAGTACTGGTGTCCAAAATGTCCTCACTATTTATAAAATCTGTGAAGGAGAGCATTAGTTTGAATCAGTATGTTTTTTGTCTGTCTCCTAATTGCCTAAAATGAAATTCAGTTATGACAAGTGCATAGTAGGGCTTTAGTACATAGTTTTACCTACTTGCCTGACAACAAACTGGAAAACACTCAGAAAATATAAAAATGACATAAAAATAGAAAGAAATGCACATAGAAGAACAATATAAAGATCAACATTAATGTCCTCTCTTGTTGAGTGGCCATAAATACCAAGTAATTGAAAATTTCACTGAACACTGCTCATTTCTGCAGCAGTCAACTTCATATGTCATTCATAACTCAATGATTACCACAACAAATGCTTAATCACACAGAAAGTAAAATGAAACCACACATCAAAAAACCCCTCGTGTGATATTTGTCTAAAATTAATAAAATCAATTGCAGGTACAAATGTGGAAGTCTGCGTTATTTGTAAGAGGTTTCTTCAGCTGAGAGCTCACAAGTTTCCATGGAGTTTTAGAGAAATTCATGGCTCAATCAGACAACCATGGGTCACACAGGAACCCTTTTGGAATTCAGGAACTGGTGATCAGGGCTCTATGACCTGATCAAAATAAACTCAGGGCCTACAGGACTGTTAGACATTATTGATAACTCCCAAAGCTTAATCAGGATCATTACAAAGCGCTGAACATAAACTGGTCACTTAGCATCAGCAAGAGATACTCAGGACTCCCACAAAACTCTTGGTAATTCATGGGAGACATCAAGACCAACACAGGTGTATTCAGGAAAATTTAAGGGTACTCAAAAGAAGCAGATATGAACATCTTCTACTGGACATTCAGGACAATCAACACCTTCTTATCCTTCAGCATGATATCAAAATACCTGGAAAATCTCGCAAGTATCATGACTCACTCAGTGTCACTATGTATCCGTCAAAAAGAACATGCCAGTATCAGAATGTCTATGCTAATTAGTGACATTTTTTGCAACGTTGCATTTACAGATTTCACACAGAAGATAAAGGGTCTGACTAGAACAACTCTGGTACATTCAGGACAACTGTATTTTTCTCAGGAAAAAGGGCTTTATCAAGACCACTCAGGACACATGGAAGTTAACAGTGTGTACTTCACACCAACATGGGAAACCTAGAATATTTCACCTTTCTTCATTTCCAGCTAAGGGCAACACTAAGTACCTGTAAACACTCAGGTCATCAGGGAGCTATGTAAATACACCAAAAATTTCCAAACACATACTGCATGCACACAGAGAAACCAGAGGATGCTAAGGGCAACAAAAAATGCTTTCAAAACAAGCAAAATGCACATGTACACAAGAAGGTTGTATGCACGCCTAGGGACACTTAAAGTAGCAGAAACTCCCAGGACAACTAGGGGACACTTTAGAAACATAGGTGATCCAGAGATTCCAAGACATACTCATAAAATACTATTGTATGCTGAGGTGAACCAGAGTGCACTCAGGACCAGCAGTGGAATCTTCAGAAAGCCAAAATGCTAACGTGACACAGAATGTTCTCGCAGAAACAAGAAAGGACACTTAGAATAACAATTAGTCACTGAGCATCAGTAAGCAGAAAGCAAAATGAGCTGGGTGTTTGCAAAAGAATTCAGGCTCAGGGAAGACCACCTTTGGCTGCTCTATTGTAAATGGGGCACCAGAAATTACCATAAAGTTTTAAAACCACAAATAGTTTGTAGCATCAGTATGGGTACTCAGAAAGACAAGGCGTTTCCACTACCACCACGCAAACCACTATGGTGCTCAAGAAACTGAGTGGATGAAAAACACCAACACCACCAGCCTACGCCCAAGATTATCAAGCAGAGGTCATCACCACCACAGGTCTCTCAGGGCAATGAGTTACCTTGTGACACCATGAAAGTTGTGCTCGAGACTTGCAGAAGACAAAAGGAACACAAGAATGGTACTCAAGTCTCCATGGTTTCAGGAGAATTTTTAGGGCCCGCAAGAACAAACTGTTTGTCAGATACACAGGAGTACTCTCAGCATGACTCATAGTTACCACAACCTACATGCCTAAAGTAGTACCAGGTTGAATTCGGGAACACAGGAATAACTCTGTTGTATCAGAGAAACTGAGGAAAACCAAAACCATTTGAGGATCAACAAGGCACTATCAGGAAAACCAGAATGGACAAAAAAGCACAGGAGGGGACATAGGGTAACCAGGTGTTGTCAGGAAAACCAGGACTTACTGAGATTGACCAGGGCTTATCATGATCTCAGTGGGGTGATCATGGCCATGATTGAGCATGGGCACCTGTTGGTGCCCACAAACAGAATTTACATTCAGGATCACTAGAAGGCCCAATGGAAACATAGATTTTGCAACATCATCAATGTGTTAACAGGCACACCATGGGTCACTCACCAACACAAGTGTAACCTAGAAAACACAGGGGCATCCAGAAAAAGCAAGGTGCAAGTACTCTTGGCACCCCAAGGAGCACTCCAAAGCACCAACAATGTAAAAACAATCAAGAGGTGATTACACAAACATAGGCTGAATTAAAATGAGAAAATGCTCACTATCACTTGGGAGACATCAGGATAACTGGGGGACAGTATGGTAACCAAGAAGCCTGTGGGACTACAAATGCACACAAAATAAAATCAAAATATGGTAACAGTAACCCACTGTCCTTAAAAACCATCAAGAGAAAGTCAGAAACCTAAAAAGTCCCACATAGTCCACCACCGTGAGGATGACAGAACACTCAAATGGCAATACAGATCTCTGAAAATCCAGGAACCAGGATGTGCTCAAAAACTGTAGTGTATGTCTAGGACCAGCTGGAGTTTCTCAAAGGACCAGGCTACTAGAAGATACACCAAAATCACCAGGGTCTGCTCAGTACTATAAAGCGTCATTTAGGATAATCACTGTCAGCTCTGGAATCCCGAAGGCAGTATATATGTGCTTAGGACAAACATTTTACACTCAGGAGAAGGTGGGCTTCTTCAAAATGACCATTCATCACCCAGGATCACCAAGGAGTCTGCGTATCACTAAGGTTAACTCAGGAGCCCAAAAAGCCTCTCAAGGCAATCAGAGTGCTGTGTGACACCAAAATTGACTGAGGAAGAGAAAGGGCTCATGAGACCAGGAATGGCAGTGAAAACCACCTTGAGTCATCTGAAATCACCCGTGGAAAACATAAGACACCTAAGTCTTCATCACAGTTTCCCAAGCACTCGGTACAATCATGTGGTGCTCGTGTCCTGAGCATCTCTTTTCTTCATGAATGTACCCTACAGTGCTTGGCTATTGATTGTAACCTAGAATGATGTCCGAAATACCCCACACAGGTCTCAATTGTTCTGGTCGATATGAGCAGACTTTAGAAATTTTGACCGCCCTGTGATGACTCTTGACAAATACTAATACTTTTGATTGCCTTCTTTTTTTCTTTTTTAAATTTATTTTTTAAATTTATTGGGGTGAAAATTGTTAGTAAAATTACACAGATTTCAGGTGTACAATTCTGTATTACATCATCTATAAATCCCACTGTGTGTTCACCACCCAGAGTCAGTTCTCCTTCCATCACCATATATTTGAACCCCCCTACCGTCATCTCCCACCCCCCACCCCCTTTCTGTCTGACTTATTTCGCTCAGCATTACAGTCTCAATCTCCATCCATGTTGTCACAAATGTTCCTATATCATCTTTTCTTACCGCCGAATAGTATTCCATTGTGTATATATAACACAACTTCTTTATCCATTCATCTATCGAAGGACATTTTGGTTGTTTCCATGTCTTGGCCACTTTAAACAAAGCTGCAATGAACATTGGAGCACACGTATCTTTATCTATAAATATTTTCAGATTTTTTGGGTAGATACTCAGGAGAGGGATTGCTGGGTCATATGGCAATTCTATTCGTAATTTTTTGAGGAACCTCCACTCTGCCTTCCATAATGGCTGCACCAGTCTGCATTCCCACCAACAGTGTATGAGGGGTCCTTTTTCTCCACAGCCTCTCCAACACTAAACAAGCTACTCTTAATGAACGACTAGGTCAAAAAAGAAACAAGAGGATTGATCAAAACTATAAAGAAACAAAGGACAATGAAAATACATCCTACCCCAAATATTGGGATGCAACAAAAACAGTTTTAAGAGGCATGTTTATATCATTACAGGTCTATCTCAAGAAAGAAGAAAAATCCCAGATAAATAACCTCACATGACACTTTAAATAAGTAGAATGAGAAGAATAAATGAAACCCAAAGTCAGCACAAAGAAGAAAATAATGAAAATCAGAACAGAACTAAATGAAATAGAGAAAACGATGACAGTATGAAAGAATAATGCAAAACAATTTCTATGATTTTTCCCTCTGTTTCTCCTTTGAAGAGATTAACAAAATTGATAATAGAAATAGGCTCACTAAGATAAAAAGAGAAAAACACAAATAAACAAAATAAGAAATGAAAGATGGGGAGGTACTACAGATGCCACAGAAAAACGATGGATCATCAAAAAATATTATGTAGGATTATATGCCGTCAAATGCAATAACCTAGAATAAATGGACATGTTCTTAGAAATATACAGCTTGCATAGTTGGAATCATGAAGAATTGAAAATACTGAATAAACTGATGAGCAGTTAGAAAAATTGAATCAGTAATCCATAACCTTCCCAAAAGAAAAATTCAGGATCAGATGGCTTCACTAGTAAACACTACCCAGCATTCAACGTGGATCTAATACCTGTGCAACTCAAAGTCTTCCAAACAATGTGAAGTAGAGACAATGCTCTTTACTCATTTTATAAGGCAAACCAAAACCTGGTGAGGATAACACACAAAAAAGAAAATTACAGAGCAATAGCTCTGATGAATACAGATGCAAAAATCCTAAACAAAATTCCAGTGAATCAAATACAACAATGCAGTAAAGATTATTCATCACGAGAAAGTACAGTTCATCTCAGGAACACAAGATGGTTCAATGTATGCAAATCAATGAATGTGATACACCACATAGAAAAAAGGAGGGCCAAAAAACACATAATCATATAAATAGATGCAGACAAATCATTGACAAAAAGCAATATCTATTTACGATTAAAATACTCAATAAAATTGGTATAGAAAATATGGCTTAACCTAATAAAGATCATATGTCACAAACTCTCAGCTATTATGATAATTAATGGTGAAAACGTGAATCCCTTTGATCTACATTATGTTACATGACAGAGCTGCTTCCTATCACCTCTGCTTTTCAACATAGTATGGAAAGTCCTAGCCAGAGTCATCAGACATGAGAATGATATAAAACACATCAAATTTGGGAATGAATAAGTTAAATTGCCACCTTTGGGAGATGACATGATGCTGTATATAAAAAACCCTAGCAAATCCACCATAAAGCTGTTAGAAATTATAAATGACTACAGTAAAGTTGCCGGCTACAAAATCAACATACAAAAGGTCATTGCATTTCTACAAACAATGAAATCTCAGAAAGATAAATAGAAAAAAAAAATAATTTTGCAAATGCAACAAAAAAGTAAAATATCTAGGAATAAACTTAACCAAGAATGTAAACAAATTGTACACTGATAACTGTAAGACATTTTTAAAGAAATATAAGAACACAAAGAAAATGGAAAGACACACCATGTTCATGGACGGGAAGAATCAACATAGTTAAAATGGCCATATTACCCAAAGAAATATACAGAATTAATGCAATCAACATTAAAATCCTATTGGCATTTCTTAAAGAAATAGAAAAAAAAATCAATAGATTTTATGGAACCAAAAAAGACCCAGAATAACAAAAGTAAGCCTAATAAAAAAGAACAATTCTAGAGGTATCACACACTCCCTGACTTCAGGTTGTACAACAGTATCAAAATAGTATGGTATCGGCAGAAAAACCAGACACAGATCATGGAATAGAATCGAGAAACCTTAAAAAACAAACAAACAATTTAAATATGGACAGATGATTTTTGACAAAGAAGTCAAGAACATACATTGAGGAAAACAGCCTATTCAATAAATAGAGCTGAGAGATTTGGAAAGCTATGTGCAAAAGAATAAAACTAGATCATTGTTTGTCACCCTGTACCAAAATTAACTCATAATGGATCAAAGACCTAAAGATAAGACCTGAAATAATAAACTGCCTAGAAAAAAATAGGTATTAATTAATGGATCTTCGGTTCAAAAAAGCCTTCAAGAATTTGACTTCAAAGAAAAAGGAAGTTACATGGTAAATTGAATAAATGGGACTATATCAAACTAAAGAGTGTCTGCAAAGCAAAAGAAACCATTGACAAAAAGAAAAAACAAAACAAAAAAAAGAGGCAACAGACTGAATGGGAGAAGATTTTTGCAAACAGCACTTCAAAAATGCCGCTAATATCCAAAGTACATAAGGAACTCATACAGCTCAACCACAAGAGAGCAAACAGTCTGATTGAAAAATGGACAGAGGACCCAAATACACATTCCTCCAAGAAAGACTTAGGGATGGCCAATACACATATACAAAAATGTTAAACAACACTAATTATCAGAAAAATACAAATGAAAACACAATGGCATGATACCTTGCACCAGTTAGAATGACTGTCATCAACAAGACAAACAATAACAAGTATTGGAGAGGCTGGGGAGAAAAAGGAACCCTCATACACTGTTGGTTGGAATGTAGATTGGTTCAGCTGTGATGGAAGGCAGTGCTGAGTTTCCTGAAAAAATTAAGAATAAAATTACCATATGAACCAGCAATCCCTCTCCTGGGTATCTAACCAAAAAACCTGAAAATATTTATCCTTAAAGATATATGTGCTCTGATGTTCATTGTGGTTTTGTCTACAGTGGGCAAGATATGGAAAGAAGAAAAGCGGCCTTCAATAGATGTTTGGGTAAAGAAAATGTGGTATACAATCACAATAGAAAACTATTCTGCCATAATAAAAGTTGAAATTGTGCCATTTCCACAAATATGGATGAATTCTGAGATTATAATTCTAAGTGAATAAGTCTGACAGAAAAATTTAAGAATCATATGATTTCCCTGACATGTGGTATAGAGACCACTCAGGACCACCATGGACATATAAAATTATTGAGAGTAACCTCATGACCACCTGGAGACATCCAAAAAATCAGGTTTCTATGAGATTGCTCAGGCATTGAGGATCACCAGGACACTATTAAAACTGCCAGGAGTGTCAAGTTCACAGAGGGTGACTGTCAACACGAGGGAATACACATCTAAAGGAAAAATTGGGAAACTCAACACAAGTACAACTTCCTGACAAATAGACCCACACCACAGAAAACCTATCCATACTCAGGACAATCAAAAGGCATCCAGAACATATGGGATATACTGTCAGGTAAACCAGAAACAAAGAAGAACATGATGAGGCACAATGGCGTACCACAGGCACCTTGAACTATGAGCCAGTTTTCATGACTACAGAAAGTACTAAGGCTCTTCAGGACTTGTAATGACCACTGCAAATTATCAGGGCAAACAGGGGCACTTGTCACCATCAGTTAGCCTCCAGTTCACTCAGAAGGTACATCAGACTGTCAGGAAACTGATAATACTGGCAGGAGTCCCTCATGAATAACATGAGAATCTGAGCAGGGTCAGAACGCTATCATGACTGCCAGGGCACAGAAAACAATCTCAATGGCCTCAGGAAAATGAGGATATACTAAGGACAACTAGAGACATGTCAGGATAAAGAGAACCTACAGGACATCACTAGTCAGCTATCAACTCACAGGAGGCCCTGAAAAAAACCAAATACATAGAGGTGTGTCTGAATATTTGCATGAACCCCTGAGGTCTTTCTTCCACCATAGGCCATCATTACCCAAGTGGTCTGTGAATCACCGGGCTCTATTGATGACATCACGGGTACTATTCGCAATTCCTGGGGATCTCAGGGACAGAATGGGTGCTCAAAACCAGCACTCTCCAGCTTCGAACCACAGGAAAAGATCAGGATGATAAGGGCTCTTCCCATATACACAGGAGGCATCATCTCCAGGAAAGAGGATTCAGTAAACAGCACTGTCTACCCATGAGGCACATTGTGCATTCATGGGTAAACAGCAGGCACTCAGAACAGCAGAGTCATTCACACTGATGAGGGAACTGTCAGGACTAGGCTACAGTGCTCCAAAATACCAGGGAACACTTAAAACTCCAAAGACTTGTTCAGAAGTCAAAAGCACACAGAGCACAAACACATGCTCAGGAATATCAGGGGACTATATTGAGTATCAGGATGACTCATAATCATTATGAAGCACCATGACGTTTCCTTGGTTGCTTATTTACTGGCTCTATTTCCAGACGAAGGACCTCTAGCACCACCAGTAGGAAACGGCCACCGGCTAGAGGACAGCAAACCCAGACCAGCTCTGGCTCCCAGATTCTCCTCCTGACCTCCGCATGACCCTGGTCCTCCCACCCCACATCTTGACCAGGTTTTCCCCAAATCCATCTAGCCCAACTCCTTTGCCTCCAGACTCTCCTGCTCGCAACCCACAAAGTTGTGGGTCACCTCGTCAACCACCTGCATGATGCCTTCTACTACTGGCACTGCCTCCCAACTGGATTCCATGGACTGTCCTTCCTGCACTGCCTCAAACTGAAGCCCAACATATCTGCTGCCCTCCCAACTCATGTGGTCCGCAGGGTCACCACAGACCCCACTGTACGCAGAGGTCCCAGGGCCCAGGAATCCTGAAGGAACTCTTCCAGACCTAATGTATGCCTGACCTTACTAAGAACCTGCCTCATTCTCCATGGGGCCATGGCCTTGAGATGTGCAGCAGTGAATGAGAGGAAGAAGAAAGGACACAGGGGAAGCTGACTGAATCTGTTCGAACGAGTCGTCAGAGGACTGGAGCAGGGTGTTTACACACACTACTCTGGAAGCGAGGCCACATGCACAAGTCTTCTAAAGCCAGCCCTCAAGGGACAATGGCGGAACAAACACGCTGAAGGCACACATCTCCACCAATCAAAGGTCGGACTGTAGCTCTCCCACTGGACAGCAGGGTGACTCACCCAGGTGCTGGCGTCAGAACTCACAGCCCCACCTCTTCCAACATCCACCTCCAGAAAGTCCTATGAAACTCCTGGCATTTAGTGTATTCCTAGACACAGGCACCACTTCCTGGGCTTCTGAGAGTGCTAAGCTCAGTTTTCTACTACCACATCGCACTCCTGTACCAGTTCTACATTGATTCAATCACGGGGCACTCTCATGTCAGAGACCAGGAGAAAAGTGGAGACTAGCTCAGGATATCCGTTCGAAGAGATATTTGAGCTCCAAGTTGCAAACCCTGGTAACTTTTCCCGGTGTAGATTACTGTAACCTTAATTCTTGCAGGATTGAACTCCTGTGCTCAAGACAAAAGAAGTACAATAGTAAAAGGCTTCTTCTGTGTGTCTATCCCTTGCTTTCCTTCGTTCCGCACTCACACCCTTTCATTCATCTCTCCCTGCCTCCCTTGATCCCTTTTTCTCTCCCTCAGCCTCATTCTCTTCCTCCTTTGCCCCTTCTTCTTTCTACCTCTTGTTTGAGGACACCATGGATTCCCTCCCTTTCTGTCTCACCCTCCCACATGTTACATCCACCAACTCCATTTTTCTATGAGCCTAGTCATTTAGCGTCTTCAGAAATAAGACCCCTTTTCCTCTGAGATTGGCACCCACTCAGGTACTCTAAGAGAACCTGAAGCTCTCTGTGCTTACACATTTGTAAGCTCCATTTACATGGGGCATCCAAAACACCTGCATTCCTTTCACTGACAGTTTCTACCAACGCTGACAAAAGTACCTCCTGCAGGGCCACATCACCACCCAACACTCAGTCTTGAAGTCTTGAGAAAGAGAAAGAGGGACAAACCCTCTCTGTCATGGGGAATGAAGTGTCCATCCCTGGGTAGAGCCTCTGGGATGAGCAACACCTCTCCCAACTCTGCAGCACAGACAGATTCACGCCTTTACTGCTGAAGTATAGGGAATGGAGTAGTGTCCAAACAAAAATTCCAGGGTGTGTGGTTCTTGCTGTTGGGCAGCACGCAACAAGAGAGTGCTTGTAGCCAACGCTATTTCCAGCCCTGTTATCACATAAGAGGGAAAGGAGAAGCTTGTGCAGGTCCATAAGGCTGACCTACCGAAGCTGTGACCAAATGAAGGAATGTTGTTTCAGAGCAGCAAAGTAAGTTTGTGACAAGTGGCTCTTCTGGAATATACGTTGGCATACCCAACATTAAAAAATACATTTTTCTTGTATGCGGGACTCCTCTGGGTAGAAGGTTTCTCTTTCAGTTGAAAAGATCATGGATTTCGCTAATTTGGGATTTCTGCCACCCTTGCATATGCCAATTGGAAGCATTCAATTATGCATATGGGATCTGTCTCCCAACAGAGTTGGTTCTTCTTCCCTGTTCTACCCAAGGAAGACCAAGACACAAGGCTGCAGTGTGTTGGCAATCACATGGTGCTGCATCAGTGTTTTGCTGTTCACATCTATGGCATCTGGTAGTGTTCAGAGGCTTGAATTTCACATACTTTTTTATAAGAGTTTTCACATTTTGTGTTAAAATGTGCATGGATAGGTAAGTGCACATGCCATAGATATCAACATGTATACATACATACACATGCTATTGATGTGTACACTCATGCATCAGTGACACACACGTGAGCATATATTGGCCCATTTCCAGGTGTTCTTCCTTAGGTCATGGATTGACTAGAATCTGGTGGAAAACCTGTTGAATCCAGACAGGGCTCTATTCTTGTACAAACAATGGCACACTAAATGGTCATCTAGACCTCATGACTATGCCTAAGCCTCTCACTAACTCAACCAGAGACCTCCATCTGAGGCAATCTCAGAAATGTGTTGTGCTAGAATTTATTTCCCCTAAGTGGGACGAGTAACTCCAGGATTTGACACTAGCTGTCAAACTACTCAATCAGATAACTTCAAGAAGCTGTCAACATCCTTAATTTGCTCCACTGCTGATGTCACTGAGCCCCATTTGGGGACACTGGTCATCTGCTCATGCTGGATCAGCTATCATCCTCTCTTTCAGGAATCTCTGCAACAGACATCCCAGAATTCACAGTGAAATTCCTGTTCAGATACAAGTGGAATTCTCAAAACGACTGTGCAGAATTAGTCCATAAACAATAAATAAGGATGCCTTTATAGGCACCAGGCCCATGGGAAGGTAATATAAGGATGAGGAGCTATTGTCCCGTGTATCAGATCCTGTGATTTCCTGACCCCCTTTGCATCCAAGAATGCCCCAAGAGAGTATGTAAAGTTTTCTCACGGACTTCTAAGCAAAAAACAGTGTTATTTCTCGGCGCCTAACAATTGTTATTCCTGCGGGTCCTGACATCCATTCCTACTGAAAGCAAAGATTTCACTCTCATTGATTTATGCAGTGCATTTTTACTATTCCAGTTGAAAGGGCCAGCCAATGCCTGTTCATCTTTGACTCAGTATAAAACTTAATAAACCTTGACAGCAATGCCTCAGGGCTCCTCAGGTATTCATTCAGCCCGTTCACACATCTTCAGAGTTCACTGGGGGACACAGACCTTCCTGCCAGCCCTGATGTGACATAATTCATGCATGATTACCTTCTGTGCACTCCTGCTCCATGTTCCTCACAGCAGTAAAACAGCTACCTGTTGAAGGACTTGTTCTTAAATGGGTCAGTGTCCAAAATAAATCAGATTGCTCACAATTGCCTTTGATGCCCCCTACCGGGAACAAGAACAGTATTGGAATTCACAAGACCTTCTTGACCTCCTTAATTTCCCCAAACTGAAAAACTCAGTGCCAGTTACAAGGTTTCCTACTGACAGTTGCCTACTGTAGAAGTTAGAATGCAGTGATTTCTTGCATGGCCCAGCACTGATATGCTTAGCCTTTGGGACCCAGAAGAATATCTCCAAGACCGTCTTCACTGGACATTTTAATGATCAACTTCCTACTCTGTGTCATGTGCAGAGGAAGGGAGTGCCCTGAGAATACCTACCACACACTATGGATGTCCACAATGACCTCAGCCTTTCAGGCCTTTAGCTAAAGCTGAGGAACAAGGAAAGCACCCCTTACCTCAGGGCCATTCCTGTCATTGGCATTTGGGTGAAGGGCAATGACAAATAATCACAGTGTTCTTTTATATTCTTGCACAGTATACAATAAGAGCTTTCCTAAAATTCTCACTATGCTCACCCATTTGAAGTTAATTGTCACCTCGCCTGAAATCCTGTCACTTACTGCACTTTTCATAGACCTTTCTCAAATTAATATCCTGGATGTTCATATCTTGCCCCTGATCTTCCGGTGACAAAAGCCCTCTTGACATATTAGAGCTAAATGATGACCATTCGCATACATATAATATGTATGGGAAGTAGACAACCTGATCTGGAATTTTCTGATCAATGTGTATATTCCATGGTTCAATGATGGCTCCCATTTACACATTTGCAACATTCCATACTTTGCTCAGTATTCTCTTGTAACTCCTAAAACCCCATCATGACAATGCCGTTAACTTCAATTCTTCCCAAAGAAACTGATTCCCAGACTTCTGTCATGCTCTAAAGGGATCTTCAACATAAATTAATATATAAAAAAGATGGAGAATGCACTGAATTGACCAGAGTGGGAAAAATATTGGAAATCTAAAGATTGGAAATCTTCACTTCTGGAAAGACCAGTGGGTCTTCTTCGGAAAGGATTTGTCAGAAAGGTTTACCCCTACCTAAGACCCCCCCTCTCCCACTCCGTAGAGTGCTAGGACCATAACAATACAACCAAGGGCTTCACCAAGTCTCTGCGGCTGGGATGCTTTTACCCCACTTGCGTCATGCATAACACCCTAGTTCTCAGATTGTCTTAATATGCTAAGGGCACTATTGAATGACTTGAACTAAAATGACAGCAGTCAGTCTTTCTCCTGCCAAACTATAAAACACAAAGTTCATTCATTTGGGAAGAGTAGGCATTGCCCTTGTGCACTGTCAACTATGGTAAAGCCGTAAACAAAGCAGAGGAATGATATAGCTTAGTGGACAAGGGTGTTGTAAGGGTAACTTACAAAGATTCAATCGGAGGAAGCTGAGAATTCAGATGTGAGGGGAATTTCACTGCATGAGTTGTGAACGGCTCCCTCGGCACAGCTGTTGCCATACAGGGAGAAACAATCAAGGTATTCCTCCCTGTGAGCTTTCAATAGAAACAGGTTTCCTTTGATGGGGTTATGGCACTAGGGCAAGGTCCATGTGGACTAGGTGGTCCCAAAGGCCAGGAAATATAAAGAACCTGGCCTTGATCAGCCATTCTTGAGAGAAAGGTCTTCATCCACCGGGGGTTGGGAGTGGGAAAGTTCATAATTGAAAACCTAATTGAAAGAAAGAGAGAAGGCATCCAGATAGGAGAGCTCCACCAGAGCAAACCTTGGTGTCAATTGCAGGAAGGATTGTGAGTTACAACCCCCAACATAACCATCCACTGAAATGAACCATCAGTGTGAGAAACCGACATGAAGAGATGTGCTGCATCTGCTAGAAAATATGTCAACAGTCCATAAATTCAGACAACAAGAAACTGTCATGTCTGTGAACTCTAGCTGTTTTCTTATAGACTATCATTCTCAGAAATTTCTCCCAATTTCTCCATTCTCGCCATAAAATGATGTGCTTCTCCTGTTCCTGGGAGTTGCTCAAGGCTTTCTTGTAGAATGTGCATCCCAAAATGTGATTCCTTCTTTCTGTCAGATCAGGAGAACCAGTATTTCATGGTATAATGGGGAACATCTGAACACCCTCAGACATGTTTGCCTTGGGGACACAGTGTCTAGCAAAAGAGAGGAACGTGTGGATGGCAGGGGTTGGCTGAATTGCCCCTCCTCCTTTTCGCGCAGTCAGTCCTATGTGTGGTCCCTATACACATGTTACAAGGCAGCAGTCACCCACTGGGCAGGGATCCACCTGAGAGACTGCCACTTCCCGGGTGAGGCTCAAAACACAAGCTCTGTCTATGCTCCATGTCTTTCTACAAGCATCATGCACAGGAGGTTGAGAAGGGTGCAAAAAAGAACCATAGTTTTGGCTGTCCTGTGCCTAGACACTTTACGTGCACGGTCGTTCACTGAGGAGGGACTCTCTCACTGCTGTGTACATGACAAACATATTGTCCTATGGCTGTTATTTAACATTTGAGCTGTCCTCCTGATAGGAAGTCTGGGGAAATGGCTTCAGCACTCTTAAAATCAAGAACACTTACAATGGTGTCAAAGGAGGACATGGGACATATGGATGTGTGATCTATCTATTGCCCAGTAAGCAACCTAACACCCTGCTTCCTTCACCTCTGACTGTGTGTTTTGGTCCTAAAATGGCACCATAGAAAAACTACGGATGTTCACGTGAGCCATCCATACTGAAAGGAGGATCCTGGATTTACACGGTTCCCCTGCCAACAGATACTATCACTTGTAGGCCCTGACCCAAAGAAAAGCCCCATCACTGTGGTGTCCACACATGCCTCAGCCACCCTCTCCCACATTACCACTATGCACCATTTCACCCGATTCCTAAATGTGACATACAACCCTGGCCAGACAGGCTGTCATCTTGGAAAATGTGGGGGTGTCCCATTACTAAAGGAGGGCACTCTGATCAACCACGAAATGGACATTGAGATTCACCCCTCATTGCATGCTGTCTGTGAGTGCAATGACATGAACAGGGAGCATAATTGGAGAACGATCGGCTGACAATATTGACCACCGGATATGTAACTGCTTGCCTGCTCAACCATTCCCACTCCTTCAATGTTCTTATTTCCCATTAGGAAAATGCTACACCCGATTACTGACCATTCTCTTCTTTCTGCTATCATACCTAGTCCCGCCACACAGGAAGAATTGTGTATTTTAAGCAATCCCAAAATATATCTTGCCCCTCATTACAACTTGCAAGCCCGTATTCCCCCTCGCATAAGGGTTGGAAATGCCTAGGCAGTGGGTTAAACAGCATAAAGAGAGTTTGGTTTTCCTTGACTCAGCACATTCACATGTGAAAACAAAGCACAGACATGCACACTGGATGCTGTTTTTTTCTCCTTCAGTATTCTCCAGAATTATGGATATCTCGGGTTCTACAGGTCTCACACCCAGAAGACTCCTCATTCATTTCCTGTGCATGAAAACAACGTTGTTTAAAACCTGTCTCTATCTGAAACAGTTTCTTAATTTTCCCACTATTTTTGGTAAGGTGGAATATCTGTCATAATTTTGTAAGATCTGTCATTTCCCATGGACACAAACATGACAGTGCAAGCACGCCCACACTCATACCAACACCTACACACACACACACACACATACACACACACATGAATATATATCTTCCCTATCTATAAAATAACAGATATTTTTAATTGTCAAGGCTCTGACCAGAAACAGTGGTCAGGTCCTTTTCAGTGATGAATTAAATTTCCCTCTCGCATGGTGCAATTCATCCCCCCCATTATCTCTCTATCTTGACTGGCCAGAATTCTCGCTATCACTGTGGGAGGCAAAAGAGACCCCTAAGGATGTTCTCAGCAGCTATGATGAAGCAAAATGAAAATCTGGACCTCACATGGCGAACTCACTCATGAAGAGGATTACCGAACCTTGTGTAACGCGTGGTAGAAAGAACATGTTGCCAGCCATAGTGTCATTAGGAGGCAGGGGGCCTGAGAGTGGGGTAGATGGCCAGGACATGAGAGGACCGAGGAGGGGAGTTAACGAGTGACCACTGATTCTGAGTGACTCTGCACATTCTCACCGCTTCATCCACCATAAGTTTCCCTAGTCAGAACGGAATGTGCAGACTCCTTATGTCATCCTGCTGCCCTCCTGACCTGCTGGCACTGGTTGCATTCCTTTGAGTCTCAGGTTCTGCACTGGATAATAAATGCCCCAGATTCCTGACAGCACATGTTTGCCCAGCCCGCCCCAGTCTCGACAACTGTCTTCCTGTGACAGGTGTCTTCCTGTCCTCCTGTGGTTCCTTGCTCTTCACAAAGCACTGCAGGAGATTGGGCCACAGGTTCCTACTGATGATTTGGCAGTGGAAACGGCGAACATCAGGATAGGGTAGGATTCAGGTCCCAATCTAAGGAACACAGACACCTACTAAAATTCTTTTGGTTATGGCCTGGGAGACCCCAGGTCAGCCATCCTGCCAGATATGGCAAAGTAGTAGTCAGAGAACCAGTTGAAAAAGTTAGGGCTGCTGTCTAGATTCCTGCAGCAATCGGCTTCACATGCACAGTTCAGGTACCAATGAATTGAGATGGCATGAGACGTCTTATAACCTGCAGGAAGAGAAGTATATGAAAAGGCACTAGATCACATTCCGACTTTCACACACCGCATGTGTGGACACTATCTAGGCAGCCTCCTCTTACCCATGACATGGATGACATACCAATTCACAATCACCTTATTGTGGAAGCAGATGTTGTTCCAAAAGAACAACATGATATTGTAGAAATCACAGCGATGTGTGAATTAATGGACCTGACACAAAATGTGGATGAGAAGGCCCTAGAGCTGGGCTTCTCCATTTGACTGCCATTAAACAATAGGCAGGGCACAAGCACAAGGTGCATGCATGCCAGCCTGGAACGAAATCTGCTGGAAGGATGCCGGAGCTATACTCAGTCAGGTGGCACACATCTGCACCAATCAGAAAGAAGCCCTGGGGACACGGGACCCAGGCCTTCCTGCCTAAGTACCACCTATCGAGCTTCCCCCATCTCTCCTGCTTCTTGGCCAAGCTTCTACTATAGGCCCACCACAAGAACCCCTCACATTGTCCAGTCCCACGCTCTCCAATTACCAGACTGCAGAAAGTTCAGTGAAGCTGGCATCATGGTGTTTTCCTGGACATGTGTGCCAGCTGCTGGGACACTGTGTGCTAGGCCAGACTTCCCACTACCAAATCACAATTTTGGAGTACTTGTCATATTGATCCACAGGGAGCGCTCAGGAAATAACCGAATGAATTCACCAGTGCAGGCTATCCTTAATATGGGCATATCTGAGGACCAAGCTGAGGACACTGTTAGGACTTTACCTGTAGTGGTCTGTGGACTTCATATTTGCAGAGTTGACCTCCTGTATTCAAGAGAAACTAAGCCCCGCATTCTGTCTGCCTGTTTCTCTCTGTCTCTGTCTCTGTCTCTCTCTCTCTCTCTCTCTCTCTGTCTCTCTCTCTTGCTCTCGCTCTCGCTCTCTCTCTTACCCTCTTTCCTGCTCCCTGTTCTCATTTATTTCTCTTTCTGCCTCCCTGTCTTTGTGTCGCTCACCCCCGCCCATGTTCTCAAACTCAGGTTTTCTGTGAGGTCCAGCAAAGGCCGAGGTTCTGCAAATAAAGCACACATTAGAGTGTCTTGGGCACCCACCATTCAATTGCCCTAAAATAACCCGAGTCTCTGTGTGGTTACACCTTTGTTAGCTCCTTCTCACATTGGTCATGCCAGGGTACCTGCCTTCCTTTCAACAACAGATTCTAGGAACCCTGACAAACGTCCCTCCAGCTGGGCCATGTCACTTCACAAATCTTAGAGACTCGGGCTAGCGTTACACTGACACAATTGCCTCCTTGTCTTGGTGAACACTGAGACCATTGCTTCGAAGAGTGGAAGGGATGAGCTGTGCTGCTTACTGGTCAGCAGCTCAGAAAGATACACACCTTTCCTGTTACAGTCAGAGTCGATGGAATTATTCCACAACACAAACTCTAGGGCAAGTGGTTCCTGCTCCTGCTGTTGTGCAGCGTGCACAGCAGAATGCTCCCTAGCCAACCCCATCTTTCCAGTCCTGTTGACCATGACAGAGAACAAACTGAGGAGGATATTTCCATAAGGCTCACCTGACAATGTTGTGATTGAAGAAATAAGTATTGTTCTCTGGAATAAACATCTCCAATATCTCCCCAAGGCACTTTTGTCTTACACATGTAACCTCATGGGAAAGGTTCCTTTTTCACCTGACAATAATGTAAACCAATGTGTATGATATGGGGTTTCTTTCACTCTTGCATATTCTGATTGGGACCATTTGGTGTAAGTGTTTACAGGACCTGTCTGCCAACACAGGTGTTTTATTCTCTCTGTTCAAACCCAAGAGGCATGAAAAGACACTGCCCATATACTGCACTGCATCAGTGACACTGTTGGTCAGAACTCTGTCGTCTGGTAGTTCACAATATCAGAAAGTTCAGATGCCTTTTTATGAGAGGTATCACATTTCAGTGTACACATACACATACATACATGAATATGCTCACCATAGATTTCCATATGCATATGTCCTATCATACACACACACACACACACACACAGCAACACAAATACATATATGGTGTTCTTATATCCATACATATATGCCACTTATCTGCTTCCATGCAGGGCTACATTTGGACATACTAGGTATTATTTTCTAAGACAGTGGCAATGTTATGTGCCAACATGTTTTGTAACTCTGTATCTAACACCTCATGCCACTGTGAAGGCTGACAAATTCCATTTCTCCTCCCATTTGATTTTCAGGATATGATGGGAAAACTGGGATTGCTCTGGAGAGGGAGGAACGGTGAATGGGACCATGATGGAGATGTAGGGCCTGGCAAGAGGTAACAATGGGAGCCTGGCATGTGTACAGCAGAATTCTCCTCCTGACATGTTCCCCTTGACAAATTCAGCCTCAGACATTCACAGAGTGATCTTTCACATTTGTTCTCTCAGCGAATCCATTTGGAAACATAAAATAGATTTGTGCAGATATTTCTCTGTGTCCATCCCTCTCTTAATTCAGACTCATAGTCCTTCCACTGACCTTGCTGATCTTTTTAACCAGATCTTTACAAACTATTTTTCAATGTACACACTCCAGTCCAGAACTCTTCCGTATTCCATATCACATACTTCTATCCTGTCCAGCAGATCCACCGTGTCAGCAAAGAAACATGTTGCATGAGCCAATACCAAAAACATAGCAGACCTCCCTTTCCACCTGCTCTAACTTGACTGCCAAAGCCTCAATAAATCACTAATGTAGTTCCACAGTGGGAACCCTCCCTACCCTAGGGACCACACGTTCGCATCCCTTTGCAGAAAGCAGCATTCGCCTACCTATTGTAAAAAGGTTTGTTGCTAGTCAGTGCTCTCGAGCATCTAATAAACCAGAGGATACACTCTGTCTTCTGTCTTTGCATTTGTCTTGACCCTGCCAATACCTATAGTGCTCTTGTAGTTTTCACATTATGCAGTTTACCTCTAGATGAAAACTGCCTCGTTTAGCGGATATCCAGGAGCTTCATTTCACAGAGACATGAAACCTCCATGACACTTGATCCCCAACAAATTTTCTTGCCCTGTGACAGAAGGAAAAGGAGTGATGCAACAGGAATGGGCACGAGAAGAGCAGAAACAGGAAGACACCAAGAAGTTGACAAGGATTTGAGTGGCAGTAGTTGACAGTAGGGGTGGACGATGTGGGATACAGAGGGTCATGTTTATGGTCAGTGAAAACAGCAACAAACTCACATGCACAGAGTGAGATGAAGTGTTACAAATATCCAAAAGGCGCACCAATAGGGAGACCAACATGAAGACAGTGGCCACCCGCCACAACTCACCCCCTTTGAGATATGAAGCCGGATCACTCATGCATGCTGCTGCTTCCAGGAAGAGCCTGCTACCTGAAAGGTCTAGGAACTGTGCGGTTGGGTCACTATGCCCTGATAATCAAAATAAGATGTTGTTACTTAACTGTCCTGGTGAACAGCCTTGCACATCTGTGCAACATTGGAACTTTCGTTGTGTGTGCCTTTTATTTTTAACGACATCAAGAATTGCACCCCATAAGAAGTTATTCAACTGCTTTCACAGGGTTCCAGCTCTGCCCAGATGTTTTCCCAGGCACAATGCCAACAGGCCATGTTCTCAGGGCAATGAGAAAAGCCCAACAAAGGTACACATGTCTACCTATGGCAGTGTCTCAGGCTTCCTACCCTGCTGAACCATGAATGAAAATGCTTCCATCCTCCACCAACCATCATCTGAGGGTATGCCGAATCTGCACCCAATGCTGGTGCGTACGAGCCATTGTCTCCTGAAGAAAGGATTGCGGTTGACGCCCTCCCATCATAGAGTCACATGCTTACTTTCCACGTGTCCTTCTCAATCATGGAGAGCAGAGAGGAAAGGTCGTTAAAGAACATCTACGGGGCTCATACTGGGGACCACCATGGCCTGGTCTGGTGTGCCAACGCGATCCTAGGGTCACTGAAAAACCGTTCCCATTTTCCAGCAGACAACTTTTAGTGACTCAATGTGAGAGCTGCCAGGAGTAATCCTAGCCTAAAATTTGATGCTCCAAAGACTGATTTCCATTCCCTCCGTGTGGACTTCAAGCAGAGCAGGCCAATTCTTCCTGTCCAGATCCAAGGCCCCCCGCCAACCTCTCCTTATACATGATGGTCATACATCCTCTGATATCATACTCTGAGAATTAGGTTGTCATATACAGTTCTCCTTGCAGGGTAGCACAGGGACTGATGAATGTGTCTCTCAAAGCCTCCCACCTCTGGATAGGCTGTTGGACAGTGAGTTATTAAGTGTGCTCAAGCTGACCAGACAATGTGAGGAACATCAGACAGTACAGCAGGGACATAGAGGCTCACGCAGGATCCAGTTTATACTCAATAGTGGAAGGAGACTTCTAAGGAACACAGTGAAAACCTCCGAGTCCAAGTGCGGCAGTAAGGCCCTATCCACCCACATGGATTACAAGACTTTCTTCACCATCACTGTTCACTCTGGAAGGAGCAGGCTAGGTGCTCCCACCGAACCCCTCCTTCTTGCATGCCCTGCCCTCAGAGGCATGCAAGCCCTGCTCTGTCTACGCCAGGGCTTTGGCCCTCGTGTGGCCTGATACACCATAAAGTGGAAGAAACCCACCATAAATCAAAGGTTCCTGCAGAGGGAATATTACCTCAGCATGGCTACCGTTCAGCCCAAAGATCCGCACTGCAATGTCTCCTGATGTGAGCTGTCCTCATCTTGGGTACCACTCACACTAATTGGCGGTACCCTCTGGAAGTTCCTGGACAAGGGCAAAAGTCCATGATATAGACTGAGTAATGCCATCCCCTACATTCAGATCACTGGGGGAAGAAATACACATGGGGTAGAGCTTGGTAAAATGATTTCAGCCCAATCCCACTCTCCTTAACTGTTTTGCATGCACAGATGGGACCCCGAGGACACAAAGGATTTCACATGAGAATAATTCTTCTGCAAGGAATTGACCTGTCCTTGGCACGCCTCCCTTTCTCATTACCAGAGCAAGCAGACCAGCAGTGTTACTACTGCCTGGACTCATGAAACTCTCGCATTCCCTGTGCTCAGTCCTTACCTCCAGGAGGACAACGGAGGCCCTGACAGCATAGTACATGGATAACATCACCCCTTACAGTTGCACTTCCCACACACTGCCTCAAACGTCGCTCCCCTTGGCAGAGGTCCAGAGTACCTGTAACCAATATTCCCATCTGTACTCTGAGGTCCGTTATCCGCACCTCAGAAAATCACCTGTGTTGTGTTGTGTCAGTGTGTGGCCAACATCCAAGGGATAGGTTATATGTAAAGCTGTCTAAGCCACAGGGACTGGAAACTGAGGGGTCATGGGCTACATTTAGGCCCCGGTCACGGGGAGTGCGCCCTGTGCCTGGCACCTTCCCGCAGGACAAGGCTTCATCCGTTTCAGCAGCCTGTGTTTTCTTCCCTTCTGACCGCAACCCCACAGACTATATCCTGTAAGAAAGAACCACAGCCTCTCAGTAATCGTGCTTCCTGCTGTATTGTACTCTCCATCTCCAGAAGCCTGCCTCTGACTCCACAGAGCTTATTCCATAGGCTGCAGGTCCTACCCCACCACAGGTGATGGTCTGCTCATTACACCCACGTGGCCCCTCATACAGACGACACAGAGATGGAAGCAATGTTCAACTTCTTTATGTCTCTTTCACTGTCACTCCAGAGAGCTGGTGCGGACACTGAATCTTCCACAGGAGATCCTGTCCTCATGTCTGTGCTGTGCCAAAGAACAATGGGGACTCATTGTGCCTTCTCTCCCATCTGCAGATGTTCATAGATCTTGTTCTATTTGGCCAAATTTGATGCTTTTCCCTCTGCCTCTCAGGATCTGTAATGCCCCTAACATGTACACAGGACAAGCAGGCACACACACAGATATGAGTAAACTCATGGAGGTCGATGTGCGACCACGTGACTGCCCCACCAATTGGGTCAGTGGCAGAATGCCTTGCACCCTTAAAATTCCATTACATTCCATCCCTAGGATTTTAAATAGAGAGATGCAGATATCTTGTTGCCATTGCCAGGGATGACATATGGTCAGCATCATTTCTGACCATGGCCAGAGGGCTTATACCTCAGTTATCCTGCTAGACCGTGGGAAGTTGTGGTCAGACAGCCCCTTGAAGAAGTTAAGGTCCGTGATGTTGTGCCTGTGACTGCTCCATCCTTATCCATAGGCCCAGAAACACCAGACTGGGGTGGAATGAGATATACCCTGGAGGAATACAGGAGGAACATGAGGGACACAGTGGCCCAGCACCCGTGCCTCGCCCCTTGTGCCCAGTCTGTACCTATCGTGAGAACCACCACTTACCAGCAAAGCTAACGTGATACTCCTTGATGATCACTTCATTGTGGAAGTAGGGGTTACCCTGAAAGAAAAAGTTCAACTGACAGTGATACCTGGGGTAGCTCAATTCCTGCACCTGCCATGTCCAAGAGGTCGAGAAAAGGGACATGTCTTCTAGCTTGCTGAGCTTGCATGCTGGCAGGGCTCGGGCACCTTCTCCAAATCACACCACCCTTCTGGGCGCCCCCAGCCCTGCTCCCACTGCCGCCAACCCTGGCACATCATCTCACCTCCAAATTGGTCATGTAGCTAAGCATGTCTTCATCTTGGCCAATGATCAAGGCTGACAAGTAGGGGTGGTTCAGAATCTGCCCTCTGGTCAAGGAGTCTTCATGCTGTGGAAGGCAGAGGCAACAGCAGCCCAGCCAGTCTGGGATAGAGGCAGTACTGCAGTGGCACGTGGCAGGATGATAGGCCCTCAGCCCCTGCCTTTCATCCCATGTGCGTAGGACTGTGGTATCCCATGGTGCAAGTTCTTCTGATGCTGCCTGTGATGACATGAGGTAGGTGGGCTTGCTGATTTATCCCAGTTCTGCACCTGACTTGTGTGTTCCCCTGCTCAAAAAGCACTGCTTATGATCTCTCTCTCCTGTCTCCAGGTTCCCCGAGGGGGGTGTGTTTGTTCCCATGAAGCTGTGTCAACACACAGCTCCTCGAGATACCCTCATGAGGAAGGGATCTCTTCTGCATTCAACCTTTCCTTGTGATTGTGTTTGTGTGTGAGAGGGGTTGACAGAGGGGATTTGCATGGAGGCTTTGTGGTAGCAGTGCTGTAGCCCACTCCAGAGCTCAACAAGCAGAGTGGTGTCTTGGGAAGGACAGCGGCATCCAACTGCTTAACACCCCACATACAACACCTATCGGTGCTTTAGCACTCGACTGTGGAACAACTACTCGCACACAGAGTGCCTGGGAGCAGTGTGCGGACTCCATTTATGCTGAGATTACCCAGGACACTGTATCCTTGAAATGCCTGCAGTGTGTCAGGTAGCCCCGATACACGTTGCCCGGGCACACTCCCTGAGGCCAAGGAAGTGTGCTCGGGCAACCTCTGTGTCGAAAGGATTGGCCATAATTTCTGCTCAGACGCCTGAGGACTCTCCTGGTCCTCCTACACCTGACCCCAAGACGTGCCATTGGGGCACTCAGGCCCTTCCCTCAGCCCTTACCGGGCTTCCACCTGGCCCTTGTCTTTTCTGCCTGCCGTGGCTGTCTTCCGTTCAGCAGCAAACCCCATGAGTCACCCGTAAGGATACGGCTTTGGCCCAGAAGCCATGGATGCACTGGATGATGTTCCTTCTACGCTCCAGATGCGGCTGCCTGCTCTGACAGATCTTGCGCCTCAGCCGATAGTAGGCGCTACTGTGCGGGGCCTTCTCAACCCTCAGCTGTAACTGAAGAGCCTGCAGCAGCTCCAGTGGGGACTGCGGGCTGTACCCAGACCGCCGGCGTGGTGCCAGCAGGGCCGGCGCAGGCTTCTCCTTCCACACCGGGGCCTGTGACTCCTCCTCACTCCCAACACACTGTACCTCGTTCTGTCCGTCCCCATGACCCCGAGTTCCTCCACTTGCCGGACCTCCGAATCATCGTCCACAGACTCCTGGGCCACCACTTCCTCTTCTGTCAGGACCTCTACCTCATGTGCGACGTCCTTTACAAGCAGCACTGCCTCATGTCGCCACGCGCGGGCCCCTCCTTCCTGGTCCGACGCCACGCTGAGGATGGAGGCCTCTGCCACCCTCCCACCTGCGGCAGCCTGGACATGTGTGCCACCGGCTGGGACACTGGGCGCTAGGCCAGATTTCCCACTACCAAATCATAGTCTTGTCATACTTGTCCAACTGTTCCACAAGGAGCTCTCAGGAAATAGCCCATAGTATATGTGACATGGATAACACAGAATATCCCGGTAATTGGCATGTCTGGTAACCACGCTGCAGACACTGGCAAGGATTCTACAAGTACGGGGCTGTGATGTTAATATTTGAATAGTTGACCTCCTGTTCTCAAGGGCAAATAAACACCTCATTAAAGGGATCATTCTATTGGCCTGTTCCTCTCTCTCTCTCCCCCTCTCTCCTTCATTTGCTCTCTCACTCCATCCCTGCCTCCCTGCCTTCTCCCTCTCTCTTCTGCTATCTTTCCTTTCTGTCTTTCTATCCTTACTTCCTTCACTGTGTGATTCCCTGTCTTCGTTTCTCTCACTGTCCCATGTTGTGGAACCTTGAGTTTTCTGTGAGGTCCAGCAAAGTGAGGGTTTGCAAATAAAGCTCGTACTAGACTGTCTCGGCACCGACAAGTGAATTGCCCTAAACGAATCTTTTTTTCACATTTTGTATTAGTTTCAGGTGCCCAAAACTATGTAATAGTTAGACATTTATCACTTATATCCCTCAAACAGTGACAACCCACCACCCCCATCCACTACCCCTTTGACATCAGACACAGTCATTACATTTCCACTGTCTCTATGTGTATATATATATATATATATATATATATATATAAATTGTAGTTGACATTCATTATTGTGCAGCTTCAGCTTCAGGTGTACAGTGCAGTGATCAGGCATCTACATCATCCCTGAGGTGGTCTCCCTAATGAGACAAGTGTCTATGGGATACCCTACAAAATCTTTACAACATTATTGATTACATTCCCCAAATTGACTGTCATACCCCTGTGGCAATCTTGTGGTTATGGACTGTGACTTCTACTCCCCTCACCTTCCCCCTTGTCCCAACTCCCCCTCCCATCTAGCAACCCTCAGTTTTTTTCTCTGTCTCTGAGACTGTTTGTGATTAGTTCATTCATTTATTTTTTTCTTCAGATTCCACATATAAGTGAGATCATATGGTATTTGTCTTTCTCTGTCTGGCTTATTTCACTTAACATAATGTTCTCTAGGTCCATCCAGATTATTGCAAATGGTAAGACTTCATTCTTCTTTATGGCTGGGTAATGTTCCATTGTTTAAACGTACCATAGTTTCTTAATCCAGTTTTTTAATGATGGGCATTTTTGGTTGTTTCCTTGTCTTGGCTATTTGTGTATTGGGCTGCAATAAACATAGGGGTGCATACATTTTTCTTTTTTTAATTAGAGTTTTGGTTTTCCAGATAGTCACATAGGAGTGGAATTGCTGGATCATAAGGTAGTTCCATTTTCAGATTTTTTATGTACCTCCATGCAGTTTTCCATAGTGACTGCACCAGTCAGCAATCCCACCAACAATACACAAGGATTTCCTTTTCTCCACTACCTCGCCAGCACTTGTTGATTGTTGATTTATTGATGATAGCCATTTTGACTGAGGTTAGGTGGTATCTCGTGTTTTTTATTTGCATTTATCTAATGATTAGTGAGGTTGTGCATTTTTTCATATATCTGTTTGCCTTCTGTATGTCCTTTTTTTAGAAAAATGTCTCTTCATGTCCTCTGCCCATTTTTTAATTGGGTTGTTTGTTTTTTTGGGAAATGAATTGAGTGATTTTTTTTTTTTTTTAATTTGGGATATTAAACCCATATCAGATATGTCATTGGCAAATATCTTCTCCCATTTGGTAGGATCCCTTTTTGTTTTATTAATGGTTTCCTTTGCTGTGAAAACACTTTTTAGTTTGATATAATCCCACATGTTTGTTTTTTCTCTTACTTCCCTTCCCCAAGGGGATATAGCAATAAAAATCTCACTCTAGGTTATGTCTGTAGTTTCTTCCTATCTTTTTTGATAGGAATGTTGTGGTTTCAGATCTTACAGGTAAGGCTTTAATCCATTTTGAATTTATACTTGTATATGGTGTAAGGAGGTGGACCAGCTTCATTTTTCTTTTTTTTGCATCTGTCTGTCTGGGCCTCCCAGCACCATTTATTGAATACACTGTCTTTTTATCATACCGTAAATTCTTGCTTGCATTGTCATCGGTTAAATGACCATATAGGCATGGATTTATTTCTGGACTCTCTATTCTGTTCCATTGATCTGTGTCTGTTTTTATGCCAGTACCATGTTGTTTTGCTTATTGCAGCCTTGTAGTATAATTTGATGTCAGGTATCGTTATACCTCCCACTTTGTTCTTATTTCTTAAAGTTGCCGAGGCTATCCGATGTCTTTTATAATTTCATATATATTTTCGGATTATATGTTCTATTTTTCTGAAAAATGTCCTTGGTAGTTTGATAGGAATTGCGTTGAATCTGTATATTTATTGCCGTAGGTAGTATGGACATTTTCACTATATTAATTCTGCCTATCCATGAGTATGGTATGTGTCTCCATCTATTTGTATCTTCTTTAATTTCTTTCTTCAGGGTCTTATAATTTTCTTAGTACAGATCTTTTACTTCTTTGGTGAAATTTATTCCCAAGTATTTTATAGTCTTTGAAGCAATTATACATGGGATTGTTTTTTCTCCTGATATTTTGTTATTTGTATATATTAATTTTGTATGGAGGAGTCTTTAAGATGCTCTATATATAGTGTCATGTCATCTGCATATAATGGCAATTTTACTTCCTCCTTGCCAATTTGGATGCCTTTTATTTCTTTTTCTTGTCTGATTGCTGTTGCTAGAACTTCCAGCACTATGTTGAATCAAAGTGGAGAAAGTGGGCAACCTTGCCTTGTTCGTGATCTTGAGGGGAATGGTTTTAGCTTTTCCCCATTGAGTATGAGTTACCAGTGAGTTTATCATATATGACCTTTATTATGTTGAGATATGGTCCCTGTGTTCCCACTTTCTTAAGGGTTTTTATCAAAAATCATCGCTAGAGTTTGTCAAATGCTTTTTTTACATCTATTGATATGATCATATGATTTTTTTTTTTCATTGTGTTAATGTGGTGTATTACATTAATTGATTTGTGGGTGTTGAACCACACTTGCATACCAGGCATGAATCCCACGTGATCATGGTGTATGATCTTTTTAGGGAATTGCTAAATTCTGTTCGCTACTATTTTGTTGAGAATTTTTGCATCTATGTTCGTTAGAGATATCGACCTGTAGTTTTTTGTTTGTTTGTTTGTTTTTTGTTTGTAGTGTCTTTGTCCAAATTTAGGATCAGGGTGATAGTGGCCTCATAAAAACTGTTTGGGAGTCTTCCCTCCTTCTGGATTTTTTGGAATAGCTTGACGAGAATAGGTGATAATTCTTTTTTAAATGTTTTGTAAAATTCACCTGTAAAGCCATCTGATCCAGGGCTTTTGTTTGTTGGGAGATTGATGATTACTGACTCAATTACCCTGGTGGTAACCAATCCATTCCGGTATTCGTTTCTTTTTGAGTTAGCCTTGGAAGTTTGTATGCTTCTAGAAAATTGTCAATTTCCTCAAGATTGTCTAGTTCGTTGGCATATAATTGCTCATAGTAATTGCTATTTATTTATTTATTTATTTATTTATTTATTTATTTATTTATTTATTTATTTTAGGGGTCAGACTAAAGGTTTGTCAATTTTGTTTATGTTCTCTAAAAACCAACTCTTGGATTCATTGACCTTTAGTATTGTTTTTCTGGTTTCTATTTCTTTCATTTTTTTTTTTTTTCCGCTCTGATCTTTATTATCTCCTTTCTTGTACTTCCTGTAGGCTTATTTTGTTGTTCTTTTTCCAGATCCCTTTAGTGTGAAGATAAAATTTTTATTAGTGATTTTTCTTATTTCTTTAGGTACACCTGCAGTACCACAAATTTCCCTCTTAGGACTGCTTTCGCTGTATACCATAGATTTTGGATTGTCGTTTTTTTCATTTTCATTTGTCTTGAGATAGCTTTTGATTTATTCCTTGATCACATGGTTGACCCATTCATTATTTAGCAACATGTTATTCAGCCTCCATGAATTGGTGTGTCTTCCTGGTTTTTGTTGTTGTTGTTGTTGTTTTTTGTTTGTGTTTGTTTGTTTGTTTGTTTTTCCCAGTAGTTCATTTCTAATTTCAGTTCACTATGATCAGAGAAGACAATTGGTATGATTTCACTTTTCTTAAATTTATCAAGACTTGTTTTGTGGCCTACCAGATGGTCTGTCTTGGAAAATATTCCATATGCACTTGAGAAGAATGTGCATTCCACAGCTTTGGGGTGAATTCCTCTGAAAATATTGATTAAATCCAAGTGGTCCAATGTGTCATTTAAGGCCATTGTTTCCATATAGATGTTTATGTCTGGAGACCTGTCCCTTGTTGTCAGAGTTGTGTTGAAGTCCCCTACTATGATACTGTTACTGTTGTCTCTGTCATTATGTCAGTCAATATATGTTTTGCATATTTAGGTGCTCTTATGTTGGGTGCATAGATATTTACAATGGAAATGTTCTCTTGTTGGATTGATCCCTTTATTATATAGTACCCATCTTTGTCTTTTACTATATTCTTCATTTTAAAGCCTATTTTGTCAGATATAAGCATTGCAACTCCAGCTTATTTTCTCATTTCCATTTGCATGAAATATTTTTCTCCAACCCTTCACTTTCAGCCTGTGTGTATCTTTTGATCTGAGGTGAATCTCCTGTGTACAGCATATACAAGGGTCTTGCTTTCTTATCCACTCAGCCACCCTGTATCTTTTGATTGGAGCATTTAATCCATTTATATTTAAAGTGATTATTAATAGGTACATATTTATTGCCATTTTTAAAATTTGTAGTCAGATTGTTTTCATCTTTCTTTTGTTTACAGAAGCCCTGTTAACATTTCCAGCAGTGCTGGCTTGGTGGTAGTATATTCCTTTAGCTTATTCTTTCCTGAGAAGCTCTCTGTCTCTCCTTCAATTTTAAATGATAGCCTTACTGGATAAAGCAACCTAGGTTGTAGGCGTTTGTTTTCCATCACTTTTTGAGTACTGTCTTCCACTCCTTCCTGGCCTGCATTATTTCTGTTGAAAAGTCATTTGATAGTATTATAGGAGTTCCAGTGTATGTAACCTTCTGTCTTTCTCTTGCTGCTTTTAAGATTGTCTCTTTAACTGTAGCCATTTTAACTATAATGTGTCTTGGTGTGGACCTGTTTGGTTTTATCCTTGTTGGAACTGTCTGCACTTCCTGACTTTGTATGTTGATTTCCTTCATCAAGTTAGGGAAGTTTTCAGACATTATTATTTCAAATATATTCTCAATCCCTTGCTCCCTCTCTTCACCTTCTGGTATTCCTATGATGCTCTTGCTGTGCTTGATGTTATCCCAGAGGTCTCTTAAACCATTTCCATTGTTTTCAATACATTTTTTTCTTTTTTTTTTAATGAGTCTATTTCTGTTTTGTTTATTTTGTTTTTTAGATTCCACATATAAGGGAGATTATATGGTATTTGTGTTTTGCAATTTGACTTATTTCACTTGGCCTAATACCTTCTAGGTCCATCCATGTTATCACAAAGGGTAGGATTTTAGACTTTTTATGGATCAGTAATATTCCGTTGTATATATGTACCACAATTTTCTTTTTATCCAATTGTCTATTGATGGGCATTTTGTTTGTTTCCATATCTTGGCTATTGTAAATAGTGCTGCAGTGAACATAACTTTTCGAATTAGTGTTTGGATTTCTACTGATAAATACCCAGAAATGGAATGGATCGGTCATAAGTAAGTGCCATTTTTAATTTTTTGAGGAAACTCCATACTGTTTTTCATACTGGGTGCACCAATTTACAATTCCAACAAAAGTTCACCAGGGTTCCTTTTCTCCATGTCCTAGCCAAGACTCATTGTTAGTTGATTTATTGATGATTGCCATTCTGGCAGGTGTGAGGTGATATAACATTGTGGTTGTTATTTGTATTTCTCTGATGATTAATGATGTTGAGCGTGTTTTCAGTCTATTGTCCATCTGTATGTCCTCTTTGGGGGAGAGGGGTTCCTGGGTCATACGGTAATTATATCCGTAATTTTTTGAGGAACCTCCACACTGCCTACCGTAATGTCTGCAGCAGTCTGCATTCCCACCAACAGTATATGAGAGTTCCTTTTTCTCCACAGCCTCTCCAACACTTGTTACTATTTGTCTTGTTGATGATAGCCATTCTGACTGGGGTGACGAGATATCTCATTGTGGTTTTTATTTGCATTTCTCTGATGATTAGTGATGTTGAGCATTTTTTTCATATATGTATTTGCCATTTGTATGTACTCTTTGGAGAAATGTCTCTTCAGGTCTTCTACCCATTTTTCAATGAGTTGAGTTTCATGAGTTCCTTGTATATTTTAGATATTAGCCCCTTATCGGCAGCACTGTTGGCAAAAATCTTCGCCCATTCAGATGGTTGCCTCTTTATTTTGTGGATGATATCTTTTGCTGTTTGGAAAATTTTAAGTTTCATATAGTCCCATTTGTTTATTTTAGGTTTGCTTCCATCGTCTTTGGATTTCAATTCATAAAGTGCTCTTTGAACCCATGTCCATAAGTTTAATACCTATGTTTTATTCCATGTGGTTTATCGTGTCAGGTTTTAATGCTTAAGTCTTTGATGCATTTTGAATTAATTTTGGTACATGGCAACAGATAGCATTCCAGTTTCATTCTTTTGCACATGGCTATCCAATTCTCCCAGCACCATTTATTGAAGAGGTTGTCTTTCCTCCATTGTATGTTTTTAGCTACTTTGTCAAAAATTATCTGTCCATATTTGTGTGGTTTTATTTCTGGGTTCTCAATTCTATTGTATTGGTCTATGTGTCTGTTTTTCTGCCAGCAGCATGCTGTTTTGATTATTGTAGGCCTGTAGTGCAAGCTAAAGTCAGGGAATGTGAAACCTACAGTATTGTTCTTTTTTCTTAAGATTGCTTTGGCTATTAGGGGTCTTTTGTGGTTCCAAACAAATCTGTTGGTTTTTTTGTTCTATTTCTTTAAAAATGCCACTGGGATTTTGATGGGGATTGCATTAAATCTGTATATTGCTTTGCGTAATATGGCCATTTTAACTATGTGATTCTTCCAATCCATGAGCACGAAATGCCTTTCCATTTCTCTGTGTCTTCTTCTATTTCTTTCAAAAATGTCTTAAAGTTTTCAGCATATAGGTCCTTCACATCCTTTGTTAAGTTTATTCCTAGGTATTTTATTTTTTATGCTGCAATTGCAAAAGGAATTTTTTTGTATATCTTTTTCTCAGATTTCATTGTTAGTATATAGGAATGCAACGGACTTTTGTATGTTGATTATGTGGCCAGCAACTTTACTGTATTCGTTGATTTTTTCTAATAGCTTTTTGGTGGAGTCTTTAGGGTTTTCTATATACAGAATCATGTCATCTGCAAAGAGTGATAATTTAACTTCTTCATTCTCAATTTGGATGCCTTTTATTTATTTCTCTTGCCTGAATTCTCTGGCAAGACTTCCAACACTATGTTGAAAAGCAGTGGTGGTAAGGGACAGCCTGTTGTGTTCCTGAACGTAGAGCAAAGGGTTTCAGTTTTTCACCATTAATTATGAGATTAGCAGAGGGCTTGTCATATATGGCCTTTATTATGTAAAGGTATTTTCCTTCTATACCTATTTTATTAAGCGTTTTAATCATAAATGAGTCTTGTATCTTGTCAAATGCTTTTTCTGCATCAATTGATATAATCATATGATTTTTCTCTTTTATTTTGTTTATATGATGTTTCACATTGATGGATTTCCGGATGTTGAACCATCCCTGGTACCCGGGGATGAACCCCACTTGGTCGTGATTAATAATCTTTTTAATGCATTGTTGTACTCGATTTGCTAGAATTCTGTTTAGGACTTTTGCATCTGTGTTCTTCAGAGACATTTTTCTGTAGTTTTCTTTTTATGTGTTGTCCTTACCAGGTTTTGTATCAGGGAAATGTTGCCCTCATAAAATGAGTTAGTGAGTACTGTCTCTTCTTCAATTTTTTGGAATAGTTTGAGCAGGATTGGTATTAAATTCTCTTCGAAGGTTTGATAGAATTCACTAGTGAAGCCATCAGTTCCCGGACTTTTGCTTTTGGGAAGGTTTTTGATGACTGATTCGGTTTCTGGTGATCGGTCTGTTTAGATTTTCCAATTCTTCATGGTTCAGCCTTGGAATGCTTTATGTTTCTAAGAACTTGTCCATTTCTTCTAGGTTATTGAATCTGGTGGCATATAGCCCTTCTTAGTATTCTTGGATGATCCTTTGTATTTCTGTGGTGTCCGTGACAACTTCCCCTTTTTCATTTCTGATTTTGTTAATTAGTGTCTTCTCTGTTTTTATCCAAAGAGTCTAGTCAAGGGTTTGTCAATTTTGTTAATCTTTTCAAAGAACCAGCTCTTTGTCACATTAATTTTTTCTATTGTCTTTTTGTTCTCTATTTCATTTAGTTCTGCTCAGATTTTTGTTATTTCCTTTATTCTGTTGATCTTGGGTTTCACTTGTTCTTCTTTTTCTAGTTCTTTAAGGTGTAACATGAGGTTATTTATTTGGATTTTTCTTGTTTCTTGAGATAGTTCTGTAATGTGATAAATTTCCCTCTTAAAACTTCTTTCGCTGCATCCCCAAAATTTTGGTAGGATGTATTTTCATTGTCATTTGTTTCTATGTATTTTTTGATCTCTCCTCTAACTTCTTCTTTGACCCAGTCGTTCTTTAAAAGTATGTTGTTTAATTTCCATGTATTTGTGTTTTTTCCTATATTCTTTTTGCAGTTGATATCCAATTTCAAAGCCTTGTGATTATAGAATATGCTTGGTATGATTTCAAACTACTTAAATTTGCTGAGGCTGATTTTATGTCCCAATATATGGTCTATCCTTTAGAATGTTCCATGTACACTAGAAAAGAATGTATAGTCTGATGTTTTAGGATGAAGTGCTCTATATATGTCAATTATGTCCATTTCTTCTAATGTGTCATTAGGGCTGCTATTTCATTGTTTATTTTTTGTTTGGATGATCTATCCATAGCTGTTAATGATGTACTTAAGTCCCCTAGTATAATTGTGTTTTGGTCAATTTCTCCCATAGATCTGTTAGTAGTTGATTGGTATATTTTGGTGCTCCCTGATCGGGGGCATAACTATTGATGACTGTTATGTCTTCTTGTTGTATAGTCCCCTTTACCATGATGAAATGTCCATATTTGTCTCTTATTGTTTTTTTCTCTTTAAAGTCTGTTTCATCTGATATTATTATGGCTATAACTGACTTTTTCTGGATTCCATTTGTTTGGAGTGTCAATTTCCAACCTTTCACTATCAGTCTATGCTTGTCCTTGTGGCTGTGATGTGTCTTTGGAGGCAACATATGGTTGGATTTAGTTTTTTTATCTAATCTGCTACTCTGTGCCTTATTGTTTGTGAGTTCAGTCCATTTACATTTAGGGTGATTATTGATATGTGAGGATTTCCTGTCATTCTATCTTTAGTTTTTCTGGTAAGTGTGTGTCTGCATTGTTTCTTTGCCTTTTTGTTGTTGTCTATTATTTCTGTATGTTGGTATTCTATGATGTTTCCCTCAGTTTCCTCTTTAATTACAGTATATATTTCGGTTCTGGATTTTTTTTGAGTGGTTACCCTTAAGTTTACTTAAAAGAAAATTTGATATTTATAGTATTCCATTTTCTTCAGTACACTTACTTACTCCATTCCCATATTCCGGTTCAGGCCTCTACTCTCCCCCTTTTTATGTTTTGGTTGCCACAAATTGTCCCTGTTGATGGTGCTCAAATAGCCTCCTTTAGTATTTCTTGTAGTGCACATCATGTTTTAGAAAATTCCCTCAGCTTCTATATGTCTTGAAATGTCTACATTCTTTCTTCATATCTAAAGGATATCTTTGTTTGTTTTTTTTGTTTTTTTTTATTTTTTTTTTTTTTATTAATCAGTTTCAGGTGCACAAGACAAAGCAAAACTTAGACATTTATCATTTATATCCCTCACACTGTGTGAACCCCCCTCCCCCCATCCACTATCCCTCTGTACGTTCCCAAAACCTCTCACCTTCCCCTTATCCCCACCCCCCTGCCCATCTAGCAACCCTCAGTTTTTCCTCCATGTTTCCAAAACTGTTTCTGATTAGTTCATTCACTTATTCTTTTCTTTAGATTCCACATATAAGTGAGATCATATGGTATTTGTCTTTCTCTTTCTGACTTATTTCACTTAACATAATGTTCTCTAGGTCCATCCATGTTGTTGCAAATGGTAAGATTTCTTTCTTCTTTATGGCTGCGTAATACTCCATTGTATAAATGTACCACAGTTTCTTAATCCAGTCATCTACTGATGGGCATTTCGGTTGTTTCCAGGTCTTGGCTATTGTATATAGTGCTGCAATAAACATAGGAGTGCATAAAGATTTTTGAATTGGAGTTTTGGATTTCTCCGGATAGATACCTAGGAGTGGGATTGCTGGATCATAAGGTAGTTCCATTTTCAGATTTTTGAGATATCTCCAAACTGTTTTCCATAGTGGCTGCACCAATCTGCATTCCCACCAACAGTGCACCAGCGTTCCCTTTTCTCCGCATCCACGCCAGCACTTGTTGTTTGTTGATTTATTGATGATAGCCATCCTGACTGGGGTGAGGTGGTATCTCATTGTGGTTTTTATTTGCATTTCTCTAATGGTTAGTGAGGTTGAACATTTCTTCATATGTCTGTTTGCCATCTGTGTGTCCTTTTTAGAAAAATGTCTCTTCATGTCCTCTGCCCATTTTTTAATTGGGTTGTTTGTTTTTTTGGAGTTGAGTTGAGTGAGTTTTTTATAAATTTGTGATATTAACCCCTTATCAGATATATCATTGGCAAATATCTTTTCCCAATCAGTAGGATCCCTTTTTGTTTTATTGATGGTTTCCTTTGCTGTGAAAAAGCTTTTTAGTTTGATGTAATCCCACATGTTTATTTTTCCTCTTACTTCCCTCGCGCGAGGGGATATATCAGTAAAAATCTTACTCCGGGTAATGTCTGTGAGGTTTCTTCCTATATTTTCTTCTAGGAATTTTATGGTTTCAGATCTTACATTTAAATCTTTAAGCCATTTTGAATTTATTTTTGTATATGGTGTAAGGAGGTGATCCAGCTTAGGATATCTTTGTTGAATATAAGATGCTTGGCTCATAATTTCTCTATCTCGATAGTTTGAATATTTGGTTCCCCTCCCTCATGGCTTGCAGTGTTTCTGCTGAAAAAGCTGATGATAATCTAATGAGCTTTCCTTTGCAGGTTACCATCTTCATTTCCCTGGCTGCCTTGAGGATTCTTTCTTTGTTGTTGATTTTAGACAGCTTCAATACAATGTGTCTTGTAGAAGGCCTTTTGGGATTGAGGTAATTAGATGTTCAATTTGCTTCTTGGATTTCAGGATCCAGTTCTGTCCACAAGATAGGAAGTTCTCATCAACAATTTGTTTGAATATATTCTCTGTTCCTCTCTCTCTTTTCTCTCCTTCTGATATGCTTATTATTCTTATATTGTTCTTTCTGATGGAGTCAGAATGTTCTTGTAGAGTTCTTCCATTTCTTTAAATCTCAATTCTCTTTCTTCCATCCATGTCATTTCCAGGTTTCTATCTTCAATGTCACTGATTCTTCCCTCTATCTCATCAACTCTACTTCCTAAGCTGATTATTTCATTCTTAATTTCTTCTATTGAGTTCTTAATCTCCAGAAATTCTATTGGTTTGTTTTTTAAAATTTTTAATATTTTTCATAAAATGCTCACGTTGTTCTTTGATTTTGTTTCTGAGTTCATTAAATTGCCTTTCTGTGTTTTCTTGCAACTCATTGAGTTTTTTTCAGAACGGCAATCTTGAATTCTCAGTCATTTAAGTCACATATTTTGTTATATTTAAGTTCCTTTTCTGGAGACTTTTCACTTTCTTGCTGAACTGTCTTGTTGCCTTGGTTATTCATGGCAATTACTGATTTATTATGGCTCTTCCTAGACTTCTACAGGAGTAGCTTCAGCAACAGGTTGATAGGAAGAGGTCTTTCTTTAGTTTTCCAGTACTTGTTGGTAGAATATTTTATTTTGTGTCCGACTATAGCCCTTTATTTCTCTCTCACACGGTCATGCTAAGTTTTTTCTGCACTATTCCAGCTTCTCACACAATGGTGTGATTCCCTGGGAGACAGTTTTCTCCTCTGTTATAAGTTCACCTGGGTCACAGGGTGCAGTTTCCCGGTGGTAAGCTGAGAGCTTTTGAAATTCCAAAGGTCTTCCTGCACCTGATTCAGAGCCGTATGGTTCAGCAGTTCTGTTTACACCAGGTATTCACCCATATAGTTGGGGCCAGGGGTGTAGTGAGTTGAGAGAGTTGGCCCAGAATAATAGCAGCAACCACCACCACAGCTGGTCCTGCTTCCACAGCTCCCTGCCCTTTGCTGGAACTAGTTGGGCTGTGAATCTGTGTCTGCGATCCATAGTTCTCAAAAGAGCAAATATTCTGTTCTTTTGATCTGACACTGTTACTGTTCTCCTTCTAGTACCAGGGAGGTGCGGGCGGGGCAAGCTCTGGGAAGGTAGGGAGAGGGCGGCAAGTCTCAGTGCCTAAGGCTTCTGTTCTCTGCTCATCATTGAGGGCTTAAACCACCGTATTCAGCCTTCTTCCCTCATTCTTTGCTCCGAGGTCTCTGCCGTAAGTGTTGGGTTCAGCCGTGTTACATGCTGCCCCATGAGCCCTGTGGGCCATAAGCAGGACCCGAGCAGTCAGAGTTTTTCCCTCTCCCGCATCTGTGGCAGTTCTAGGATGCAGCTAGCTTGGAGCACTGAGCTAGGTCTGTGTCCTGCCACCGCACATCTCTGTCTCTGCACTTCTCCCTTTCCCCCTCCCCCCTCACATGATTTGCCCACCTTTAGGGAAATTCTGTAGTGGGCCTCTTCATCTTGCCTGTCTGCTGTGCAGGGAGTCCTTTGTGGAGTTATTGTTGTTCGTTTAGTTGTAAATTCAAGGGTAGTTTTACAGAGGCTCACCTCATGCCACAATTTTGATGACATCCCTTTTTTTGTTGTTGTTCTTTTGGGTGATCGCTGTTAACTTGTTTTCTACATCACTGATTCGATGCTCTGCTTCATCTAACCGGCTGGTAATTCCTACAAGGGTGTTCTTTATTTCAGGTATTGTATTCTTTTTTTCTACCTCGTTTTTCATTATGATTACTCTATCCTTCTTTATGTAGTCACTAAGTTCCTTAAATATTCTTATCATCATTGTTCTTAACTCTGTCTCTGATAGGTTGGTACCTCTATTTCATTTGGCTCCAATTCTGGTTGTTTCTTCTGTTCTTTTATTTGGGACATGTTTCTTTGTTTCCCCATGCTGGCTGACTTTATGTGTTTGCTTTGATGTATTACGTAGATCCCCTAGGGTTCTTGGTTTTTGCTGGGATATCTTATGTAGTATGTGTCCTTTATATTTCACTTGCACCACTTCCTTCTTCTCCTGTGAGTGTGCTCCTTAGGTGAGAATAGTGTTGTATGTATTTTCCTGTTAAATTTGATCTTTAATTGCTTTTGGCTTGTCACTAGTTGTGAGACTTATCTGCCCACAGTGGATGTTCTGCTGTGCGAGGGTTGACCGCTCAAATGAAGCTTGGTCCCTATTGGCACTTGTGTCTATAGAGAATTCCCCTGGGTCTGTCATTTGTAGGTCAAACCCAGTAATACCGGGTTTGGTCAGAATTTGGCCTCTAGGTGTGTTGAATCTCATGCCTCTTGAGATGGGCCTTGCTTTAGGGCAATTTCAGAGGAAAGCAAATCACCAAGTGCAACAACAACAACAAAGAAAAAAACAAATACTCTCTCATGTAACCCACACTTAACCCACACTTTGGAAAGAATGTCAAAAATACAAATACAAAACAGAGCAGAAAGCGTAGCAACAGTCTTAGCTTAAGCCCACCAAGTAATCTTTAGGTTGTCCTCTGCCGTACCCAAGAGTCCTCCGAGACTTGTGCAGGCAGAGCCAGTCACCTGGTGCCAAGAATGATCCTGGGACTGTAGATTTAGATGAGCGGGGCTCTTGAGGTGTGGATGGTAGTTTTTAGAAAGTCAGTGCAGTTTCTGCTCTTGCCTGCACATATGCACACAGAGAGTACCACAGCAGTCCCTGTGCCCAGGACTACTGATTCTTAGGGCACTTCTTCTGTGAGTGTGTGTGTGTGTGTGTGTGTGTGTGTGTGTGTGTTTGTGTGTGTGTATGGTGGGAGATTTCACCTGCTGAAAGCCCAGAGCTGCATCTGCTACCTACTACTGACCCCTGGGAGTGTCTCTGCATGTTAATTGCCCTGCCCCAGTCAGGCCAGAAAAGGTGGGGGCTGGAGATAAAGGAGTCTTTTCTCTCCCAGCTCAGTAAGGTCACACTCTTCCAAGCCTCTTCCCTGGGTCAGAGATGCAAGCCAGGGTTTCCCAGATCTTGAGTGCTAATGTTCCTCTGTAATCTGACACTACTCTACAGTTCAGGGGCCAGATTGAGTCTTGAAGGGTGGGGTTAGGATTAGGAGAGTGAGGGGGAGGGGCCCAGGTATGGAGTTCATGTCCTTTTCCTACCTGGAGGTCCTCAGCTGAGGTTACTGCCTCAAATGCTGGATATGCTGCTCTCAGCAGGAGAGATCAGCTTTGGCAAGCAGGGAAAGAGCCCACCTCCTGGCTCTTGTGGTCTCTGTTCTGTCCTGGGACCCCTTTCATCTCTGCAGCAATGGATGTGGGCCATGTCTTCACTCTGTTCCCTTCCCTGTACCCTGCTCACCCAATTTTCCCAAGTGATTCAAGTAATCCTCGTGCGTGTCACTTAGCTGTTCTGTGTGATGAGCAGAGAGTCCTTTGAAGGGTTACAGATGTTCAACTTGTGGCAAGTTCCAGTGGAGAACTCAAGAAGACCACCTCGCAGTCACCATTCCTATGACATCACTACTGTTCCTGCCCTAAAAGAATCCGAGTCTATGTGTGGTTACACTTTTCTAAAATCCTCCTATCATGGGTCATGCCAGGAAGCCTGCCTTCCTTTCACATACAGATTCTAAGAACACTGACAAATGTCCCTCCAATTTGGCCATTACACTGCACAAATCTTAGAGACGCAGGAGAGCAGATGATGGACACCATCTCCTCTTTGTCTTGGTGAACTCAGTGACCATTGCATGGCAGAGAAAAAGGCATGAACTGTTTGCTCCCTGGTCAGCAGCTCAGGCAGATGCATACCTTCCCTGTGGCAGTGCCAGGGTATGGAAATGTCCCACAACACAATTTCTAGGGCAAATGGTTATTCCTGTTGGGCAGTGTCCAAAGCAGAATGTTTCCCAGATGACACGCCCTACCACCCTGTTGACCATGACATAGAGCAAAGTCAAGGTTGGTGTTTCCATAAGACTGACCTGCCATAAATGTGACTGAAGAAAGGATTGTTGTCCCTGGAGTACAAGTCAGCTACCCATACATTACTCAAGGCCTTTTTATGCTATGTTTGTCACCTCAGGGGAAAGATTTCTTTCACGTGACCAGAATATGAAGAAATGTGGTTTATTTGGGGTTTCTATCTTCACTGCATATGCTGATTGGGACCATTCAGTGTACTGTGTTTATGGCATCAGTAACTCGACATAGGGGTTTCTTTCACTCTATGTGTCTGCCATCCTATGGCACTAGATGAGTGACACTCTTGGTCAGATCTCTGTCGTCCCAGAGTTCACAATTGACCAAAGTTCAGATGCTTTTTTTATGAGTGGTACCACAGTTCAGTGTACACATAAACATACATAGATTAAAGCACCCACCACAGATATCCATATATATATATGCATATATATATATATATATATATATATATATATATATATATATATATATATATATATATATATATATATATATACATACACACACACACACACACATATATACTATTCACATGCTCAGATGCATGGTTACATATGGACATTGTAGGTATTATTTTTAATTAGTGGGTAATATATGGGCACCAATGTTTTGTGACTCTCTACCTAGCTGCTCATGCCACCTTGGATGCTCACAAATTTCATTTCTCCTCCCATTAGATTTTTAAGAAATGATGGAAAAACTGGGGTTCCCCTCGCAAGGGTTGAACAGAGAATGTGACACATGATGGAGATATAGGGCCTTGCAAGAGGTAACGTTGAGAACCCAAGTCCTGTGTGCCAGTGTTCTCAACCCTCCCTGTGCCCCTCAGACTTTCACAGAGTGCTTTGTCCACATTGGTCTTCTCCAAGACACCATCCAGAAACATCGAATAGATTTTTGCAGAGCTCTCTTTGTGCCTACCTCTTTCTTCATTCAGTCTCACATTCCTTCCACTACCACCGCTGATCTTAGTCAGGACTTCACAACCTATTTTCCTATGTACACACAGATTCTCAAATGGGAGCTTATACCTTGTCACACACTTCTAAATTGCCCAGCAGGACTTGGCCTCAGGAAGGAGTTATTGTCCTGTAGAGGCAGTAAGCCAAACACAAACTGCCCTGTAAAGGTTTCTTAAGGCATTCAGCACAAAGAGCAAATCCTGCTTATCTTGCCCTATCCTTTTCTGTATGGATAAAGCAAGTACACAAGATATTTCACATTCATGCAGGAGGCCTTCACAATGGCAACAGATATCTGCATTTCTGTATTTAAAACCCTGGGTGTAAATGTAATGTGATTTCAAGGGCAAGGTGTCTGCCCACTGAGTCAATCGGTGGGTCCGCCATGTGGTCACACATTGACTTCCATGGATTTACTCATGTGGATGTGTGCCTACTTGTCATGTGTATGTGTTGGGGGCACTATAGATCCTGAGAGGAAGAGGGCTGATCATGAAATTTGGCCTAGTAGAACATGAGCTAGAAGTGTCTGCCTATGAAAGAGATAGCACAAATGGTCCACTTGGTTCTTTTGCACACCACAGACATGAGGAATGGAACTGCTGTGGAAGTTTCAGAGGTTTGCATGAGCTATCTGCAGTGATACTGAAAGAGAAATAAGGAAGCTGAGCAGTGTCGCCTTCTGAGTGTTGTGTGTATGATGGATTATGTGGGCTTAATGAGCAGAACACCTCCACGGGTGGGATAGGATCTGCAGCTTGTGGAATGAGCTGTGTAGGGGACAGAGGCAGGCTTCTGGAAGTGGAGACGAGAGTACAGCAGGAAGCGGAATTCCTGAGAGGCCATGGTTCTTTCTAATAGGCTACAGTCTGTGGGGTTGGGGTTAAGAGGAAGGCAGGCTGCTGTAACAATGAAGCCTTATCGTGTGTGAAGGTGCCAGACACAGGGTGCAGCCAAATGAGCAGGGTCTATAGTAAAATGTGACCCCCTGCTGTCCCCAGTCCCTGTGGTTTAGGCAGCTTCATGTACACCCTTTCTCTTGGATGGTGGCCACACAATGATACAACACAAGACACATGACTTTCTGAGTTAGAGGTCACTAGCCCTAGGAGTGGTAATGGGAATGTTGACAGTTTGCAGGCACTCCTGACCTCTGCATGAGGGAGCGGCATTTAAGGCAGTGTGCAGGAAGTGTAGCTGTGCAGTGTGAGGTTACCCTTGTACCACGCTGCCTGGGCCTTTCTCCTATCATCCTGGAGGAAGGGACTGTGGGTCAGCGAATGAGAGTGTCCTGCATTGGGCCAGTCGTGACACTGCTGGTCTTCTTGCTCTGATAACTGGGCAAAAAGAGACAAGCCAGGGACAGGTCACTTCCCTGCAGAAGGAATGGCCTCATATGAAATCCTTTGGGTGCCCATGTTCTCAACTGTGCTGGCAAAATGCAAATAGGTAATGTCAAGGAAGGTGGAGTCAGGCTGAAATTCTTTTGCCAAGCTGTGCCCCATGAGTGTTTCTTCCCCAGTGGCCTATGTGTAGGAGATGGCGTTACTCACATTATATCGCGGATAGGATAAGCACTTCTGCCCTTGTCCAGGAACTTGTGAAGGGTACCGGCAATTAGTGTGAGTGGTGCCACAGAGGAGGTAATCTCTCCTCAGGAGACATTGCAGTGAAGCTAAAGGGTAGCCATACCGATGTACTTTCACCTCCACAGGACGCATTGATTGTCAGTGGGTTCCTTGCATTTTAGGGTGCCTCTTGCCACAGGAGGGCCGAAGCTCTGGAGTAGATACACCAGGGGTGGAGTAGATGGAGGCAAGGGATGCAGGCAGGAGGGATTTGGTGGCAAGCACCTAGTCTGCTCCTTCCAGGGTGGATAGAGGTGGTGAAGAAAGCATTGTAACTCAGGAGGGCGGATAGGGACTTACTGCTTCAGCTGGGCTACAAGGTTTATCAGTGTGCCTGCGAAGTCTCTCACTGTTGAGGATAAATTGGATCCTGCATGAGGCTATATGTCCCCGCCATACTGTTTGATGTCCCTCATGCTGTCTGATCACTCTGAGCACTCTAAGGATGCACTGACCAAAAACCTCTCTAAGAGTGGGAGGCTTTGAGAGCCACTTTCAGCAGTCCCTGTGCTTCCCTGCAAGGAAATCTGTATATCGCCAGCAGCTTGTCAAGGTACAGCCTCAGAGGGTGTATGAACCATGTAAATGTAGACGGTGTCAGGAGGCCTTGGTGCTGGACAGGATGGATGGTCCACTCTGCCTGATGCTCACACTGAAGGAAAGGAACCCTGTCTTTCCAGCACCAAATTCTATGCTAGGGTTACTCCTGGCACCTCTCATGTTGAGTTTCTATAATCTGTCTGCTGGCAAAAGGGAAAGGTTTTCCAGTGTCACTTGGATCGGGTAGTGTTGGTACACCAGTCCGGGCCATGGAGGACTCCAGTAGGAGCCGTAGGAGTTCTTTAACAGCCTTTACTCTCTGCTCTCCATTACTGGGAAAGACACACACAGAGTTAATGATGTGGTTTTGTGTAGAAAGGGAGTGTCTGCTATCGTTTCTTGAATAGACACTGGCTCATACACACCAGGGATGGGTGCAGATTCAGCCTAGCCTTGGATTATGCAGAGCGTCAATTTCATTCATGAGTCCAGCTTTGAAGAAAGCCTGAGACTGCCATAAGTAGAGGTGTGTGCCCTTGATCACTCTTGATCCAGCCTTGAGAATAGTTGGCACTGTGCCTTGGGAACACAGTTGGGCAGAGGTGGAACCCTGTGAAAGCAGTTGAAAACTTCTCATGGGGTGCAATTCTTAGATGTTGTTCCAAGTAAAAGGCACACACACTGAAAATTCACAATAATTACACACAGATACCAGGCTGCTTGCAGGGAAGGTAAATATCAAGATCTTGTTTTGACTTTCAGGGCATAGTGACCAAACTTCAGAATTCCTAGTCCTTTCAGGAAGCAGGCTCTCCCTGCAAGCATGAGCATGCACGAGCAGGTAGGTTTCATTTCTCTAAAGGGAATGACTGTGGTGGGTGGTCACTGTCTTTGTCTTACAAAATACTTAAGATATCCATCTCTCCCTGCATCTGAGAATGTGATTATATATATATATATATATATATATATATATATATATATATATATATATATATATATATATATATATATTCATATAATATTCATATATTCATATATATGTTATGTATGTTATTCACATGCTCAGCTGCAGGATTACATAAGGACATTTTAGGTATGATTTAAGTGTATATATATACAAAAATATATGTATATATATGTGTATGAGTGTATATATATATATATATATATATATATATATATACACACACACACACACATACATATATGCATATACATCTATGGTGTGTACATTCACCTATGTATGTGTATGCGTACACTGAAATGTTATACCTCTAATAATAAAGTATCTGAACTTAGGGCAATTGAGAACTCTGGGACAACAGAAATATAACTAACAGTGTCCCTGTTGCAGTGCCATTTGAAGGCAAACACACTGAAGGAGTGTCTTTGCAACACTTGGGATGGAAAAAAAGAGAAAGAAACACCTGTGTCGACAGACCGATGCCATAGACACAGTAGACCAAATGGTCCAAAACAGCATATGCAGGAGAAAGAAACCCCAAATCAACCACATTTCTTTATGCTCTTGTCAAGCAAATGAGAAATGCTTCTCGAGGTAACCAATATATGAGAAAAACACCTTCAGGTAATGTTAGGGTGACTGACTTGTGCTCCAGGAGAGTACAACAGTACTTTCTTCCATCAAAACTTTGGCAGCTCAGCCTTATAAGAATGCCATCCTTGGCCTTGCTCTGTGTTACGGCAAATTGGCTGGAAGGATGGGGTCAGATGGGAAGCATTCTGTCATCTACGCTGCCCAACAGCAGGAACCACTTGCCCTAGAAATCGTGTCGTGGGACAAGTCGATCTCCTGTCACCGCCACAGGGAAGGTTTACATCTGCCTGAGCTGCTGACCAAGGAGCAGGAGAGCTCATCCCTGGTGTTCTACCAAGCAATGGTCTCTGTGTTCACCAAGACTAGGAGGAGAACCTGTCTGTCTCCCATCCTCCTGAGTCTTTAAGTCTTGTGCAGTGACAAGGCCAAGTTGGAGGGACACCTGTCAATGTTCCTAGAATCTGTCGGTGAAAGGCAGGCAGGTATTCTAACATGATCCATGATGGAAGGAATTACAAAGGTGTAACCACACCGAGACAGATTCTTTTGGGACAATTGAGTGGTGGTTGCCCAAGACACTCTATTATGTACTTTTTTTGCAAAACCTCTATCTTGCTGGACCTCACAGAAAACCCAAGACTGAGAACATGGGGGAGTGAGAGACATAAAGACAGCGAATCAAAAGAGAAGGACATAAGGATAGAAAGAGATTAAAAGGAGATACAGTGGAAGAGAGAAGGAGGTAGGCAGTTAGGCTGGGAGGGAGGGAGGGATAGTGGGTGGGGGAGAGAGCGAGAAAGAAACAGTCGGACATAATGAGCTGTTCAATGAAGGGCTTATATCTCATGAATACAGGTCAACTATGCAAATAAGAAGGTCATAGCTCCCGATGTGTAGTGTCCACGGCAGTGTCTGCAGTTGGATTTACAGATAAGCACATTCCAGCGATATACTGCGCTTACCAGGTCCTATACCCTGGGCTATTTTCTGAGAGCTCCCTGTGATCAGCTGTTACAAGTGTAACAAGACTGTGATTTGGTAGTAGTAAGCCCCGCCTAGCGCCCAGAGTCCAAGAAGGTGGCACCCATGTCCAGGAAAACACCAAGATGCCAGCTTCAGTGGAGTTTCTGTAGACTGGTCATTTTGGTGGCTGGGACTGTGCATTGGGAAGGGTAGTTGGAGGGGGGTTGAGGAAGAAGCCTCTGGCCAAGAAGCTGGTGGGATGGGGCAAGGTGGCTAGGTGGGACTTAAGACAGGAAGGGCCAGGCCCTCTTTTGGATTGGTGGAGACGGTGTCAGTTGACTGAGCTGGGCTCTGGCATCCCAGCAGATTCAGTGCAAGGTGGGCACCACCTTCTGCATGCGCCCTTCCTATCAGAGACTGGCAGTCTAACCTAGAAGCCCAGTTCTAGGGTCCTAGGATTGCTGGTGACAAATGTCCCTTCAACGTGACACGCATGGTACTGCCTTCTGCATCTTCTCCGCTGTTCTCACTCCCCATGGCGAGTGAGGCAAGGACCAGGCAGGTGCAGTGATCTGGCATCCTCAGGTGATTTAACTCTGGGACTTTGCCTTGAAGGGACAGGGGCTCGAGCCAAGGGTCTCCCGGCCAGTGGGACTCCTGGAGACCCTGCCTGCCTCAGCAGGTTCGAGGGTGGCAGAGGCCACACATCATCAGTGTGGAGGCGGAGCAGGAAGGAGAAGCCCTTGTAGAGGACATGGTTCAGGTTTTGTTGATGAACAGGAGGTGGTGACCAGCGGGCCATAGTGGATGCAGTGGGCTGATGCTTCCACACAGCCTGCTTCCCCACACACACATACAGACTTTTCAAGCTGTGAGTCTGGCAGAGTTCCAAACACAACCAGGAAGCCCCTTCTGCACACAGGTTTCTTGAGGAGCTGTGTGTGGACACAGCTCTTAGGGACCAACACACTCCTCAAACAACGTGGACACAGGAGAGATCATCCACAGACCTAAGCAGTGCCTTTCCTGCACTGGCACACACAAGTAAAGTGCAGACTAGGGATTGTCAGGAAGCAGGCAGCAACAGATGATCCAGTAACCAGGGACGCTCGGCAGTCCTGCGCATGTGTGATACATGGCAGGAGCTTTAACTAACATTTATCTATTGGCCTTTGCTGTGCTTCCACTTGGGTATTGCAAATAGTGTTGTGATGCACACATATCTTTTTAATTAGTCATTTCGACTTCTTCAGATTTATACCTAGAAGTGGTATTGCTGAGTTATTAGGTAATTCTCTTTTCCATTTTCTAAGAAAACTCCAAACTTTGTTCCACATTAGCTGCATCAGTTTGCGATTCCACCGACAGTGTATGTTCGTGTGTTCCCTTACAATATCAAGGTGTGGAAGCAACCCAAATGCCCGTCCACGGATGAGTGGATAAAGAACGTTATGATATCCATTTGATGCTTCAGTTTCATATGGAAGATTGGAACTTTTTTTTTTATTGCAACGTTTTTACCTGCTTAATATACCACAATGTAAACTTCACTTTCACTGTTCCTTTAAAGGAATACTTTTAAGAATCCTCAAAGATATGTGCTAATTTGCAAACCCAATTTGACGGACTTAATAAAACTTTATAAACTCAAACTTCCACGAATACATGAGTTTTTCTAAGTGTTCTTATTAATGATCTTTGCCTACATTTACTTAGGATTAAGACTGGCAGATCATTCTATACTTGTTAGAGCATACAGTATTAAACCTTTGGATTTATACTGATTTTCAATCTTCCAAGGTAAAGTTAATGAGTGCTTCCTTAAATACAATGCTTTCTTTCCACAATTTACATATATTTGTAAATATGTGTAGGTATGTGTTTACATATGCCTATATATTTACATAGGCACGCGCACACACACACACACACACACACACACACACACACAAATACATAGAGTGCCAAAAATTGTATAAGTTATAAGAAAGGAAAACCTGTATTAAATTTGTAATACTCAATATATACCAATAATAAAAAATGAACACAAGTCATGTGTATACATTTTCTTGATCCCCTAGTACATACATACATATATACGTATACATACCTACACACACACACACACACACACACACACACACTTAAGCAAACTTACTTTTATTTCACTAAGCCACAAAGCTCAGGAAAGTTAACTGGCTCAGTTTTACTTTTCCACTAGAGTTGATATTCACTATTAATTTCTTACGTAAAGGGTGATCATCAGACTAACTGGATCACTTTTCTTTCAGTGGAGAAAATTGATTACCTTACCATTATTCACACTTGGGCCATCTGTTGATGTAGAATGGATGCAAGTGGATGCATTATTTTATATTCCTTAAAACCTTTGTATCATTCCATTATATGTGATTTTTCTCTTCATGTATACCATTCCATTAAGGGATATAAACACACAAAAATTTTCACTTATGAGGCAAAAATTGTTTCGCAAACTTTTTGGAGAATGTTCAAACCTTTTCTTTTATACATTTAGTTTTTCAAAGAGGAATATATGATGTGTTTAGCCCTTCAAGCTGGCAAACAGGCACAGTTTCTTGGTGCGAATATAACAAACAGACTGCTTAATTTTGTACACCTTTTTATGTTCAAAGATATAAAGAGAAATTTTAGAGAAACAGAGCAAGTCACCTCTGCATGGTTTTTATGGTTGTTTTAGTCAGGAGTAAAATCAGATATAAAATAGTATTTTGTGGAAATTTGACTGAAAATTTTAACAAAAGAGACATGAAATTTAAACTGTTAAAGTTTCATATCTCAATTAAAATGAACAATTATGAAATTACTTTGAGAAATTCCACTTTTTCATCTTATCCAAAAATTCATGGATGGAACATTAATATACACATCTACCCAAAACAACACTTTTTTTTTCTTTTGTAGTATTTAACTAACAGAAACATGGCATTTAAATTTTATCTTCTCACAGAAAATTGAGTACATAACAGTATTTTTTAGTATCTGTTTCAGCCTGAATTTTCAGATCGGCTTCCCCCACAAACTCCTCTTGAAACCATGTAACTTGAGCTACTATATGATTCATGAGGAATGGAGTACACCCTATCCATAGATGGTGAAAACCATTGTTCCTGTCTGCCACCACTATCACGACCACTTAGAGATGTATGAGTTCGGCTGCTTGAGTATTTTTCATGCCATCCACCATATCCTTCTCGTGTGTTATACTCATCATAATGACCACTTCCATCATAAGTCAGACGAAGCCCTCGTGCTGGTGGTTTTCCCTGAGAGTTTCCTGTAAAGTCGATGATCAAAGAACAAAATGTAAACTGCATTACAAAATATTATGGTACCATGACACTATAAAGTGCTAACTAAATATCTGGAAAATGTGGTTCTTTTTCCTGTGCTCTGAAGGTAACAATGATGTTGCAGTAGTCAAAGAATCTCAAGTTCATTTAAAATAATGTGTAAGAGTAATATCTGTAGCCTAAGTCATTTCTTTAAAATAAATGACCAATTCACAGTTTCTGCAAATAGGCTGAGATTCTGACTTTAATATTGTTCCTTTGCTTCATACTGTGAAACACTCGTTACTTTAAAATGTTAAAATAAGTTGTATTTCATGAGGAAAAAAAAGATGAGACTACCCATTTACCCTTAAAAGCATTCTATTAGTTTAAAAGAGGTATTAAGATAATGATTCCAAAACCTTCAAAATCATCAAAAATCCATAGTAGTGATTTCCCTTTGTGGAATTAGAAGTAAAATAAACAACACTGGCCTGTTAAGTCCAACTATATGATTTACAAGTCAAAACTGAACTCTTACCATAACTCCCACATGAATCTCTGTAAGAGCCTCTCCATGTATGTTCAGAATAATCTGTATAACGAACCCCACCACAACCATCACGTTCACTAAATTAAGAAAAAAACAAAACAAAACAACAGAGTATGAACCAATGTCCAAATTGAAAATGGAATTTGATAAGAAGGAGAAAAATTCAGAGAACCTATGTCTGCTAGAGGAAAGTTCATCCTGAGGACGTGAATGGCTATAATCACGGTAGCCTCTAGGTTGTGTCTTTACAGCATAATCCTTGTAGTCCCTGGAACTGGGATTATCTCTACTTGGATAACTGAAACAAAGTAGCAAATATTTTAAAATGCACCTTCTGATATGCAGCAGAAAATATTAAAAGCTCTGACAATGAAAAGACAAAGTATTTTAAAAGGCAAAAGGACCTGAATACACTTGTCTACAAAGAGTACATCAGGCAAACGGGCATGTGAAAACATGCTCAACACAATCAGTCATTAGAGAAATGCAAATCAAAACCGACATAGGACACCATTTTACTCATAAGTTGGCTATATAGTGTTTTTACATGGAAATTCTTTTCACTCTGGGTAGTGAAACCCAGTGTGGTATGTAAATGATATATTGCAGAATTGTTTACTTGAAATCTATGAAATTTTACTAATCATTGTCACCCCAATAAAGTCTAATTAAATAAAGAAAACAAAAAAAGTAAAGTATCTAGTGTTAATGAAGATGTACAAAAATTGGCATCCTGCATACACTGATGATGGAAATGTCAAATGGTGTAGGTGCTCTTTGTGGGAAAGATGGGTGGTTCCTTAAAAAAGTAAAAAGAATTACGATATGACCCAGGAACGCCACTCCCTAAGTATATACCCAAATAGTAGAATACTTGGGTATTCTACACCCAAATACTTGTACATGAGTATTTACAACAGTAGTCTGGTGGAAATAACTCAAACACAAATGGATGAACAAACTTGGTTAATTAATGACACCTACAATGGAATATTTATTTAATCAGTCTTCAGGATGTGATGCACTGATTCATGCTACAACACTGATGATCCTCAAAAACATTCATGCAAATGAAAAAAGCCACATAAAAAAGGTCACATATTGTTTGATTCCAAAAGTATGATTCATCCAGAATAGGAATATTGATACAGACTGAACACATATAAATGTTTGCTAGTGTCTGGGACAGGGGAATAAAATGGGAGTGATTGCTTAAATGTCAGATCATTTTACTTGGGGGTAATGAAACCAGATAGAGGTGGTAATTGCAAAACTGTTACTGAATAATTCACTCTTAAAATGTTGAATTTTATGGTAGATGAATTTCATCTGAACAAAACGTATCAACTATGATATAATGGTTCATATATTTCATTGTCTTCTACCTATCTTTAATAGAATAACCACCATCCCTTGGTGTCATACAGTATTTTCTCCTGGAAGAGCCTGGTTCTCGGCGTGGAGGACGTCTGTATTTTTTTCTCCCACACGATACTGGTCCTGCAATTTAAAAATGACTATCTCAGAACTGAGTGTAATGTTTCAAAGGAGAAACACTAAAAACATCGTGTTCTTTCCTCTTTCCAAAATGATGTTCAACAATTAGTCTAAGATTCCATTTATGCTCATTTTGTCTGTGCTTTAAAATGTTATTCTTGAATAATGGTTTTATCCTCTGACATCGCCCCTCCCCTTTATACATTTACATAATCTTTACATTACCGTCAATAAGTAAAACCCTAAATATCTGAGACAAATATTTTGACAACTACTTTCACATATTCAATGCTTACATAGGTCTTCTAAAATCTATTATCTGTAAGCTTTTCTCCTTCTCTATTTGTCATTGTCTTACGTCATCCATCTCTTGCCTCAATAATTTAAAAGTCTCTGTCTTGCCTTCACTCTTACTACTTAATGTACTACTTCTTATAATGGTCCCATTACAACTAATTGGTCTTTTCAATACCCAAGTCTGGTACTATTACCACTCTACCATTTTCTCCTGAGAGACCACAATATTAACCCAAGTAAAGGGAAAACAGCCTTGGTCAGGCTCTCTCCCCGACCAGCGGCTGGCTCTCCCCCAGCAATGTGCTGGTCTGAGACATGGCATGCAATGACCCCTGACCCAGGGACCTGCTGGTCCAACATGAAGGAACAAAGAGCAGGTACCGTCCATTTGAAAGATATACTCTTATGTGAGCATCTTTGCTGTACGCCATCTTTGTCTCTGTATGGTGCAAATTTGTCTGTTTCACGAGTTTGGTGGCTGAGACATGAAGAAGGTGCTGGCTGTACCCAGTGAAGGGGCTGAGTGTTCCCCCTAAACCTAAATAAAATAAGTCTACTTTGCCTTCGGCTCCACTTATCTTCTTCCCGCTCCCCGAGGGGCACACACACTACTCCTGAGACTCAACCCACCAGGACACCTAGCGAAGAGAGCAGGATCTAATTAGGTAAGAGATCTCTACACCCCTGGACAGAACATATGTCTGCACACATTTTGTTGTACCCGGTGGCTGCTACTGTGAGGAGCTAATGTTCAACAGTTAGTCTAAGGTCTCCTTGGAGGGATGGGAAGATGTGGATGGTTCTCAGGCGAGCACAGAAAAAGCCTTGCAGGTTTTAACTAAGCAGTTGCTTGAAAAAGCCAGCGGTGCTGCCAGCCGTGTAGGCTGGATTAGCCTCAATGTGCTGTGCAGGAATGCATTGAAGAGCAAATGCTTGCTGAAGTGGCCAGACTGTGGGACCTATAGTCTCAGAAGAAGCTGCTGGAGGCCTGAGTCCATCAGCTTGAGGAGGAATTCTGCAGTGGGGAGGTCTGAAGTAGACACCATCCTGGAGTTCCCGACAGAGGATGCTGGGGAGGCTGACGATGTCCCACACCCCTGCATTCGGCCCACTGTACAACAAGAGGTAAAACAGGAACAACCTTTGGGGCCCGGTGGCATTGATGCGGGCAACACAGCCCTGACTGAGTTAACAAATTACCCTCCTTATACACCCACGGAGTTGTGAGAGTTGGTGAAGCAGCGGTTGTAATGCCCCAGTGAGCCACTTGAGGCTTGGCACATGTGCTTGTGGGATGAGGAGGCAGACAGCATTCTCTGTTCCCTGGGTGAAATGGAAAAGCTAGCCTCCGTGATGTTGAACCCATCTCTAAGGCAATGGCTGCAAATTCAGGCTAGTTCAAGGCCAGATCAACCACTCCTTAATGGACTGTTTCACTACTGTGGTGCACACAGTCGGGGGAAATGTAGGCTAGCTGCCTCAGACAGTGAAGAAATGGCAATCATATACTAAACTTGCACAAAGCTTTGGTGAAATGGGTATGAGACATGCTATGTTTGACTCTAACACACATGGGCCAGATGAAGAGCATTTTATGATGAACATGAGAGATTTGATTTTGGATACTGCTCCTACAAATGTCTTTGGGTTCTTGGTTGCTGTCCTTGAACCGTATGTGGAGCGGCGAATTCACGAAGTGACAACCACGGTGGACACCCTGGGAGATGTGGAGGGATAGCAGCAGGGGAAGTTAGGGCACAAGGTCTTCGAAGTTAAGACAAGAAGTCCAAAATACAAGTAAGAGAGGGCAAACCAGATGGCCCCAGAGGGTGATGCACAGGCACATGTGAAAAGATCAGTTAGCAGCGGAGGATGATCAAGGAAAAAGTAGACTGAAAACCCAAGGTGGTCTTGTTGAAACTGTGGGAACAGTTACGTCAAGAACAGCCATTCTGGCAAAACCCCAAGGAGAAGTCTGGGAAAGTGTGATCCACGTCTCTCCGGGAGTTCATGATACCGCAGGAGGCTAGCTCCTTCCAGTTTGTCTGGTTTAGGGGTGGCAAGGTACCCAGTCACAGAGAATGAGTGGGGACCAGAGGCCCCACAAAGAACTGTCCATACATTGATCTCCTTCTAATGTACAGAGGGTTTGGCCCTAGTTGACAATGGCGCAAACTGCAGCCTTATCTATGGGAACCCAGAACTCTTTCATGGATTAGCAATCTACCTTGATGGCTATGGGGGGGGGAGACTTTGAAGATGAAAGCCATTTACTTACCACTGAGTATAGGAAGGCTTCCCACCTGCACCTACACGGTGTATATCTCCCCCAGCCTGGAATATACTTAAGGGTAGATAAGCTGCAAGGTCTCAGGTTACAGACTTTGGTCAGAGAGTTCTGCCTCTGAATCCAGGTTAAGGAAAACGGTGATATGCAGACATGCTCACTAACCCCCTCGTGTACTGCTGTGACCCAATCGCGTGGTTACAGTGTGACAGTATCGACTGCCGAATGCCGTATGAGGACTGGCCGCACAATTTTAGAGCTGGAGAAAGCACACATTGTTGAGACCAATGCACAGTCCCTTTAAATCCATGGTATGGCAGTGAAGAAACTGGATGGAACTTGATGAATGACTACAGATTACAGGAAATTAAATAAGGTGACAACACCTCTGCATGCTGCAGTGACATCAATTCAAGGTTTTATGGACCGCTTGACGATACGCTTGGGAACATATCGCTACTTTAGTGCATATGGAGATCTTCTCTATTGACATTGAACCTGATAGTCAAGAACAGTTTGCCATCACTTGGGATGGGCATTAGTGGACCTTTGCAGCCCTCCAACAGTCATATTTACATAGTCCCACTATTGGCCGTAGTCTTGAGCCCAAGATTTGGCACAGTGGAAACACCTATCATCTGTGGCTCTGCTTCAATATGTTGATGATATATTACTAACATCTGATTCTCTTTCAGATTTAGAGCAGCAGCTCCCTCTTTCTGCCACTTGAACTCATGTGGCTAGACGGTGAATGAGGAAATATTCCAGGGCCCTGGCTTATCTGTAAAGTTTTTGGGTGCTTTGTGGTCGGGTAAGGCAAAGGTTATACCAGAAGCTGTTATTGTAAAATACAGGCATTTCCCCGACTGACCAAGGTCTCCCAACTACAAAGGTATTTGGGTCTGTTGGGTTATTAGTGGGTGCTTATAACCCATTTAGCACAGATGGTAAGACCCTTGTATGCCATGGTGAAGAAGGGTGCCTCATGGGATTGGACAGAGACTATACAACAGATGTGTTGCCACTAAATGGGCAGGTCAACAGACACAGGTACTACAAATAGTAGATACAGGTTGCACATTTCAACTCCATGTTTACGTAACCCATGAGGGGTACGGTTGCGGCCTCTGGCAGAAGCAGGAGCGTCTCGGGTCACCAGTGGGGTTCTTGTGACAACTGTATAAAGGAGTGGAAGTCTGCTACTCCCTGATGGAAACAATTGGTCACTGTGTACACAGCTTTGCTGGCTAGAGAAGCCAACACAGAAACAACATGGTTATTGTGGACACAGGGACCCAAAACGGAGGTGGCACAGACCACCAGCTACACCAAGTTGGGGGCGTACTTAGAGCAATGTATTACCCTCAGTTCAAACACTTTGAGCACAGATACAGCAGGTCCTAGGATGGATCTTGTAGCTTAACCCACGCCTGGTGATATACCTAGTGGGGGGATTTGGAACCCTTGACTTACAGAGGACAGCCACCAGTACCTGAAGATGCCCCATATACTGATGGCTCATCAGAGAGCCGCTGCCATTTGGACGGCTTTTGGTGTATAGTCCAAAATAGATACCATTTGGTCTGATGCTGGGGTGGGTAAGAGTAGTCTGTGCGCTGAGCTAAGGCCTGTGTAGAACATCATCAGCCATGAGCCTAGTCCCCTGGAAATTTGTACAGACAACTTGGTGGTGTTTCAGTACCTGATGTTGTGGCTCCCCATGTGGAAGCACCAAAAATGATTGGTAGGACAGCATCCACTGTGGACACAAGACATGTGGCAAGACTTCTGGGATTTCGGACAGGAAAAAGAGGTGATCCTGGTGCACATTACGGATCACTCCCCTCTGACACCCCAGGTAATGATGACACACATGGCTTAGCACAGGTCCGGTGGTTAGAACCGTCCCCTGCCACTGATGTGGCCCACTGGCTGCACAGACAGTTGCAGCACGGAAAAACAAAACCATGTAGCAGGTGACCAGATTCTGGGGGCTGCCTATGAAATGGCAGGAGATAGCTGGTGCCTGCCACAACTGCGTCATTTGTGCCCAGGACAGCCCCCAACAGCAAAAACTCGCTATTGTGATTAAACAGCTCATGCGAGGGAGGTTGCCCCTCAACTTGCTGACAAGTAGATTACCTTGGACCCCTATCCAAAGCCCAGGGTGCCTCTTACAGGTTCACAGCAGTAGACACTTCTACATGATAATTGATTGCTTGGCAATGTCTGTTTGCAGACCAGTGAAATACATTAGCAGCTCTCACGTTGCTTATGCCCTCTATGGGTGCCTACAGGTCATTGAAAGCAACAGGGGTACTCACGTTATGAGACAGAAAGTGCAGTGATTGGCTGCCAAGGATGGAATGCAATCACTGGTCCATGTACCTTACAATCCACAGACACCTGGAATGACTGAGCATTATAACAGCCTGTTGAAAAAAGGCCTTCAGGTGTCGAAACACCCTCCCACGATGCCTGACTGGGCCTGGTGTCTGTGGAATGTTTTGAGAATTTGCATGAGAGGCCACGGAAGGATGCATCATCAACAGTAGAGGCCCTGATACACTGGATGGCCACTCCCATACAACTACAAGTCACTACCAGTGAGACCCTATTATAGTTGGGATACGGCAAAAATAAAAACATCCTTTTACGAACACCGGCATGCTTGAAAGCATGAAAATGCTACAATGGACTTGGCACTGGCAGGTCAAAGGTTCCCACAGTAATTGGTAGGGCCTGGTAGCCCATGGAGAGCTGGTGTGACCACGATTGACAAGTGACTCCAGTGGTTGTGGCCAAGTGGCCACCACAGGTGACTGACATCTACGGAGGTCCCAGCAATGGGACGATCTTGCAGGGACCTTTTGTGCTCCCACTGAGGCCTATCATGGGGTCCCCTATTCTTTACGTGTTGAAACTACACAAAGGACTCCCAACACTGCTCCAAACATGCGAAAGTTGCTGGGAGCAGAAACTCTCCTCTCTCAGGACAAACAGCTAGCATGTATCCTCCCAGATGGGAGGGATCTGCCATTGCTGTTTCCTATGTCTATAGTTTCTTTCAGCTCATAGGTGCCTGTAGGAAAATACCATGGTAGGCTGGGGCCAAACCTACGCCAGAGTGGTCAATGTCTCCAATGTTGGATTTACACCGAATTTCCAGCCAGCACCATGGCAGGGTTTCCATGGTGTATCTAGCAGCCAGTGCAGAGAAATGGACTTGGTTGCAAGGATGGAACACTCGACAGGCAGGCTGGAACACAACCTGGTGACCCATCCTCTCCCGCATGAGGGTGCAAAGAAACCACACCATGGCATGGCTGGGTCATGCAGAGTAGGATGGGTCAGGTGTCCCACGAATAAAGATGTAGAACTTACCCAGTTTGTCCCCCTGTTTTGGGAATGACAGACTGACACCAAGGACAGGTCGGTTACCGGTGACCCTATGTCAGAACACAACCCAAGTCCCCGAGGGTCGTATACGGTAAAAGGGCAAAAAGGAACAAGGGTTGGACCCCACCACTTTTGACCCCAATGGGCGCCTGTGGGCTTTATGGCTGGCCCTAAGTCCCTGTCCAGTAGATAGGGAATTGTACATGGGGATGGCGAAACCATCCAACCCATGTGCGGCCCACACTAGAAACTCGACATCCAAAATTGGGAGCCCTTTACAGCCAGACATCACCTTGTCAAGAGGACACCCGCATGGTTATATCCCTTGGTTATTCGCAGTCCACAAGCTAGTTCTATTGTGCTGGAAACACAAATAACTGCACTTGCTGACCACATTGCCCGAGCACTTAACCAAACCCACCAGGCCCTGAACTAACTGATGGAGAAAGTTGACCAAAGAAAAAGACAGTCCTCCAAAACCGGGTGGCTTTGACCATTTTAACTACTGCCCAGGGAGGTACCTGTGCCTTTGTACATGCTGACTACTGCTTATACATTGCTGATAATGAAACAAATGTACACCAGGCACTGTCTGCCCTGACAGGAGAGTTTACTGGCACTCAGTGCCAGACAGGAGACCCCTTACAAGAATGGTGGGCCTGGCTCTCCTCCTCTTGGAGATGAGCTTCTGCTCTGCTGAAAAGAGGGGCGTGTGTCCTAGTGGCCTTCTTCTATTCTTTGTATCGCTGTTGCATCGTCTGGGTACAGGGCTCTGCCCTGTTGACAAAAAGATCTACAGCGAAGGCCCGAGGAAGACAACCAGCTGGCAGGTGAGAAACCCTAGAGGGGTGGGGCGTAGGAAAAATAACCTTTGTCAGGCTGCATATCCGACCAGCTGCTGGTCCTGACCCAGTGACATGCTGGTCCAGAACGATGCTATACAGTACTACCCCTGACCAGGTGACCTGATAATACACAGAGCTGGCGCCATCCATCTTACAGAGGTACTCTAATGTAAGCCCCCTGGCTGTATGCCACCTTCGACTCTGTGACATAAACGTGTTTAGATGTTTCACTATGGGGGCAGCTGACACAGGAAGGGAGCTGCTGGCTGTATCCAGCGGTGGGGCTGATTGTGTCCCCTAAGTATGTCTAAATACAATATGTTTACTTTGCCTTCGGCTCCACACGTCTTCTTCAAGCTCCATGAGGCATACGCACCTTACTCCGAGACTCAACCCACCCAGACAACAAATTATCACAAATAAGTTTCAAGATCTCATTTCCCAGTTACATTAGTCTTTTCATGATATTCTTTTCAGGTCTCAGGATACTCCATCTTCTACTTCTATGTAGTGTTACACTGTCAATAATACTGTTTGGACTTATCAATATTTTTATTGTGCTACTTCATGTCAAATTCTTTACGTACATTTTACAATTTATCACCAAGTGGTTGATTCTATCCTAATGCTACTAAATTTCAATGTACAAGCTTAGCCTCTGTAATGATGACAACATAGAGTTCTACTGCTTATCTGTAATACTATTTAAATGAATCACTTTAAGAGCATTGTATCTCATTTAAAATATGACTGTATTTGATAAATAATATTCTCTTCAGGTGCTAATTTTTACTCACAGCTCCCAGAGGTCAGCCTTTCACTTATTTTTGTTCCTTCACTAGCTCAAACACTAACAGGAATGTATAGGCGTCTTTGTGTTTTGAAGTTAATAGCCATACTGTACTTACTTAGATTTAGTGATCTTCTACAAATGAAATGCATTTTTTTTTAATTTGCTTTCAATTTCAGTTGTCATTCCATATTGTTTTATATTGGTCTCAGGTGTACAGCACAGTGGTTAGAAATTTCTGTAACTTACAAATTGATCCCCCAGATTAGTATTATACCCATATGGAACCGTACCTAAATTATTACAGCATTATTTACTGTATCTCCTATGCTGGAATTATATCCCCATAATTATGTTCTAACTTCCAATTTGTACTTTGTAATTCCCTTCACTATTTCAGCAAGCCTCCCAACCCTACTGCCATCAGGCAACCATCAGTTTCTTCTCTGTATGTGAGTCTGTTTCTGTTTTGCTCACTTATTTGTTTTTTTGGATTCCACATGATAAATGAAATCACATTGAACTGAGAGGCAGGAGGTTTTAGAAACAACGCTCAGTAAGAAAGTATAACATATCTTCCAATTATTTGAGGTTTCAAGTTCATACCATATCAAGGGTAGAAGAGAAAATCTAAAAGTGTAAGGAAGCTAAAGTTGTTTTTTAAACTTCTGTAAAATAGAAGATATGTTGTTATATGGATTACTAAGAGTTGTTTCTAAAGCCTCTTGCTTGCTTCTCTGTTCAATCTGAGATGGGACGCCTCCCTTTCAAATTTATTATATCTTGTTATATTTCATTCTACACTTCATTCCCTGCTTTGCTGCTTTAAGTGATTTTTCAAACAATTTCAGATTATTATGTTAGACCATTCTGTTAGAGTTTAAAACATCTCTGCACCAAGCAGTCACAGAACTAACTTATGTTCTCCATATATTTCACAACTTTATGCACTTCTATAATTTCTCCCAATGTAAGATGTATGAATCCTTAGATTTGCTTTTCAGGCCTTACTTTATTTTAAAATACCACCTAGTCCACAATTATCTCCCTTCCAGCTACATCACAAAATACTTATGTTCTATCTGATAAGCCATCTTTCCTTTTTCTTGTTTTCTTCTCAATGAAATGATTCTTAGAATCAGAAATTGTATCCCATGTGTATTTGTATACATTTCTTAGTGTTTTCTCACAAACGAAATCAATACCCTGCACATAAACAATATTATGGTCTTTTAACTGAACTTTTTAATAATGTTTAGGTCAGGGAACCGTTAGCAAGAATAATTGGTAAGAAATCATGTTGAGATTAAGAATGTATCCCCCATCCTTACATTAAAAAAAAAAAAAAAAAAAAAAAAAAAAAAAAAAAAAAAAAAATCCGTCAAGTGCCATCATGATCCAAACCAAGAGAGGAAAATAGATTAAAATGGCAAGTCTTAATTTTGTTTGTCCCTTTTTCCAGTTGGTAAAAACACATAGCCTAACTACACGATTGATCAGAATATTCTCTCACAGGACTTTACAGCTTTCACGAAAAGTTTCATCTTGAACCATGTGAAAATAAGTCTGCTAATCAAAGATTATTAGCAGAAACATTAAAAATTAAGAAGGATCCTGCATCGACTCTTTGGGATCTGTGAGCTGGAAACTGTGGATGAAGACCAAATATATATAAGAAATATATTGGGGAGTGACGTCATAGGAATGGCGGCCGCAGGGCGCACTTTTTGAATTCTCCGTCCCATCTTATCAGAAACGGGAAGCTTATAACCCATCAAAGGACTCTCTGCTCATCACGCAGAACAGCCAAGAGAATCGCGCAGGGATTTCTTGCCGGTGGGGAAAAATTGGGCGAGCAGGGGAAGAAAGAAGGGAGTGGAGCGGAGACACGTCGCACCTGTGGCGGCGGTGGGGACACGGGTTGGAATCGCGGTCCACACCTGTGGCGGTAGAAATTCGGCCCCCACCCTTGGGTTGTGGAAATCTGCTCTGCACCTGTACCTGTGCCTGTGAAATTCCAGCCCACATCCACGGCTACAGATACGCAGGATATCCCAGGACGGAGGAGAGCGCGGAAGCCAGGAGGTGGGCGTTTTGCCCTGCGTCCCACAGCGGACCTCTCCGCTGCAGGGGCAGCATATCCAGCATTTGAGGCAATAATTCCAGCTATCTCCAATAAGTCTTAGGCCGGACAAAGGACAACTCCATACCTGCCCCCCCCTGCTCTTCCGACCCTACTCCCACCTTTCTAGAGACTTGATCTAGCCCCTGCACTAAGGAGCAGCGGCAGATTACAGAGGCGCCTTGGAGCCCGGGCTCCGGGAAGACAGGCGGGTGGCTCTGGCCCAGGGAGGAGGCTAGGAGCTGGGAATCTTCCGTCCCCAGCCACCACCTTTTCTGGCCTGCGGGAAGAGTGTTAAGACAGCGGGGCTGGGAAAGAGAAGACCCCTCCTTCCATCCCCAGCCCCCACCCTTTCTAGCCAGCCTAGAGCGGGGCAACCACATCCCCAGCTGCAGAGACACAGGGGTTACCAGGACAAAAGGGAGAACACAAAAGCCAGGCGGCGGACTTTACTTTGCATCCCACAGCAGAGGCAGGATATCTAGCATTTGAGGCAAATAACTCCATACCTGGGCCCCTCCCCCCGCTCTTCCAATCCTACCCCCACCCTTCCAGAGACTTGAACTGGCTCCTGATCTGAAGAGCAGTGTCAGATTACAGAGGAGCCTTGGGGTTTGGGCTGTGGGAAGACTGGCCGCTGGCTCTGGCCCAGGGAAGAGGCTGAGAAGAGTGTGGTTTGCCCTGGCCTAGGAGACAGGAGACTCATCCATCCCCAGATACCACCGTTTCTGGCCTGCGGGTGGGGTGTGACACAGCTGGGCTGGGAAAGAGAAGACCCCTCTTTCCATCCCCAGCCCCCACCCTTTCTGGCCTGCCTAGGGCGGGGCAATTACATCGGCGGAGGCACTCCCAGGGGTCAGCAGTAAGTGGCAGATGCAGCTCTCAGCTTTCAGCAGCTGAGGAATCCCCTGCCCGCCACACACACACACACAGGGAAGAGGTGCCCTAAGACTCAGAACTGGACACAGGGCTGGTGGTGCTATTCTCGGTGTGCATATGTGCCGGCAAGGGTAGAAACTGCACTGGCTTTGTAAAACCTATTGTCCAGACCCCTCAGCCCCACGCATCTAAAGCTGCACTCTGGGCACCAGGTGACCGGCTCTACCTGCACAATACGCAGGGGACTCTGTGCTACAGCAGAGAACAACCTAGAGATTACTTGGTGGGCTTAAGCCACAACTGGCGCTGTTTTTTTTCTGTTTTGTTTTGTTTTTTGTTCTGTTTTGATTTGTCTTTATCTTTTTGACATCTTTGCCTGTGTCGAGTGGGGACTCTGTGCTACAGCAGAGAACAACCCTGAGATTACTTGGTGGGCTTAAGCCACAACTGGCGCTGTTTTTTTTTTGTTGTTGTTGTTCTGTTTTGATTTGTCTTTATCTTTTTGACATCTTTGCCTGTGTCGAGTGAGGACTCTGTGCTACAGCAGAGAACAACCTGGAGATTACTTGGTGGGCTTAAGCAACAACTGGCGCTGGTTTTTTTTGTTCTGTTTTGACTTGTCTTTATATTTTTGACATCTTTGCCTATGTCGAGTGGGGGTTGTCGATTGTTTTTTTACATGTGAATGTATTTGACTTTTTCCTTGTTGTTGTTGTTGTGCTTGGTGATTTGCTTTGTTCTGTAATTGCCCTACCAGTGCCCAGCTTAAGAGGCACAAGATTCAACATACCCAGCAGCCAACTCCAGACCAAGCCAGAGTTCTATCGGGTTTGACCTACAAGTGACACACCCAGAGGGGATTCTTTACAGGCACATAGAGGCCAAAGTGCAAACCACATCTAAGCGGTCAACCCTCACGCAGCAGAATACCCTGCGTGGGCAAAGCCAAGTCTCACAACTAGTCAGCCTAGGAGTTAACTCCACCTACTCACAAGCGAAAAGCAATTAAGGATCTTCTTTAACAGGACAATATACACAACACAAGAGTCACTTTTAGAGCACACGCAGGGGAGAAGAACGAAGTAGTGCAAGTCAAATATAAAGGACATTTATTATTTACTAATCCAGCAAGAACCAAGAACTCCAGGGCATCTACCTAATACATTGAAGCAAACACAGAGAGTCAGCCAGAATGAGGAAACAAAGAAACATATCCCAAATAAAAGAACAGAAGAAACCTTCAGAAATGGAACTAAATGAAGCAGAGGTAACCAAACTGTCAGAGACAGAGTTCAGAATACTGATGATAAGAATGTTTAAGGAACTTAGAGAGGACATCAAGAAGGATGTAGAAATCATAACGAACAACCAGTTAGAACTAAAGAACACAGTTACCGAAATAAAGAACTCACTTGAAGGAATTAACAGCAGGTTAGATGAAGCAGAGGATCGAATCAGCGACTTAGAAGACAAGTTAGCAGAGATCACCCAAACAGAACAACAGAAAGAAAAAAGAATAAAAAACAATGAAGATGGTTTAAGAGACCTATGGGATAACATCAAGCGCAACAACATGCGCATCATAGGAATACCAGAAGGTGAAGAGAAGAAACAAGGGATTGAGAACATATTTGAAGTAATAATGTCTGAAAATTTCCCTAACCTGATGAAGGAAACAAACATACAAGCCAGGAAGTGCAGAGAGTTCCAACCAGGATAAACCCAAACAGGTCCACTCCAAGACACATTATAGTTAAAATGGCAAAGATTAAAGACAAAGAGAGAATCCTAAAAGCAGCAAGAGAAAGACAGAGGGTTACATACAAGGGAACTCCCATAAGACTATCAAATGACTTTTCTGCAGAAACATTGAAGGCCAGGAGGGAGTGGCAGGAGATACTCAAAGTGATGGAAAACAAAGGCCTACAACCTAGGTTGCTTTATCCAGGAAGGCTATCATTTAAAATTGACGGGGAGATAAAGAGCTTCCCAGAAAAGAAAAAGCTAAAGGAATTCATTACCACCAGGCCAGCATTGCAAGAAATACTAAAAGGACTTCTGTAAATAGAAGAAAGATGAAAACAATCTAACCACAAATTTAAAAATGGCAATAACTATGTACTTATCAATAATCACTTTAAATGTAAATGGTTTAAATGCTCCAATCAAGAGACATAGGGTGGCTGAATGGATAAGAAAGCAAGACCCTTGTATATGCTGTATACAAGAGATTCACCTCAGATCAAAAGACACACACAGGCTAAAAGTGAAGGGTTGGAGTAAGATATTCCATGCAAATGGAAATGAGAAAAAAGCTGGAGTTGCAATACTTATCTCTGACAAAATAGACTTTAAAATGAAGAAAATATTAAAAGACAAAGATGGACACTATATAACAATAAAGGGATCAATTCGACAAGTGGATATAACCCTAGTAAACATCTATGCACCCAACATAGGAGCACCTAAATATATAAAACATATATTGAGTGACATAAAGACGGAGATCAACAGTAACACTATCATAGTAGGGGACTTCAATACCCCTCTGACAACAAGGGACAGGTCTTCCAGACAGAAAATCAATACGGAAACAACAGCCTTAAATGACACATTGGACCACTTGGATTTAACAGATATTTTCAGAGCATTCCACCCCAATGCTGCAGAATACACATTCTTCTCAAGCGCACATGGAACATTCTACAAGATAGACCATAGGTTAGGCCACAAAGCAAGTCTGGATAAATTTAAGAAAATTGGAATCGTACCAATTGTGTTCTCTGACCACAGTGCTATGAAATTAGAAATGAACTACAGGAAAAAGACTGGAAGACACACAAATTCATGGAGGCTGAATAATATGTTACTAAATAATGAATGGGTCAAACAGGAGATCAAGGAAGAAATCAAAAGACATCTCGAGACAAACGAAAATGAAAATACAACGACCCAAAATCTATGGGATGCCGCGAAAGCAGTTCTAAGAGGGAAGTTCATAGCACTGCAGGCCTACCTAAAGAAACAAGAAACATCACTAATCAACAGTTTATCTTCACACATAAGGGATCTGGAAAAAGACAACAAAATAAGCCCAAAGGGAGTACAATGAAGGAGATAATAAAGATCAGAGCGGAAATAAATGAAATAGAAACCAGAAAAACAATACAAAAGATCAATGAATCCAAGAGTTGGTTCTTAGAGAAGATAAACAAAATTGACAAACCTTTAGCCAGACACATTAAAAAATGAGAGAGAGGACCCAAATTAATAAAATCAGTAATGAAAGAGGAGAAGTGACAACAGACACTGCAGAGATACAAGAAATCCTAAGAAATTACTATGAGCAACTGTGTGCCAAGAAATTTGACAACCTGGAAGAAATGGACAATTTCCTAGATGCATACAACCTTCCAAGGCTAACTCAAGAGGAGACAGAAAACCTGAATAGACTGATTACCACCAAGGAAATTGAATCAGTAATCAACAATCACCCAACAAACAAAAGCCCTGGATCAGATGGCTTTACAGGTGAATTTAACAGAACGTTCAAAAAAGAATTGTCACCTATTCTCCTCAAACTCTTCCAAAAAATCCAGAGGGAGGGAAGACTCCCAAACACTTTTTCCGAAGCCACTATCACCCTGATCCCAAAATCAGACAAAGACACCACAAAAAAATAAAACTACAGGCCGATATCGCTAATGGACATAGATGCAAAAATCCTCAACAAAATACTAGCGAACAGAATTCAGCAATATATTAAAAAGATTATACACCATGTTCAAGTGGGATTCATCCCTGGTATGCAAGGGTGGTTCAACATCCACAAATCAATTAATGTGATACACCACATTAACAAAATGAAAAATAAAAATCATATGATCATATCAATTGATGCAGAAAAAGCATTTGATAAAATTCAGCAGCCATCCATGATAAAAACCCTTAAGAAAGTGGGAATAGAGGGATCATATCTCAACATAATAAAGGCCATATATGATAGACCCACAGCTAACATCATCCTCAATGGGGAAAAACTAAAACCATTCCCCTTAAAATCAGGAACAAGGCAAGGTTGCCCACTTTCTCCACTTCTACTCAACATAGTGCTGGAAGTTCTAGCCACAGCAATCAGACAAGAAAAAGAAATAAAAGGCATCCAAATCGGTAAGGAGGAAGTAAAACTGTCATTATATGCAGATGATATGATACTATATTTAGAGAACCCTAAAGACTCCACCAAGAAACTATTAGAGCTGATAGATGAATTTAGTAAAGTAGCAGGATACAAAATTAATATTCAGAAATCAGTTGCATTTGTATATACCAATAATAAAACATCAGAAGGAGAAATTAAAAAAAGCAATTCCATTTACAATTGCTCCAAAGACTATAAAATACCTGGGAATAAATTTAACCAAAGAAGTAAAAAATCTGTACTCAGAAAATTATAAGGCACTGAAGAAAGAAATGAAAGAAGATACAAATAGATGGAAACACATACCATGTTAATGGATAGGAAGAATTAATATAGTTAAAGTGTCCATACTGCCTAAGGCAATATATATATTCAACGCAATTCCTATCAAACTACCAATGACATTTTTCACAGAAATAGAACATATAATCCTAAAATTTATATGGGATAACAAAAGACCCTGGATATCTTCAACAATCTTGAGAAATAAGAACAAAGTGGGAGGTATAACAATACCTGACTTCAAATTATACTACAAGACTACAGTAATCAAAACAGCATGGTACTGGCATAAAAACAGACACATAGATCAATGGAACAGAATAGAGATTCCAGAAATAAATTCATGCCTATATGGCCATTTAATCTATGACAATGGAAGCAAGAATGTACGCTGGGGTAAAGACAGTCCATTCAATAAATGGTGCTGGGAAACTTGGACAGACACATACAAAAAGATGAAGCTGGATCACCGCCTTACACCACATACAAAAATAAGTTCAAAATGGCTTAATGATTTAAATGTAAGATCTGAAACCATAAAATTCCTAGAAGAAAATATAGGAAGAAACTTCACAGACATTACCCGGAGTAAGATTTTTACTGATATATCCCCTCGCGCGAGGGAAGTAAGAGAAAAAATAAACATGTGGGATTACATCAAACTAAAAAGGTTTTTCACAGCAAAGGAAACCATCAATAAAACAAAAAGGGGTCCTACTGATTGGGAAAAGATATTTGCCAATGATATATCTGATAAGGGGTTAATATCACAAATTTATAAAAAACTCACTCAACTCAACTCCAAAAAAACAAACAACCCAATTAAAAAATGGGCAGAGGACATGAAGAGATATTTTTCTAAAAAGGATACACAGATGGCAAACAGACATATGAAGAAATGTTCAACCTCACTAACCATCAGAGAAATGCAAATAAAAACCACAATGAGATACCACCTCACCCCAGTCAGGATGGCTATCATCAATAAATCAACAAACAACAAGTGCTGGTGTGGATGTGGAGAAAAGGGAACGCTGGTGCACTGTTGGTGGGAATGCAGATTGGTGCAGCCACTATGGAAAACAGTTTGGAGATATCTCAAAAATCTGAAAATGGAACTACCTTATGATCCAGCAATCCCTCTCCTAGGTATCTATCCGGAGAAATCCAAAACTCCAATTCAAAAATCTTTATGCACTCCTTACCCTCTGGCAACCACAATGTTTTGGTGGTTGCCAGAGGGTAAGGGGGTGGGGGGTGGGGGGTGGGAGATGATGGAAAGGGGGATCGAATATATGGTGATGGAAGGAGAACTGACTCTGGGTGATGAACACACAATGGGATTTATAGATGATGCAATACAGAATTGTACACCTGAAATCTATGTAATTTTACTAACAATTGTCACCCCAATAAATTTAATAAATAAATAACCAAAAAAAAAAAAAAAAAAAAAAAACACACCAAAAAACAAAATAAAATGCCCCACTCTATCGCAGCTCTGTATTTAGGTAATTCTAATAATTTTCTTCATTGTTCTCTCTTTAAATGGACCCTTCTGAAATCTCTCACATTTTTTGCCATACTGAATTGTTTTATTCAAAAGTTTTACTTTAATAAATATTTCCTTCAATAAAAATTGTGATTAAACATAGTACTTCTACTCTGATTTCTCACAAATGCTTACATTTTTAATCTCCTAATAAATTCACAACAGTTTATCTTTTTTAAAATTAAATTTATTCGGGTGACATTGCTTGGCAAAATTGTTTCAAGTGCACATTCCTGTAATATACCAATATCTACATGTTACGTTCAGTTTGTCTTTAACAGAGGTCAAAACGATATTTTTAAAACAGAGGTCAAAACAATGCTGATCATAAAAATTGCTCTATATACAATCCCTCTCCTGTGTATCTATCCCAAAAAATCTGAAAACATTTATACGTAAAGACACGTGTGTTCCAATGTTCATTGCAGCTTTGTTTACAATGGCCAAGACATGGAAACAACCAGAATATCCTTCGATAGATGAATGGATAAGAAGTTTTGGTATGTATACACAATGGAGTACTATTCAGCGATAAGAAAAGATGATATAGGAACATTTGTGACAACATGATTGGATCTTGAGAGTATAATGCTAAGCGAAATATGTCAGACAGAAAAAGCAAAGAACCATATGATTTCACTGATATGTGGTATATAAAACAAAAACAACAAAAGAACAAGACAAACAAATGAGAAGCAAAAACTCATAGACATAGACAATAGTTTGGTGGTTACCAGATTGTAAGGGGGCGGGGGGTGGGAGAAGATGGTAAGGGGGAATCAAATATATGGTGATGGAAGGAGAACTGACTCTGGGTGGTGAACACACAATGGGATTTATAGATGATGTAATACACAATTGTACACCTGAAATCACTGTAATTCTACTAACAATTGTCAATGCAATATATTTTTTTTAGAAATGAAAAATAGAAACACTTCGATTTTTCTGTCATCCTTTTTGTAAAGGAATCTTAATTCCTACATTCCACCAACTTCGGGTACATATGTGTTTTAACCAATACCAAGAGTCATAACAGGCTGGTCCCACCTTAGGGACTCATATCTGCTGTTTCAGGTCCAAATGTTTTCCGTATTCAAGCACGGGTGATTCCTTCCCAACAGTCAAGATTCAGCTAACATCTCTTGATCTTTATGAATAAAAACACTACCCAATCTCTCTACAAGCTCTAACTAAATCCCCTACTGCCTCATTTTAACATTGACGGTGAATGATAAATAAATTGTATTTAATTACTTTTACTTGTATATATGTTGTCATTTACCTAGAATACAAGGCCTAGGTAAAACAGGCCATTTGTCTTATTAACAAGCATTATTCAGTTTTTACATCTCCACCTGGCACACAGTAAATAGAAAACAAAATGTTGAGGTAAGAAATGTAGGGAGAATGTCTACTGAAATACATGTTCTCCTGATTAAAAACTAGGAAAACTAAGAATCACCATCAGTTATTCTCCTAAGCCAAATGAATCTATCTCTACTGTACCTAAACCAAATCATGAATAAATACAACTTTCAGGTACTATAAAACCTATGAAATATGAACACAAAGGAAAAGGGTCAATATATCCTGAGTGCCTGAAATGTACTAAAAACCAAGCTGAGCAACAAAAAATTTTAACATATGTATTCCATGCTTTGCAAAAACTTAAAAAGTGCTAAATGTGATTTAACAAGGAACAACTTAATATATGTTATATTGGATATAAAATAGTATTATTTGCAGTATAATATGGGGAAGAGACTTTTTTAAATGTAGCAAATGTGCAACCTCAGCATTTGAAGGAAACTGTTTTTATTTGTGAGGTTGACACAGTAAAGGGTCAGTCTTGATCCCCAAAAAAGGTTTAAAATAACAGTATGAAATGCTGGTGATAGTTGGCAAGTAAAGTAACCATGAGACATACTGGGATAAGTTTGAAAAAAATATAGCCAAAAACAAGATAGCATGGAGTGACTCTCAGTGCAATGTTAAGGAATTTTTATGTAATAGAATCAATGAAGGGTTCAAAGTCTATACAAGACACATAATCACTACATCTTAAGATCCAGGAGGATAAAAAGACTATTATTATTCATTAGTATGTTAAAGATTGGGTCAAAACAAACCCTTCATCTCTACTATAAAATAAATCATGATATATGTGTTTTACAAAAGTCACACTGGTTACAGGAAGATGAAAACATGTTAAGGGGGGAAGAGAAAACATGGGGATGGGAAGGTCAGTTACTCATTATGATGCCAGCATTCATAGATTTGCTCTTTTTTTTTTTTTTTTTTTTTTTTTTTTTTTTTTTCCTTCACGAACCAAACATATATTTGAAGGTAAAGATCCTGCACTAATGGGCATTTTTTCAAAGTTCCTCCGCAAACAACGGGAAGTAATTTTGTCCTAATTGTCTTTGTAGGCTTTTATGCTGCAGAAGTATTTCCATGAATTGCACAAGCTTTTTATAAACACAAATCTTATTTCTGCTATAACTATGTTTGTGGTTTCTTCTAAATATTCATGTTCTTTGAAGGCTGAATGACTACTTTCACTTACACTGATATGCAAATATAAAATTATAGTATATTTCTAGAGCTAATGTTCATTTCAGTCTCTTTGCCAAACACTGTCCAGTATATTTGGGACAAAAAAGAATAGAGATAGATACATAATTTTGGCTTCTATGGCATTACGCTACCTTAAAAAATTAGAAGGATAATAAGGATATAGAAATACTATTAATTGAAGCACAGAGCTAGAATATTATTAAAAGTTGTTTACTTTTCCATTCATAGCCTTGGCAGCAGCCTTAGCATCTTCAGGGCTCTCAAATGTAATAAAAGCAAAACCTCTGGAATTGTCTGTTCCCCGACGCTTCAGCAAGACAACTGTAATATGCGTAAACTTTTCAATTTAACATGTTACATAAAGTTCAACTTTTCATATTCTCAAAATTGTCGATCCCTCTTATAATTTCTTACAGCACTCCCTTTAATTTAATTTGACTTCGTGAATACAGCATAGAAAAAACCTTTGGCAAGGTATTAAAAAAATAAAGCTTACATCTTACATCATTATTAGTATTCTGAAAATCCTACAGGGAGCCTATCTTACCCCTGCCTCTACAATATACTTACTATATTACTTGTTTCTCAGTCACAATAGTAGCATACATGAGGTGGAACTTGAACTCACTGTAATGAATAGTTTCCAAATATGAAACAGAAACATACAAAAAAGAGCTTATATAAGCTTCAGGAACAGAAAACATTGTGCTATCAGTACTATGTATTTAGTGTACATTTACTTTGAGTAGATGTACATGTTGGTTCTAGAGTTACCTTCCATCATGGGACCAAATTTCCCAAACGCTGCTTCAAGAGCCTTTTCATCGGTCTGGATATTGAGGCCTCTTACAAATAGCTTCCCAAGTTGATCTTTCTCCAGCTCTGTTCCTGTAAATAGTTTTAAAAGACATATGTATATATGTATATATGTAAATATAAATTACAAGCCAAGATGAAATTTTATGACACAACATGTTTGAAACTTGACCTAACTTCTTTGAAATTATTTAAAACTGTTAACTTATGAACAAAATGAGCCCAGGCCTGACAGACTAACATTCCATTGTTTTTTACAGATAGCTGATCGAAATTTACGTGTAAAAATTAGAATGGAAGGTTAGTATAATTCTTTTGAGCTGTAGAAAGCAGGCCTTCATTTATTAAAACAAAACAAAACAAAACAAAACCCCACAATGTTTCTGGATCCTGCACAACAAACAGTTAAAACGTACATTCCATGTAATGTATATGAAATACTTTAAATATATTTTCATTCTCCCCACAATTCCCTTTTATCTTGGTTATATATCTCTCTTCTAAGTACTAAACGTGATATTTTTTCTTTCCAAAGGCTGTTAAAATGCTACATCATGAAAGCAAGAAAGGAATTAAAGCCTTTAGTGAGGCAAATTTAAACTGAGATTATGTCCACAGACTTTAGCAAAAATTTGTTAAAGTGATATAATTACATTGAATGCTAAAATTGGATGCTTCCTCCAAGTACATCAGCACTTTGTCACTTGATGACTGAAAAATGCTGGCTTTTAATCATACTGATTTCACATGTTGTCTATATTTTCCAATCAGCACTGCATTCACAGGGAAAGATAACGCTAAAAACACGTTGAAACAAACTGGTGCCTCAACAAGTACTTCTCTGACAAGTACTTTGCGACTACCCACCACAAGATGATTGAGATAAACCAAATTAAAGAGCAAAAATGACCATTTTCCAAGTTCACGAAAACTGAGCTTCTTCGTTCAGCGTAGGGTTCTCTACACCTCTTCCCCTGACACCCAACACTGGTGCATTTTCCTCCCCCACCCCAACCCCACACATGCACAAAATCTGGGAACTTCACTGGCTTCCCATTTCTGCCCCTGAAAGGTAGTGTTTGGGGAAGGAAAAATAAAGGTACGTATCAGGAAACAGACCTGTACCAACACTCACAGACAGGATAGGCACATACATAAACAGATATATGCACATCATTTACTTCAATCTGAAGACACCGAAAAAACCTGAGATAAAAGGAAAGTCAGAGTCCCCGCAGCCTACCTATTCAGAGTACACGATATATCTATGCATGCTTTCTCCTCAGGTATAAATTTATATATTTTCTTTAAAATTATGAATAACTTACATTTTTTCCTATTGTCTTCCTAAGGACCTATCTCACCATTTCTCTGTCTAACCTCCAGCTACATGGATGGTGGAGAGTAAAGGCTTAACCAATGTAAGGAGGCTAAGAAAAAAGTCAAGAACCATGTCGTTTCACTGATATGTGGTATATAAAACTGAAAATCACAAAGGAAAAAGAAAAAACAAAAAAGAAACAAAAGCCCATAGACACAGACAATAGTTTAGTGATTACCAGAGGGGAAGGGCGGAGTGCTGTGATAGATGAAGGTAAAAGGGATCAGATACATGGAGTCAGAAGGAGCACTGACTCCGGGTGGTGAACACACAGAGACATATAGATATATAGATGATGTATTACAGAACTGTACATCTGAAACCCATGTATTTTACTAACCACCGTCACCCCAATAAACTTAAAGCACAGATGACGAATAAGCCAATCTCCAAATCGATAAATGCTATCTGATTCTACTTTGATGAAGTACTTAGTCAACATCATCAAGACAGATTGTGTAATAGTAGTGGCTAGTAAATAATATTTCACTAGCCACTGTCACCCCAATAAACCTTTCAAACTTAATTAAAAAGTAAAGACTGCTTAAGATCTCACCTCTTAGAAGATTTTCTTTTTCAATTATTAGGTTCATGCAAAAGTAATTGTGGTTTCTAAGGTTAAAATCGCAAATTCCCAAAAATGGCTCCAACTGAATAAAATTTATTGGGGTGACAATGGCTAGGAAAATATTATTGGTTTCTAATGTACAATTGTGTATTACATCTATATATTTATATATCACATTGTGTATTCACTGCCCAGAGTCAGTTCTGCTTCCATCACCATATACTATAGAATATAGCATTGTTAACCAAAGTCGCAATGCTATATGTTAGGTCTTCGGAAATTGTGTATCTTCTTTTCCCCCTTTTCATTGCAGCCACAATACACATACGATAAATTTACATCATCTTAACTCTTTTACATGTACATTTTGTGGTTTTACATGCATTCACATTGTTGTCCAAAAATCCAGCCCCTTATTCGCTTCCATCTTATAAAACTGAAACTCTACGCTTATTAACAATAACTCTCCATAATACCCTGCTCCCAACACCAACCACTACCATTACAGTCTCCATCTTAATGATGTTGACTAAGTACTTCATAAAAGGAGAATCAGGTAGTATTTGTCTTTTGGGGACTGTCTTATTGTCCTCAGGGTTTATACATTTTGTAGCATATTGCAGAATTTCCTTAATTTTTAATGCTGGATAATATTCCACTGTATGTACATACCACATTTGTTTATCCATTCATTGGTCAATGGACACTTGGACTGCTCCCCCCATTTTAGCTATTGTGAATAAAGCTGCTACGAATATAGGGTTAGAATTATCTCTTTATCACCCTGCTCTCAATTCTTTTGGGCATATACCAGAAGTGGAACTGATGGATCTTAGGGTAGTTGTAGTTATAATTTTTGCAACACTTCCATACTATTCACCACAGCAGCTGTCACTTTTTAACCTTCACAGAGGAGCACAAGAGTTCCAATTTCTCCACAACTTTACCCATCCTCATTATTTTCTGTTTTTGTTTTTTAAGTTATTTACTTGGTTTTCCAATAGCAGTTGACATTCAGTATTATTTTATTTTAGTATCAAGTGTTCAGCATAGTGGTTAGATATTGATATAACTTAGGCCCTGATCCCATTAATCATCTTGTACTTACCTGGCACTATACATAGTGTTTGCAACGTAGTCTCTATGCTGCACTTTACATCTTTGTTACTCTTCTCTAACTGCTGCTTAGTAGTTCACCATCCCTGCACTAAAGTTTTATGAAGTTAGTAAGCTCACTCCAGCTAAATTATAAAATGTTTCCAACATTTTTGAATCATATTTATTATTTCACTGACCACTACATTAATAAATCCTAACTAGCTCATACCTCTACAAGGACAGCCATGCGACAGTACTAAAATAGTACCCAATATTGTAATTAAACGGGGCCTAAACTTAACCATAAAGAAATGGTGAACACACAGTGTGATATATAGATGATGTATTGCAGAATTGTACACCTGCATCCTATATCTCTCCAAAAAATTGTCACACCAATTAATTTTAATTAAAAAAAGTGCAAAATAAAAAGAAATGATGAACTAGAAAGAAGAGACGACATCCTTTGCAGAGAAATAGCATGAATAAAAAATTGCAGCTTATGTTTACAAGGGAATCTTATACTTAATATTGACATGTTTAGCAGAACTAGGAGGGATAAAAAATTTTTAGATGGGCCAAAGGTCAGGGAATGGGGTGGTGCTGGGAAAGAGTGATTGTGATCAAAGGGTACAAACATTCAGTCTAAATTGTATAATTTTGGGGTACTTATATACAGCATGAGAATAATAAATATACTCTACTGTATACTTGAAAGTTGCTAAGTGAGTAGATCTTAGATGGGCGCAACACACACACAAATGCTAAGTATGTGACGTAAAGGAGGTATTTATTCCCTATCATCATTAGGGTAGTTAATTTGCATTATCTATGTTTATCAAATTATCATGCTGTACACCTTAACCTGAAATAATGTTATAGGTCAATTATATCTCAGTAAACCTGAGCAGAAAGATGGATCAAAGATGACAGTACTGCTGAATTTACTTTTACTGTTTTTGTTTGTTTGTTTGTTTTATTCCTTAGCTTTGGCAGATCAGATTTCTCTGTGCTATGCAATGCCTTTGCAGGCTACGATCTTCAGTTGTGGGAATCAAATTTACAGTGGCTCCATTGTTAGCATCTCTTGGGTCCTCACTCCTGCCCACTGGGTCAGCAATACCTCAGCTTGCATGTTGCTGTTGTAATACACTAATTCCAGTATCTCCAAATTACACTGCTGAAATCTCTTTGGACCAATCCATTGAATATCATGCCTGAACCATCTCTGTTATCCCGCAGTTCTGTAATTCATCTGTAATTGAGGCTAAGCAAGACAGTTCCCTTAGTGTGTCTGGATATTGGTAGCTCAGTCAGATAAACTCCTCTGCAAAAATTGTTTGTGCTCTCTGACTTTAGTCATGGATTTCTGATTGATGTGGATGTGAAATAGGAACTTTGTGCATCATGGCTACAAAAACACATTGAAAGATTAATGTGGTGCCCGTTAATGGTTCATATTTCCTATTGGATCTACTCTAATCATTCTGCAACTGCACACATTGGAATCCTGAACACACTGCTGTTATATTAGGGCTGATGCATCCTGGGGCTCCTCTGGGACTTGTCAAGGTATCTACTATCCTACTACATGGGAGATTCTGGTTAGGGACTGGAACAGTAAGAAATGACCCAGCGTTGCTGCTCTTTCAAGAACTTCAGACTCCTATTCAGCTCTGGGCACTGTTGGGACATCTGAGGAACTCGAATAGCTCAGTAGGTTGGCTCTCTGGTCCACAAATATTTAATCAAGGTCAGTAGTTACTTTGCTTGTGAGGGCAGTGGTTTTAAAATTAGTGAGAGGAAGGGCCCATGCGTTTTATATTACAGCTCAAGGAAAAACTGTCATCATAGTTTTCTGCATTACTAATCCTAAAATTTTATATAAGTCAAATCTGTAAGCTGAGACTTGTTTTTGTTTCGTGAGATAATGCTTTTCATAGGATTTTAGAGATGAAAAATATTACAAGAGAGATCTTTCTGTTTATAGTGAAGTTTCACGAGAAAGGCAGAAATAATTTGCCCCTACTTTCTGCTAACTTTTGAACAAAGGAAGCAGGTCTGTTTTGTTTTATTTATACTTATCTAGGAAAAAAAGTGAAGCTGGACCTGAAATGAAATTTTTATTGAATAGTGGAACTGGGCTTGTTTATTATGAAGAGCAGTATTTTAAAAGTGAGGAAATACTAAAACAGATAAATTTGTGTAGTAAGATGCCAGTCATGCTGCTAAGAAAATAAATGAAACTTACTGGCATGGAAAGTTAGACAAAATAGATGGTATCGTTCATGGTCTCAACCTCAGGGCCCCTTGGGATTTTTATTTTCTATCTTTTTTGGTAGGAGAGACAGATGAGAAGCCAGAAATATTACAGATGAGGTTGATGAGACCTTCATGCTGTGTATACCTCTGCCCAGAAACAGGCAGGTCTGCTTCATGCCTGAGGCCAAAGGCTCTGACACAAATGTGGTGAGCGGCTGCTTTATTATAATTTCTATAATAAATGATAGAAAGTACAACTTCCTCCATACACATAAATGTAGGCAACACCATGCATCAATTGCAAATATAAGAATCTTAAGTTTTGCTAGGCAAGGAACAATTGTTCTTTAAATGCAGAAAAAACTCCCCCCCAAAATAGTATGTTACTGATCTCTAGCTTATCTGACATTACCTATTTTTCTCTACCCACACTAAAACACCACCTTGGTGCTTTCCAAAACAATTAGGAATTTTATATTCATCCTCCACAGAATCAACAATATGTAAAACCTCCTTTATCTTCCTTTTTAAATTACCTCTCTATATTGTAATTATCATGCTTTTATTTCTATTACTACCTGTGATAAGAATCTACTTGATAATAATGTTGGTTTCCTGATGTACCTGTTTGAATCCTCCTCTGCTGAAAATACCTTATCATACTGGCCACCTGCAGAATCTAGGATTAAGAATCAGAGACGGTGACTTGAATCTAAATTCTACTTTTGACTTCACAGGAGCCAGTGAGTCCAGGCTGTGCCTTATGTGCAGACCGAAGTCTGGCAGTGAAGTGGGAGACAGGCAGGCTTCACAAATCTGCAGCACCTTGCTACCATTATGAGCCCACACACTGTCCCTGTATTATCCACTTCAACAAAAACAGGGCTTCCCATAAACCTCATGAGCCCCTCATGCCTTGGGTGTAAAAGCCCAAGTCATCTTGTGTGTTTAAACAGAAAACCACTCTATCACTTTCTTCAATAATAGTTACTGCACTTCAGAGGTATTTGTAGCTAACAAGGCATTGCTAAAGTTTCCCTCCCAGGTTCTTTCTTAAAAAAACAAAAACAAAAACAAAGAAACAAACAAACAAAAAAACTGTGTAAATAATGACTCATTTCTGTTCACAACATGAACATAACCTTTGGCTACGTGTTCCCCAATTACAGGGGCTTGATTCATTACATGTTGACCAAGAGAGTGAGATCAGGTTTCGTAAAACTGAACAAAAGATGCAAATAAAAGTCTACGTGACTTGTGACCATACACAAGAGTCTCGCTTTTCCATACGTGTTTGTAATTGCCGATTAACAACCACACAACACGTACACACACACACACACACACACACGTTGTAAACACCCCGACTAACCCTGGCACAGAATGGCTTCCTTATTCACAGGCTCGGGCTGCAAGTGAAGGGCCTCCAGCGCCTCCAAGTGGGTGGGACCCAGGTCCCCGCACACCGACGTCCTGCCCGAAGGGGTTCCGGGGTATGTCCTCCCGCGCAGTACCCAGGCCTGCTCCTCTTCCTCGGGGACCACAGCTTGTGCCTAGTCTTCCCCAACCTCCATTCCCCCACCTCCTAACCCCCACCTCTGTTTCATCCTTCACTACGTCCTGTGTCACTACCTTGTCTTCTACCACCACACTGTCCACGCGCCTGATGTCCTCCACACACAGTATCACCTCAGGCCGTGGGGCCAGGGCCGCTCCTCCTGGCAGCACCACAACCCTGAGGACCTGGCCGCCGCCCCTGCCCCGGCTGCTGCGGCCTGCAGGGTCCCCAGGCGCCCACCGCACTGGAAGGCCAGCAGGCCGCTTCCTCATGAAGGCCCCCTCGCATAAGTAAAGCACCACAGCACGTGCGGATCTCCTTACCTTCCCGGGAACAGGCCGCACTCGCCATGTGCTACGATACCGAACTTGCGCTGCTCCGAGAGAACAGGGGCTGGAAGCGCGGCGCGGCCCACAAAGCAGACCCGGCGCGCCTCGCCGCGTCTCACTGAGCCCCGCGTGCTGCCGCCGCCGCACCACTAAGTTCTGGGCGCATGCGCCAAGTTCCCACCGCAGCGTGCCAGAAACCCGGATGGACTGATGGGCGAGCCACGCCCAGTCACGCGTCTGACTCTCCACCAATCGGTGGGAGAAGTGTGAGCCGCTGCGTCCGCAAACCACCCCTGGCCCAGGCGACCAGAACTCGCCTCTTAACGTGCAGCTCCCGTTCCGCCAAACCCTCCACCAGGAAGCCTTCTGGACGGGGCATTTGGTATCTCCGAGATAGCTGCACTACCTACTGGAACACTTAGCAGTAACCAGAGTTTCACACTACCAAGTTGCACTGTGATACATGACCAGTGTCACTGGTCACACTGAGACACAGCCAGTTCTCCTAAAACAGACCGTGGTTGACGTCATGGCCAGCATAGAATATCCCTGAGAGGGGATATTGCAGCATAAGCTGCAGACCCTGGCGGCATCTCTTGTTGTAGGTGACGATAGCCATAATTTTCCCCAAGTTGAGCTCCTGGGCTAAAGATGAAAAAAGCACAACATTAAAAGGCTCATTCTGTGTTTCTGTCCATATGTTGCCTTCCCTCTCTCTGTCCCCTTCCTCTGTCTCTGCTTCTTTCTTTCTCTCGTCCTCGCTTACTGCCTTCATTGCCTCCCTTGCACTCCTGGCTCTCCATCCCCCATGTTCTCCTTCCTTGGTTTTTCTGAGAGTTCTAGGGAGCAGAGCCTTTGGAAATAAGAACCTCCCTACTTTGAGACCAAACCCACTCAGGAGCCCTAATATAATCTGAAACTCTCTGTGGTTACATCTTTGCAAATTCCTGCTCACACGGATCATGGAGGTACCCGTGTCTTGTTTTCACAGAAAGATTATAGGAACACTCACAATCATACCTCCTGTCGGGCCTGTCACTGCATAAGTCGGAAACATGAAGACTCGGCATGGGGACAGATTAACACACTCTCTCTGTGTAAAACCTTGATCATCATTTGATGGAATAGATAAGGTGAGATGTACTGCCTCCCGGTCAGCAGTGCAGACAGATGCACACCTTACCTGCTGTGGTAAAATAGAGTGGAATTGTGTCCAAAGCACAAATCCTAGAGCAAGTGCTTCCTCTTCTTGTGCAGCGTGCATAGGAGAATGTTTCTCTGACCACACCGTCCTCCCAGCCCTATTGACCACAACAGAGTGCAAAGCAAAGTATGCCTTGTCCATAACGATAACCTGTGGATGTTGTGGCCAAAGAAAGCAGTGTTTCACAGCAGCAAAGTAAGTTTGTGACAACTTATTCTGTTGTAATACACGTCAGCGACCCCACCCTCCCAGCATTACCAAAAGGCATTTCTCTTCTAAACAGTAAACCTTGGGAGAAAGATTTCTCATTCACTTGACAAGAGCATAAATATCAATTTGGGTTTTCTTCCACTCTGGCATATGCCGATTGCAACCATTCTTTCTATTTTACACAGGGAATCTGTCTCTGGACACAGGTGGGTCTTCCTGTTTTATCCTGGGAGATTTCCAGAGACAAGGATGCAGGATGTTGATGCTCACGTGGTGCTGCATAACTGAAATTACTGGTCACTTGTATATCGCTGGGCAGTTTTCAATGACATGGATTTCATGTGCCGTTTACAAGGGGTTTCATGTTTCATTGCGGACATATACGTGGGTAGATGAATGCACATGCTGGATACATCCATATGTATACATACATATGCATACTATGGACATGTGCAACCATGTATCCATGTGTACATGCAAACACACGTGAACATTCCCAGGAATTCTGCCGTAGTTCAGGGATTGTTCTGAATCTGGTGTTGAAAACCTAGACCAAGACCGTTTATGTCCAGCTCCCTGACAGCATGTTTCTCTGCCCCACCCCAGGCTCCACACCTGTCCTCCTGCGCGATTCCACCTCTGGTGCTTTGTGCTTTACATAGTACTAGAAGGGATTGGTCCTTACTGATGATCTGGCAGTGGGAAATGGGGCACATAAGGACGGGGCAGGACTAAGATCCCAAATCTAACAGGGGCAATGACACTAAAGGTTTTTTTGTTTTGCTTTGTTTTTTTTGTTTGTTTGTTTTTGTTTTTTTTTGTATACAGCCTGGGAGACCCCACCATAGCAATTGTACCAGAGCCTGCAAAGCGTTAGTCAGAGAACCAGTTGAAAAAGTTAGAGCTGCTGGAATGGTGCCTGCAGCTGTAGGTTTCACATGCATAGTGCTAGTACCAATGAATTGGGGTGGAATGAGACAGACACTTATATTCTGCAGGAAAACAAGAATATAAAAATGGTCTGGATCACATTCCAACTTTCACACACCACACGAGCATCCCAACTAGTCAGACTACTCTTACCCGGGACATGGATGACATACTCCTTTACTCTCACCTTATTGTGAAAGGCGGGGTTTCTGTGAAAGAACAACCTGATCTTGCAGACATCATGGCGATATCTGAATTCTTCAACTTGCCAGGAAAAAGTGGATGGGATGGTAGAAGCCTCTTTCCAGCACAACTGCCCTCTCCTGTTTACAAGAGTAGATCGCGCTTCCCCTAGCCGCCCTCGCTCCCCAACCTCATCTGCAAATTAATCATGTAGCTAAGCATGTTTTCATTTTAGTCTCCGATCATGGCCTACATCTCTGCGTGGGTCACAAACTGCTTCAAGTCAAGGAAACTGAAGGCTGGACTCTGGAGCTGAAAGGGCTCGGACACTAGAGCAAATCTGGGGAACAGCCTCCCATGGGCTGACTATTCCATCACCTAGGTCCACTGTTTCAACCCGACAGCAACAAGGCCTGCGGCGTCCCCCTGGGTGCTACATGTCTGTGCACAAACACAATGAGGCACAATTTCCTGAGGACACTTCACCTCCACCTGACACCTGTGTGCCCCGACCTGGACAGAAGCCACTTATGTTCGGATACCACACATGCCTGGTTCTGACAGAAGAGATGGACATTCAGATTCCCATGCCTGTATCTCTATCCAGAAGGGAAACTGAGTCGCACACCAGTTTGGTATGAATAGCACTCGTGTTATTCGTAATTTGATTTGGACCTCTGCTGCTAGAGCCCAGGAACTTCCAACCTGTGCACAAGATCCATGCAGTCCCCAAGTTTTCAGGGTAAGAGTTGCAAGACTGCATTCATAAGCCAGGGCTTGGCTCCATTAGGAATATTTCCTGAATGATCTGGCCCCTGGTTTTCCTGACTCCTGTACTAGCCAGCCACCACCTGGTCCTTCCCTCACAGCATCAAGGGTGCGACTGTGGCGCAGAGACAATGGACGCCTTGGATGAGGGTGTGTCTGTCCCTTAGGTAGGGCTTTTGCCTCTGACTGATCCCGAGTTGCAGGTGACACGGGACCACTTGGAGTCACTCAAAACTACCAGTAGGTACCCAAAACACCCAAAAAGTACTCAAGTTAAACAGAAGTCCCTTAGGAACACCAGAAGCACTCAAGGCATTCAGTGGGGTGCCATAATACCCTGTGTGCACTACAGCCAGCTGGTAACAACCATGATCACTTTTAGTCACTCAGAACTACAGGGGGATATCAGACAACCTGGGAGCATTAATAACTACATGCTGATGATACAGTTTAGAACGTATACAATGATCACATCCACAGGTGTATGTGGATTACTGAGTGCAGGTCATGATTGCTAGAAGACCTTGTGACACACCAGGCATTAATCATCACATGAAACATCTATACAATCCTGGGGTGTTGAGGACAACTACTGGTCTCTCACAACAATCATGGGACTATTGGCACAATCAAGGGTCTGTCAGGATAATACATGTGCTGATCAAGAGACACAGTAGACTACCAGGAGAGTTGTGTTAGAATCAACCAGTTTTCACGGTGGGATGAGAAAGCACTATTAAAACATGAAAAGCACTCAGCAGCACAAGAAGGCACTCAAAAACACCTGTCCTTTAACAGGAAAAAGCATGAGGGGCACAAGGCCACCAGAGAGGTTTTAAGATATTCAGGTGGTGCTCCAGTTAACTGATGTTACCCTACGATGATTAGGATCACAGTGTGGGCACCAGAGAGTGATCTGTGTTATACAGAGTACTTACCGGACCACAATGGGATGGAAAAAAACACATCCAAAAGCTATCAGAGGTATCAGGTGATTCTCCTAACCACTAGGTTGCACCTGCAAGGATACTTAGGCTCACTAGTGGATGCTTTGGAATAACAACAACAACAAAACAAACAAACAACAACAAACAAACAACAACAAACAAACAAACAGGCAAATCAATGTCTATGGAAAAACCACAGATTACTGAAGGGATTAAGTACTAAGCATGATTGTATGAAAAACAAATGAAGGTCGAGTACGAAAAAATGGCGGCGTGAGGTGAGCCTCTGTAAGGCTCCCCTGGAATTTACAAAGAATCGAACAACAAAAACTCCACAAAGGACTCCCTGCACAGCAGACAGGCAAGAGGAAGAGGCCCACTACCGACTGAAATCACATACAGGAGGGAGATTCGCGCAAGTTGGGGGAGGAGGAAACGGAGAAGTGTGCGAAGACAGAGATGCGTGGGCACAGGACGCAGACCTAACTCAGTGTTCCGAGCTCGCTGCTTCCCTGAACTACCGCAGCTGCGGGAGATCGGACTGCTAGGGCTACGCCAGGGCTCCACAGGGCTGAGGGGACAGCATATAACACGACTGAACCCAACGCTCACGGCAGAGATCTCGGAGAAAAGACTGAGGGGAAAAGGCTGAAAACGGTGGTTTAAGCCCACACTGCCAAGCACAGAATGGAGCTTTAGGCACTGAGACTAGAAGCCTCCTCCTTCCCCTCCCAGAACTCGTCCCACCCCCACCTGCCCGGTGCTAGAAGCAAAACAGTAGCAGTGTTAGATCAAAACAACAGAAAATTTGCTGTTTTGAGAACTGTGGACCGCAGACACAAATTTACAGCCCAACTAGTTCCGGCAAAACGGGAGGGATCTGTGGAAGCAGGACGGACAGTGGTGGTGGTCACCACCATTGTTCTGGACCACCTCTCACAACTCACCCCGCCCCTGACCCCACCTATCTGGGTGGATCTCTGCAGGAGGAAACAGAACTGCTGAAGCATACCGGCTATGAATCAGGAGCTGGAAGAGCTTTGGAACATCAAAAGCTCTCCGGATACCCACCGGGACACTGTGCCCTGTGACCTAGATGAAATATTAACAGAGGAGAAGCCTGTATCCCAGGGAATCCCTCCATTCTTTTAGAAGCTAGAGTAGGGCAGAGAAAAAAATAGCACTACCTTGTGAGAGAGAAAAAGCCTGCAGTCAGAGAAAAAGTAAAACATTTTACCAAAAAGTACTGGAAAACAAAAGAAAGACCTCTTCCTATCAACGTGTTGCAGAAGTCACTGCTGTAGATGTCTAGAACGAGAAATAGTAAACCAGTAATCGTCATGAATAAACAAGGCAACAAGATAGCTCAGAAAGAAAGTGAAAAATCTCCAGAAAAGGCACTTAAAGATACAGAAATATGTTACTTAAATGACAGAGAATTCAAGATTGCAGTTCCGAAAAACTCAACGAGATACAAGAAAACAAAAAGAGTCAGTTAAATGAACTCAGAAACTCAATATAAGAACAGAATGAGCATTTTACGAAAGAGATCGAATATTTAAAAAAAAAGAACGAAATAGAATTTCTGGAGATTAAGAACTCAATAGAAGAAATTAAAAATGAAACAACCAGCTTAGATAGTAGAGTTGACAGGATGAAGGAAAGAATCAGTGACATCGAAGATAGAAACCTGGAAATGATAGATGGAAGAAGAAAGAGACTTGAGACTTAAAAGAAATGAAAGAAATCTACAAGAACTTTCTGACTCCATCAGAAAGAGCAATATAAGAATAATGGGCATACCAGAAGGAGAAGAAAGCGAGAAGGGAACGGAGAATATATTCAAACAAATTGTCGATGAGAATTTCCCAAACTTGTGGAAGAACAGGACCCTCGAATCCAAGAAGCAAATAGAACACCTAGTTACCTCAATCCCAACAGGCTTTCTCCAAGGCACATTGTATTGAAGCTGTAAAATCAACGACAAAGAAAGAATCCTCAAGGCAGCCAGGGAAAAGAAGACAGTAACTTATATAGGAAAGCCCATTAGATCATTATCAGATTTTTCAGCAGAAACTCTACAAGCCAGGAGGGAGTGGAAACAAATGTTCAAACTATTGAAAGAGAGAAACCATGAGCCAAGAATAATATATCCAGCAAAGATATACTTTAGATATGAAGGAGGAATAAAGACCTTTCCAGACATACAGAGGCTGAGGGAATTTTCTAATACACGACCTGCACTACAAGAAATACAAAGGAGGCTATTCGACCACCATCAACAGGGACAATTTGTGGCAACAAAAACATAAAAAGGGGGAGAGTAAAGGACTGAAACAGAATATGGGAATGGGGAAAGTAAGCATGCTGAAGATAATGGAATACTCTAAATATCAAACTTTCTTTTACATAAACTTAAGGTCACTACTCAAAAAAAATCCAGAACTGAAATATATACTGAAATAAAAGAAGAAACAGAGGAAAACATCATAGAATACCACCACAGAGAAATAATAGACAACAACAAAAAGGCAAAGAAACAATGGAGACACAGCCTTACCAGAAAACTAAAGATAAAATGACAGGAAGTCCTCACATATCAATAATCACCCTAAATGTAAATGGACTGAACTCACCAATAAAAAGGCACAGAGAAGCAGATTGTAAAAAAAAACGAAACCCAACCATATGCTGTCTCCAAGAGACACAACTCAGCTACAAGGACCAGCAGAGACTCAAAAAGAAAGGGTGGAAATTGACACTGCAAGCAAATGGTATAGCCATAATGATATCAGATAAACAGACTTCAAGGTGAAAAAGATAACAAGAGACAAAGATGGACATTTCATAATGGTGAAGCTGACTGTACAACAAGAAGACATAACAGTCATCAATATTTATGCCCCCAATCAGGGAGCACCGAAATACACCAAGCAACTACTGACAGAACTAAAGGGAGAAATTGACCAAAACACAATTATACTAGGGGACTTAAATACATCATTGACAGCTATGGATAGATCATCCAAACAGAAAATAAATAATGAAATAGTAGCCCTAAATGACACATTAGATGAAATGGACATAATTGACATTTATAGAGCACTTCATCCTAAAACATCAGACTATACATTCTTTTCTCGTGTACACGGAACATTCTCAAGGATACACCATATACTGGGACATAAAATCAGTCTCAACAAATTTAAGAAGATTGAAATAATATCAAGCATTTTCTTTGATCACAAGACTTCGAAATTGGATATCAACTGTAAAAAGAAAGCAGGAATAAACACAAATACATGGAGACTAACCAACATACTTTTAAAGAAGGACTGGGTCAAAGAAGAAATTAGAGGAGAGATCAAAAGATACATAGAAACAAATGACAATAAAAATACATCCTACTAAAATTTTTGGGATGCAGCAAAAGCAGTTTAAAGATGGAAATTTATCTCATTACAGGCCTATCTCAAGAAACAAGAAAACTCCCAAATAAACAACCTCATGTTACACCTTAAAGAACTAGAAAAAGAAGAACAAGTAAAACCCAAGGTCAGCAGAAGAAAAGAAATAACAAAAATTAGAGCAGAACTAAATGAAATAGAGAAGAAAAAGACAATAGAAAAAATTAATGTGACACAGAGCTGGTTCGTTGAGAAGATTAACAAAACTGACAAACCCTTGGCTAGACTTACTAAGATAAAAAGAGAGAATACACTGATTAACAAAATCAGAAACGTAAAAGGGGAAGTTATCACGGACATAACAGAAATACAAAGGATCATCCAAGAATACTGTGAAGGACTATATGCCACCAAATTCAACAACCTAGAAGAAATGGATAAGTTCTTAGAAACATATAGCCTTCCAAGCCTGAACCATGAAGAACTGGAAAATCTAAACAGACCGATCACCAGTAAGGAAATTGAATCAGTCATCCAAAACCTTCCCAAAAGCAAAAGTCCGGGACCAGATGGCTTCACTAGTAAATTCTACCAAACCTTCAAAGAGGATCTAATACCAATTCTGCACAAACTCTTCCAAAAAATTGAAGAAGAAACAGTACTCCCCAACTCATTTTATGAGGCCAACATTACCCTGATACGAAAACCTGGTAAGGACAGCACAAATAAAGAAAACTACAGACCAATATCTCTGATGAGTACCGATGCAAAAATCCTAAATAAAATTCTAGCAAATCGAATACAACAATGCATTAAAAAGATTATTCATCACGACCCAGTGGGGTTCATCTACGGGGCACAAGGATGGTTCAACATACGCAAATCCATCAAAGTGATACATCATATAACCAAAATAAAGGACAAAAATCATATGATTATATCAATTGATGCAGAAAAAGCATTTGACAAGATACAACATCCATTTATGATTAAAACACTTCATAAAATAGGTATAGAAGGAAAATATCTTAGCATAATAAAGGCCATATATGACAAGCCCTCTGCTAATCTCATAATTAATGAAGAAAAACCGAAGCCCTTTGCTCTACGTTCAGGAACATGACAGGGATGTCCCCTATCACCTCTGCTTTTCAACATCGTGTTGGAAGTCCTCGCCAGAGCAATCAGGCAAGAGAAAGAAATAAAAGGCATCCAAATTGGGAATGAAGAAGGTAAATTATCACTCTTTGCAGATGACATGATACTATATATAGAACACCCTAAAGACTCCACCAAAAAGCTATTAGAAACAATCAACGAATACAGTAAAGTTGCTGGCTACAAAATCAACGCACAAAAGTCCATTGCCTTCCTATATACCAACAATGAAATCTCAGAAAAATAATTCAAAAAACAATTCCTTTTGCAATTGCAACAAAAAGAATAAAATACCTAGGAATAAACTTAACCAAGGATGTGAAAGACCTATATGCTGAAAACTATAAGACATTTTTGAAAGAAATTGAAGAAGACACAAAGAAATGGAAATACATTCCGTGCTCATGGATTGGAAGAATTAACATAGTTAAAATGGCCATATTACCCAAAGCAATATACAGATTCAACGCAATCCCCATCAAAATCCCAATGGCATATTTGAAAGAAATAGAACAAAAAATCATCGGATTTGTTTTGAACCACAAAAGACCCCGAATAGCCAAAGCAATCTTAAGAAAAAAGAACAATAATGGAGGTATCACACTTCCTGACTTTGGCTTGTACTACAGGGCTACAATAATCAAAACAGCATGGTATTGGCAGAAAAACAGACACATAGACCAATGGAATAGATTTGAGAACCCAGAAATAAAACCACATAAATAAGGACAGAAAATTTTTGACAAAGAAGCTAAAAACATACAATGGAGCAAAGACAGCCTCTTCAATAAATGGTGCTGGGAGAATTGGATAGCCACGTGCAAAAGAATGAAACTGGACTGCTATTTGTCACCATGTACCAAAGTTAATTCAAAATGGATCAAAGACTTAAGCATAACACCTGACACAATAAACTGCATAGAATAAAACATAGGTACTAAACTTATGGACCTTGGGTTCAAAGAGCATTTTATGAACTTGACTCCAAAGGCAATGGAAGTAAAAGCTAAAATAAACGAATGGGACTATATGAAACTTAAAAGCTTCTGCACAGCAAAAGAAACCATTGACAAAATAAAGAGACCACCAACTGAATGGGAGAAAATTTTTGCAAACAGTGCCTCCGATAAGGGGCTAGTATCCAGGATATACAAGGAACTCAAGCAACTCAACGACAAAAAAACAAACCACCCAATTGAAAAATGGGCAGAGGACTTGAAGAGACATTTCTTCAAAGAGGACATACAAATGGCAAATAGACATATGAAAAAATGCTCAACATCACTAATCATCAGAGAAATGCAAATCAAAACCACAATGAGATACACCTCACCGCATTCAGAATGGCTATCATCAACAAGACAAATAGTAACAAATGTTGGAGAGGCTGTGGAGAAAAAGGAACCCTCATACACTGTTGGTGGGAATGCAGACTGGTGCAGCCGTTATGGAAGGCGGTGTGGAGGTTCCTCAAAAAATTACGAATAGAATTGCCATATGACCCAGCAATCCCTCTCCTGGGTATCTACCCATAAAATCTGGAAACATTTAGATATAAAGACACGTGTGCTCCAATGTTCATTGCAGCTTTGTTTACGGTGGCCAAGACATGGAAACAACCAAAATGTCCTTCGATAGATGAATGGATGAAGAAGTTGTGATGTATATACACAATGGAATACTATTTGGCGGTAAGAAAAGATGATATAGGAACATTTGTGACAACATGGATGGATCTTGAGAGAGTAATGCTGAGCGAAACAAGTCAGACAGTAAAAGCAGAGAACCATGTGATTTCACTGATATGTGGTATATAAACCAAAAACAACAAAAGAACAAGACAAACAAATGAGAAACAGAAACTCATAGACACAGACAATGGTTTGGTGGTTGCCAGAGGGTAAGGGGGGTAGGGGTGGGGGGTGGAAGATGAGGGTAAGGGGGATCACATATATGGTGATGGAAGGAGAACTGACTCTGGGTGATGAACACACAATGGGATTTATAGATGATGTAATACAGAATTATACACCTGAAATCTATGTAATTTTACTAACAATTGTCACCCCAATAAATTTAATTAAAAAGAAAAAAAAAGTAATGCACACATCATGAGCAAAATATAAATGATGAAACAGATAGGCGTTCTGCATAAGGCCCTCAGTAACGTGGAAGAGAATGGGAGAGGCACATGAAACTTACAGCTGTCCAAATTTTAGCCCAATTTAGACTCCAGGTCCTTCTGTATAGCCTACGCTTGAATCCCGCAAAGACCACAGCCAGAACACCAGCTCGATCCAATCCTTTCTTTCTATTCGAAGTAAATATCTACTTTCACAGGTGAGGAGGCCCACCACATTTTGTTTCAGAGACTTCTTTTCACTGTGTAATGATTCTCTCCTATTCAATTTGCAGTGAATGACATCTGTGAAAACTCCTTTCCAAAATTAGTGCTCTCTCTGTAAAACGGTAAAGAACCCCATTATGCAAATATCCAACAACTCACTTATTTCTAGCAAGGGTGGTTCTCCCTTTGGGACCTAAATTTCACTGCCAGTGTTTGTTTTTAGAACTGAGGAGTGTTCTCATAAAGCTCAAAGTGTCTAGGAGGCAGGGTCATCAGAACATTAGAGGACATGTGGTTTAGGAGAGGTGACCTACTGGGAATAAACCTTACATTGTTTTGGTTAAATTTTCACCTCTTCTTTACCATTGGAACATTTAAAAAATACAATTCAGTTTTGTAATATGCCAAAAACATTGTTTTTCCCTCAATTCTTCATGTATAATATCATTTTTGTGATAACAACCAATCAAGAGAAACACAAGCCATGAAACTTCCACTTCCCATCCACGATGCCCCTCACCTTGTGCCCTGGCAAACACTGACCTGCCTTCTTTCCCTATGAATTTTGACAATGTCATTGTGATATCTTCATAGAGAGACAAAGTATGTGGTCTTGGGATGCTAGCTTCCCTCTCTTGCCAATTTCTCTAGATAATTTCTTGTTGTGGACAGTATCAGGACTTCTGTCACCTTTATGTTTGTATCTCATTTAATTTTATAAACATACCAGCTTTGCTTATGCATTCATAAGATGACCTGACATTGTGTCTCTACATTTTACCATTATCTACAGTGCAGTTCTGAATTCTTTATAGGAGTTTCTGGACATCCGTTTTAAACATTATTGTGTATATATCAATCGTCACATGATATTTTCATTCTCAACATACTGGACAAATAGCGAAGTGTTTTTCATGATGCCTATATCATTCTATGTATCCACCAGAGACATGTGAGCATTCAGGTTCTTCCAAATCACATTGTCATCGCACATGTGATCTTTTATCTTTGGTTGATCACAGCATTCTTGAAGGAGTAGCATATTGTCTTATTATGATTTTGATTTGGCATTTCTGACCAATGAAGTGTCCGATTTCATAGCATATTGTTACAGACTGCGTAGCTTCAATAACAGAAGTGCATTTTTCACCATCCCAAATGTCCAATATGAAGGTACCAGAACATTTCTTTTCATGAGTGTCTGTCAACATGAAACTGCTAAGCGTAGTCTGATGCTGAGGGCATCAGGAGGGAGGAACAGCCCAAGCACAGCCATATAAGTGTCTCTCCTCGCAGACTCAACTCTGTTCTCTGCCCAGCATTGGAGCTCTAATTAAAGCCTAGCAGCTGCATGGCCAATCACATATCAGTGTCCTCATATGTCACAAAATGAAAACTGTGACATCATCATACCCTCTCCAGGAGGCTGCAGCCACAGACGTGCCTGGGATGATTTCCTGCCCAGAGACTTATCCAGGAGGACAGTCCTTCCATTTTGAAACTTGTGTGTGACTTCATCATTCTCTGTACTTCATAGAGCTTTCTTTCTCATACTACAGCGGTCCTTGTGTCCAGCAATATTGACTTGCCAGGAATCACCTTGCCACTTTAAAGAGGAGCAAGAACTGACATGCATTCAGTGTGAGTGCTGGCTCCAAAAAGTGCCCCATCGAAGAGTGTTCCTGGAAGAATATGAGCTCCAGATAGAAGTAGACTTGGTCTTTTAGTCTCTGGTGGTGATTTTCAACAAGAGCCAGTTATCATACCTACCATGTTGGGACATCAGGTTCTTGATGGTGCTCATCATTTTCTGAGGAGTGTCCTGGGAGTGTAGGCACATGTAGAGGAAGGATACATATTTGTATGTTGCTCTGTCAGTTCTGATAGGCAGGATAGGCTCCATGGGTCTGCCATCTGAATTCCCAGATGTTTGCCTATAAGCGGCTGATTTCCAAGGGTTGGATTCAATTCAGTAGAGTTCAGGTTCACAAGGAATTAGCTAAGAAAGAAAAAAAAGGTCCACTTTCTTTGTGTATGGGCTCAGTATCTGGCTCACTATATACTGTAATTATCCATATTTTACTTGTCAAAGACACTGAATTTCCCCCGGGAAGACCCTCTCTGCCATTCTTATCTGGTTATGTAAGATTCTCTGCCACCCCTTAGCAATGACATAACAAAGAATTGGAAGTCACGATAGAGTCTCTCACCACACATGTACTCCCATATGCAAAATGTAAAGACACTGTGAGTAAAAGTGTGTTATTTCGGAATGTTTCCTCAATTATGAACGTCAGAGTATTAAAGAAAGGCACATTACATGAGCAAAATGTAAATTTGAAACTGATAGGCATGCCTTAGGAGGCCCTTACTAACATGGAAGAGAATGGTGGAGGCACAGCCGATCCGCACCAATCCGAGTTTAAGTCTGATTTAGACTCTAGGTCCATCTGGATATCCCAGGTTTGACCCCACAAGAGATCACAGCTGGTGCCCCAGCTCTATGACCACTCCTTCCTTTCCACTCAAAGGAAATATCTATGTTCACAAGTGAGGAGGGCCATCACGTTTTGTTTCAGAGACTTCTTTCAAAGTGTAATGATTCTCTCTACCTTTCAATTTGCAGTGAATGACAACTGTGAAAATCCTTTCCAATATCAGTGCTCTCTCTGTAAAACAGTAATGTATTCCATCAGGCAAATATCCACCACTACACTTATTTCTAGCTAGGACACTTCTCCCATTGGAATGGAAGGTTCACTGCAGTGTTTGTTTTTAGAACTGAGGAGTTTTCTCATGTAACCCAAAGGGTCTAACAGGCAGGGCCATCACAACATTAGAGGACTTGTGACTTAGGAGAGGTGCCCTATTGGGAATATCACTTACATTGTTTTGGTAAATTCACACCACGTGTTTGCCATTGAACTTTAAAAATGCAATTCTGTTTTGAAATATGCCACCAGAATTGTGCTTTCCTCAATCCTTGCTATCTAATACACCAGCATTGTGCTTTTCCTCAATGCTTTCTTTTCTAATTACAAACAATCATAAAAACCCAACCCATGCAACTTTCACTTCCCATCCACGCTGGCCCACACCTTACGCCATGGCAAACACTGTCAGTCCTTCTTTCTTTATGAATTTGAATTGTCGGTTGGTTATTTTAATGGAGAGACAGCGTATGTGGCCTTGGGATGCTAGGTTCCCTCTGTTGTGAATTTCTCTAGATACTTTCGTGCTGTGGCCAGAATGAGAACTTCTGTCACATTTGTGACTGTATCTTGTTTTATTTTATACATATACCACCTTGGCTAATGCATTCATCGGTTGATCTGATATTGTGTTTCTACATTTTTGCAATTATCTACAGTACAGTTCTGAATTCTGTTTAGGAGTTTCTGGGCATCTATTTTAAACACTATTTAGCATATTTCAATGGTACAAGATATTTTCATTCTGAACATACTGGACAAATAGCGAACTGTTTTCCAGAGTAGCTATATCACTCTATGTGTCTACCAGGACTTGTGAGCATTCCAGTTCTTCGACATCACATTGTCAATGCACATGTGTCTTTTCTCTTTGGTTGATTACAGCCATTTTGCAGGAGTAACATATTTTCTCATTGCGCTTTCGATTTTCCCTCCATGACCAAAAAAGTAACCGATTATCAAGCAAATTATTATAGACTGTGTGGCTTCAATAACAGAATTGTATTTCTCACCGTCCTGAAAGTCCAAGATGAAGGTGCCAGAACGTTGTTTTCTCATGAGGGTCTGTCAGCAGGAAACTGCACAGCAGGGTCTGATGATGATGGCGTCTGGAGGAAGGAACTGCTTAACTAGAGACACAGAAGTCGTTCTTCTCACCGACTCACACTCTATCACTGGAGGTGTAATGTGTTCCTAGCAGAAGCCTAACCAACTATTTATCAGTATCTTCATGTGTCACAAAAAGACACCTGTGACATCATCATCCCCTCTCCAGGAGGAAGCCACCATAGTGGAGCCTTTGAAAACTTGCTGCCCAGAGACTCATCCAGGAGAGCACTACTACTTTGAGCCCTGTGTGTGACTTCAACTCTCTATGTGATTTATACATACTTCTTTCTTACAACACAGAGGCCCTTGGGTCCAGCCCTAATGACTTGTCTGCTATCACCTTGCCACTTCAAAGCGGAGCAAGAACAGACATGCATTTGGTGTGAGTGCTGGCTCCAAAAAGTGCCCCATCAAAGAGGGTTATCTAATGAATATGAGCTCCAGATAGAAGCAGATCGGGTCGTCTAGTCTCTGAAGGTGATTTTCAACAAGAACCATTTATCATAGACCATGTTCTTGATTGTCCTTTTCATTTGCTGAGTAGTTTCAGGGGTGTGTTGGTACAGAGATAGGAAGGATACACATTTAATTTGGTCTGTCAATTCTGACATGCAGTATAGGCTCATGGGTATGCCATCTGAATTCTCCGAAGCATGCTTATAAACCGGATGATTTCAGAGGGTAAGATATAATTCAGTAGAGGACCGGTTCACCAGGAATTACCTACGGATAAAGGAAGGTCCACTTTCTTTGGATGTTGGCTCAGTAGCTGGCTCAGTATATACTGTAGTTTCTCATATTCTATTGCGAAAGATACTGAATTTGTCTGAGAAACACCCTCTCTGCCAACGTTTAGCATGTGACCTAGCAAAGAATTGGAAGTCACGATAGATGCTTTGACCGCACATGGAGCCCCCCGTCCAAAATGTAAAGACACTATGAGGAAGCGGTTTAAATTGGGAATGTTTCCTCAATTATGAAAATCAGAGTATTAAAGTAATGCACAACATGGGCAAAATGTAAAAGATGAAACAGATAGACATGCCATAGGAGGCCCTCAGTAACATGGAAGAGAATGGGAGAGCCACAGCAAATCCGCAGCATCCGTGTTTTAGCTTTAGTTAGACTCCAGGTCCTTCAGGATAGCACAGGCTTGAAACCGGCAAGAGACCACAGCCTTTGCCCAGGCTCTCCAACCAATCCTTCTGTTCCACTCAAAGGAAATATCTATGCTCACAGGTGAGAAGGCCCATCATATTTGTTTCAGAGATTTTTTTCAATGTGTAATGATTCTTTCCTTTCAATTCACAGTGAATGAAATCTGGAAATACTCCTTTCAAAAATCAGTCCTCTCTCTGGAAAACAGTAATCTACTCCAACAGGCAAACATACACCAACACACTTGTTTCTAGCAAGGGCACCTCTCCCACTGGGACCTAAATTTTACTGGCAGTGCTTGTTTTTAGAACTGTTGAGCTTTCTCTTGTAGCACTAAGTGTCTAAGAGTTAGGGCCTTCACAACGTTAAAGGACTTGTAGTTTATGAGAAATGCCCTACAGTGAATATCCCTTACATTGTTTTGGTAAAATTCATACCACCAGTTTGCCATTGGAACCTTTAAAAAATACAATTCAGTTTTGCAATATGCCACCAACATTGTCCTTTCCACAATCCTTACTGTCTAATACGATGATTCTGGTTACAAGCACTCAACCGAAACCTAAGAGATGCCACTTCCACTTCCCATCCATGCTGCCCCACACATGTGCCCTGGCTAACATTGACCTGCCTTTTTCCCTATGAATTTGACACTGTTGTTCTGTTATCTTAATGGAGAGACAGCATATTTGTCCTTGGAATGCTATTGTCTTTCTCTAGCCAGTTTCTCAAGATATTTTCTTGCTGTTGCCAATATCAGGACTTATGTCACCTTTATGACTGTATCTTGTTTCATTTTATACATATATCACCTTCACTATTACATTAATCAGTTGACCTGATATTGTGCCTCTACATTTTTGCCATTGTCTACATTTCAGTTCTGAAATCTCTTTGGAGTTTCTGGGCATACGTTTTAAACACTATTGTGTATATATCAATGGGCACGTGATATTTTCATTCTCAGCATCCTGGACAAATAGATAAATGTTTTGCATGGTAGCTATATTTTTCTATGTATCCACCTGAGGCATGTGAGCATTCCAGTACTTCCACATCACATTGTCAATGAACATGTGATCTGTTCTCTTTGGTTGATCACAGCATGCTTGAAGGAGTAGCATATTGTCTCATTGTGCTTTTGATTTACTCTCCCTACTGACAGAGTGTTTGGTTTTCATTGCAATTGTAATATACTATGTGGCTTCAATAACAGAAGTGTATTTCTCACCGTCCTGAAAATCTAAGATGAAGGTGCCAGAACATTTTTATCAGGAGGGTCTGTCAAAAGGACACTGCTCAGCAGGGTCTGACACTGAGTAATCAGTAGGAAGGAACATCCTGAGAAGAGACACAGAATGTGCTCTCTTCACAGACTCACACTCTGTTGTGTGCCCTGGACTGGAAATTTACTCCATCCTCAGCAGACACCTGGAGTATCTCATATCAGTATACTATGTGTCACAAAAAGACAATTGTGACGTCATTATCCCCTCTCCAAAGGGCTGCAGCCACAGAGGTGCCTTGGACCATTTGCTGTCCATAGACTTATACAAGACAGTCTTCCCACTTTGAAGGCACTTCAGTGGCTGTGGCCTTCTGGAAAGGGGATGATGATATCACAGTTGTCTTTCTGTGATACATGAGGACACTGATATGTGATTGGCCAGGTGGTTTCTGGACATGGATTAAGGCTCCACTGCACGGCAGACAAGAGAGGGTGTGTCTGTGAAGAGACCAAATTCTGTGGCTCTGCTCAAGCTGTTTCTTTCTCCTTAAGCCCTCAGCATCAGACCTTGCTTTGCAGTTTTCTGTGGACACACCCTCCTGAGAAAGCAATGTTCTGGCACCTTCATGTTGGACTTTCAGGATGGTGAGAAATACACTTCTGTTATTAAAGCCACACAGTCTATAACATATTGCTATGAAAATTGGAAACTGTATTGGTCCGGTAGGGAAAACTGAAAACACAATGATACAATATACTACTGTTTCAAGAATGCTGTTATCAATCAAATAGAAAAGATCATATGTGTGTTGACAATGCGATGTGGAAGAACTGGAACACTCAATTGTCTCTGCTGGATACATAGAATGATATAGCTATCGTGGAATACAGTTTTCTATTTGTCCAGTATGTTGAGAATGAAAATATCACCTGATCATTGATATATACCTGATAGATGCCCAGAAACTCCTAAACATAATTCAGAACCACACTCTAGTTAATAGCAAAAATGTAGAAATACAGTATCAGGTGAAAGCATTAGTGAAGGTGGTATATGTATACAATGAAACAAGGTACAGTCATCAAGGTGACAGATGTCCTGAAATGGGCCGCCACCAGAGAATATCTTGAGAAATTGGCAGAGAAAAGAACTAGCATCCAAGGACACATATTCTGTCTCTCCATTAAGATAACAGAATGACAGTGTCAAATTCATAGGGAAAGAAGGCAGGACAGTGTTTGCCAGGGTGCAAGGTGTGGTCCATCATGTGAAAGGGAAGTGAAAGTTGTATGGCTTGTGTTTCTATTGATGTCTTGTAATATAAAAATTCTATTAAACAGCAAGGACTCAGGAAAGCACAATGCGGTTGTCATATGACTAAACTGAATTGTATTTTTTTAAGGTTCCAATGGCAAACTGCAGGTGTGAATTTTACCAAAACAATGTAAGGGATATTCCAGTAGGCCAACTTCCTAAACCACAAGTCCTCTAATGTTGCGATTGGTCTGCCTACTAGAACCTTTGGGCTACATGAGAAAGCTCCTCATTTCTAGAAACAAACACTGCCAGTGAAATTTAAATTCCAATGGGAGAACAGCCCTAGCAAGAAATAAGTGTATTGCGGATATTTGCCTAATGGTTTAGATTACCATTTTACAGAGAGAACACTGATTTTGGAAAGGAGTTTTCATTGATTTCATTCACTGTGATTTGAAATGTTGAGAATCATTACCCATTGAAAGAAGTATCTGAAACAAAACGTGAAGTTCCTCCTCACCTATCAGCATAGATGTTTCCAATGAGCGGAATGGAAGGATTGGTCAGATAAGTGTAGTAATGGCTGTGGTCCCTTCAGGGTTCAAACCTGGGCTATCCTGAAGGACCTGGAGTCTATATCAGGCTGAAACTTGGATTGCTGTGAATCTGCTCTGCCTTTCCCATTCTCTCCCGTTTTACTGAGGACATACTACTGCATGTTTATCTGTGTCATCTTTTAAATTTTTCACATGTTGTATGTGTTACTTTAGTACTCTGATCTTCAGATTGAGGAAACAACCCAATTTTTACCCTTATGCTCATAGAGTCTGTACCTTTTACCTGAGGGACTCCATGTTTGGTCAGAGAATCTATCATGACATCCAATTCTTTGTTAAGTCACCTACTAAGGGTTCACTGAGAATGTCTTCCCAGGAGGAATTCAGTGTCCTTGACAAGGAGAATATGGAGAACTACAGTATATGCAGAGACAGTTCCTGGTCCCAAACACAAAGCAAGTAGACCTCCCTTTCTTTCTTACATAATTCCTTGTGAAACTGACATCTACTGAATTACATCCAACGTTCTGAAATCAGCTGTTGGATAGGCACACATCTGGTAATTCACATGACAGACGCATGGAGCCAATCCTGACTGTCAGAACTGACAGAGCACCACACCAATCTGTATCCTTCTTCTCCATGTACCAACAGTCTTTCGATACTACTCAGCAAATGATGAGGTGAGTCAAGAACCTGATTCCCCAACTTGCATGATTCTTGTTGTCATGATTCTTGTTGAGAATCATGATCAGATTCCAGGAGGCCTGAACTGCTTCTATCTGGTGCTCACATTCATCCAGAAACACTCTTTCATGGGGCATTTTTTGGAGCCAGCACTCATACCAACTACGTGACAGTTCTTGCTCCTCTTTGAAGTGGCAAGGTGATTCCTGGGAAGTAATTATGTCTGGGTCCAAAGAATTCTGTAGTATGAGAAACATGTCTCTATGTAGTACAGAGAATGGTGAAGTCATAAACAGGGCTCAAAATGGAAGGACTGTCCTGTATACATCTCTGGGCAGGAAAAAGTTTCAAGGCACCTCTGTGGCTGCAGACTCCTAGAGAGGGGATGATGATGTCACAGTTGTCTATTTGTGACCCATGAGGATACTGATCTGTGATTGGTCTGGCAGCTGCTGGACATGGATCTCAGCTCCAGTGCTGGGGAGGCAACAGGGTGTGTGTCTGTGAGGAGAGCGACTTCTGTGGCTCTGCTCGGGCTGTTCCTTCCTCCTGAAGCCCTCAGCCTGAGAACCTGCTGAGCAGTTTCCTGTTGACAGACCCTCCTGAAAAATCAATGTTCTTGCACCTTCATCTAGGACTTTCAGGATGGTGAGAAACACACTTCTTTTATTGAAGCCACACAGTCTATAACATTTTGCTATGAATTTTGGACACTTTATCAGTCAGAGATGGAAAATTGATAGCACATGTAACAATATCTTACTCCTTCAAGAATGTTGTGATCAATCGAAGAGAAAAGATCACTTGTGCATTGACAATGTAATATGGAAGACCTGGAACTCTGACATGTCACTCCTGGATACACAGAATGATATAGCTACTATAAAAATCAGTTCGTTATTTGTCCAGGATGTTGAGAATGTAAACATCATGTGACCATTGCTATATATAAAATAGTGTTTAAAATGGATGCCCAGAAACTCCTAAACAGAAATCAGAACTCCACTGTAGTTAATGGAAAAAATATAGAAACACAATATAAGGTCAACTGATGAATGTATTAGTGACAGAGGTATATGTACAAAATGAAACAAGGTACAGTCATGAAGGTGACAGAAGTCCTGATGCAGGCCACTGCAAGAAAGCACATTGAGAAATTAGCAAGAGAAAATGCTAGCGTCCCAAGGTGATACACGCTGCAACTCCATTAAGATAACAGAACAGCAGCGTCAAATTCATAGGGAAAAAAGGCAGGTCCGTGTTTCCCAGAGCTCAAGGTTTGGGGCAGCATGGATGGGAAGAGAAAGTTGCATGGCTAGGGTATCTATTGATTGCTTGTAGTCAGAAAATTGGTATTAGACAGTAAGGACTAAGGTAAGCATAATGCTGTTGACATATTACAAACTGAATTGTATTATTTAAAGGCTCTAATGCAAACTGGTGGAGTGAAGTTTCCAAAACTATGTAAGGAATATTCTCAGCATGGACCTCTCCTAAATGACAATTCTTCTAATGTTGTGATGTCCATGGCTCCTAGGCACTTTGGACTTCAATACAATGCTCCTTAGTTCTAAAAATAAACACTGATAGTGAAATTTAGGTCCCAATGGGAGAAGTGCCCTTGGTAGAAATAAGTCCGGTGGTGGATATTTTCCTGATGGAGTACATAGCCGTTTTACAGAGAGAGTTATGATTTTAGAAAGGAGTTGTCACAGATTTCATTCACTGTGAATTGAAAGGGAAATTCAGTGTCTGACAAGTAGAATATGCAGAACTACAGCATATACTGAGCCAACTGCTGAGACCACAAACAAAGAAAGTGGACCTTCCTTTCTTCCTTAGGTAATTTCTGGCAAACTGATATCTGCTGAATTACAAACACACCTCTGAAAGCAACCATTTTATAGGCATGCTTTAGGGATTTCAGATGGCAACCCATGGAGCCAATCCCACCTGTCACAACTGACAGAGCACCAGACAAATGTGAATCTTTCTTCTCCGTGTATCAACACTCCCTTGAAACTACTCAGCAAATATGAGGACAATGAAGAACCTGATGCCTCAACTTTCTAGGTATGACTAGTGGTTCTTTTTGAAAATCACCATCAGAGACTAGAATAGCTGATCTGCTCCTATCTGTAGCTCACATTCATCAGGGAACACTCTTTAATGGGACACTTTTTGGAGCTAATGCTAACACCAACTGCATGTCAGTTATTCTCATCTTTGAAGTGGCAAGGTGATCCCAGGCAATTCTTCTGGGCTGGGCCAAAGGGTCTCTGCAGTATGAGAATTATGGCTCTACAAAGCACAGATAATGTGAATTGACACTCAAGGCACAAAGTGGAAGGACAGTCCTGGATAACTATCTGGGCTCAAATGGTCCATGGCACATCTGTGGCTGCAGCCTCCTGGAAAAGGGATGATGATGACACAGTTGTCTTTTTGTGACACATGAGGATACTGATATGTAATTGGCCATAGCTCCTGTGCTGGGCAGACAACAAAATGTGAGTCTGTTAGGAAAGAAAATTCTGTAAGTGTGCTCTTTTTTTTTTCTTCCTACGGATTCCCTCAGTATCAGACCCTGCTCATAAGTTTCCTGTTGACAAACCCTCCTGAGAAAGCTACATTCTGGCACCTTCAACTTGGACTTTCAAGGCAGTGAGAAATACACTTCTGTTATTGAAACCACACAAGCTATAATATTTTGCTATGAAAATCGAACAGTTTATTGGTCATGGCGGGAAAATGAAAAGCACACTGAGACAATATGATACTTCTTCAAGAATGCTGTCATCAACCAAGGAGAAAAGATCACAATGTGTTGACAATGTGATGTGGAAGAACTGGAATGCTCACATGTCTCTGCTGACACATAGAATTATATAGCTACCATGGAAAAACTTTGCTATTTATCCAGGTTGTTAAGAATGAAGATATCACATGTCCATTGGTATATACACAATTGTGTTTAAAACATATACCAAAAAAATCCTAAACAGAATTCCGAACTGCACTGTAGAGAAAGGCAGAAATGCAGAAATGCAGTATCAGATCAAGTGATGAATAAATTAGCGAAGATCGTGTAGGTACATGATGAAACAAGATTCAGTCATGAAGCTGACAGCAGTCCTGATGCTGGCAACAGCAAGAAAGTATCTGGAAAATTCACAAGAGAAAGAAGCTAGCATCCCAATGCCATATATGCCCACTCTTGAATAAGATAACAGAATGAAAATTTCAAATTCATAGGGAAAGATGACAGATCAGTGATGCACAGGGCGCAAAGTGTGGGAAAGCATGGATGGGAAATGAAAGTTGCATGGCATGGTTTTCTATTGATTGCTTGTAATCAGAAAAATGGTATTAGACAACAAGGGTTGAGGAAAGCACAATGCTGTAGGCTATTACAAAACTGAATCATATTTTTTAAAGGTTCCAATGGCAAACCGGAGGTGTTTTCTTTACCAAAAGAATGTAAGGGACATTCCCAGTACTGCCCCTCTCCTTAACCACACGTCCTGTCATGTTGTGATGGCCCTGCCTCCCAGACCCTTGGGCTACATGAGAAAGTTCCTCAGTTCTAAAAACAAACACTGCCAGTGAAATTTAGGTCCCAATGTGTGAAGTGCCTTTGTTGGAAATAAGTGTCCCTGTGGATATTTGCTTGTAGGAACAGATTAACATTTTACAGAGACAGACTGATTTTGGAAAGGAGTTTTCACAGGTTGAATTTACTTTCAATTGAAAGGGATCAAATCACTAGACATTGAAAGAAGTCTCTGAAACAAAATATGATGGGCCTCTTCACCTGTGAGCATAGATGTTTCCTTTTATTGGAAAGGAAGGATTTGTCAGAGAGCCAGGGCAACAGCTGTGATCTCTTGCTGGGTTCAAGCCTGGGCTATCCTGAAGGACCTGGAGTATAAATCAGGCTAATACTTGGGTTGCTTTGATTTTCTCTGCCTCTCACATTCTCTTCCATGTTAATGAGGGCCTCGTGCAGTATGCCTATCTGTTTGATCTTTTACATTTTGTGCTGTTGTCTGTATTACTTTAATGCACTGTTCTTCTAAACTGAGGAAAGATTCCCAACTTTCACACTTTTACTCACAGAGTATGTATCTTTTGCTGATGGGGCCCCCTGTGTGTCAGAGAATCTATCGTGACTTCCAATTTTTCTTACATCACCTGCTAAGGGGTGGCAGAGAGTGTCTTCCCCAGATAAATTCAGTGTCTGTGACAAGTAGAATATGGAAAACTACAGTATATACTGAGCCAGTTACTGAGACAACACACAAAGAGAGTGGCCCTTACTTTCTTTCTTAGGTAATTCCTGGTGAACCTGACATCTACTGAATTACTTGCAACATTCTGAAATTAGCTGGTTGATAGGCATGCATCTGGAAATTCAGAGGGCAGAGCCATGGAGCCCATCTTGCCTTTCAGACTTGACAGAGCAACATACAAATGTGTATCATTCCTCTCTGTATACCAACACTCCCGTGGCACTACTAAGCAAATGACGAGGACAATCAAGAATCTGTTGAACGGACTTGCTAGGTACGATAAGTGGTTCTTATTGAAAATCAGCAGCAGAGACTTGAAGACCTGAGCTGCTTCTATCTGGAGCTCACATTCATATGCTAACACTCTTTATTAGGGCAGTTTTTGGAGCCAGTGTTCACATCAACTGCGTGTCAGTTCTTGCTCATCTTTAAAGTGGCAAGATGATTCCAGGCAAGTCATCATGGTTTTGCCCAAAGGCCTCTGCAGAATGAGAAAGGAGCCTCTATAGATCACAGAGAATGGTTAGTTCACATTCAAGGGTGAAAGCGGAAGGTCTATCCTGGATAACTCTCTGGGCTCAAATGGTCCAAGGCACCTCTGTGTTTGCAGCTTCCGGGAGAGAGGATGATGATGTCACAGTTGTTTTTTCTGGCACATGAGGACACTGTTATGTGATTGGCCCAGTGGCTGCTGTCACGGATTACAGCTCCAGTGCTGGGAAGACAACAGTGTTTGAGTCTATGAGGAGAGAAACTTCTGTGGCTCTACACAGGCTATTCCTTCCTCCTGACACCCTCAGTATCAGACCCTGCTGAGCAGTTTCCTGTTTATAGACCCTCCCGAGAAAGCAAAATTCTAGCACCTTCATTTTGGTCTTTCAGGAGGCTGAGAAACACACTTATCTTATTGAACCCACACAGTGTATAAAGTTTTGTGATAAAAATCGGACACATTATCTGTCAGGCAGGGAATATCGAAAGCACAATGAGACCGTATGCTACTCCTTCAAGAACCCTGTGATCTTACTGCTGAATAGTATTCCATTGTGTATATATACCACAACTTCTTTATCCATTCATCTATCGAAGGACATTTTGGTTGTTTACATGTCTTGGCCACCGTAAACAAAGCTTCAATGAACATTGGAGCACACGTGTCTTTATCTCTAAATGTTTTCAGATTTTTTGGGTAGATACCCAGAGAGGTATTGCTGGGTCATATGGCAATTCTATTCCTAATTTTTTGAGGAACCTCCACACTGCCTTCCATAACAGCTGCACCAGTCTTCATTCCCACCAACAGTGTACGAGGGTTCCTTTTTCTCCACAGCTTCTCCAACATTTGTTGCTATTTGTCTTGTTGATGATAGCCACTCTGACTGGGGTGAGGTGATATCTCATTGTGGTTTTGATTTGCATTTCTCTGATGATTAGTGATGTTGACCATTTTTTCATATGTCTATTTGCCATTTGTATGTCCTCTTTGGAGAAATGTCTCTTCAAGTCCTCTGCCCATTTTTCAATTGGGTTGTTTGCTTTTTGTTGCTGAGTTGCATGAGTTCCTTGTATATTCTGGATACTAGCCCCTTATCGGAGGCACTGTTTGCAAAAATCTTCTCCCATTCAGTTGGTGGCCTCTTTATTTTGTCGATGGTTTCTTTTGCTGTGCAGAAGCTTTTAAGTTTCATATAGCCCCATTCGTTTATTTTAGCTTTTACTTCCATTGCCTTTGGAGTCAAGTTCATAAAATGCTCTTTGAACCCAAGGTCCATAAGTTTAGTACCTATGTTTTCTTCTATGCAGTTTATTGTGTCAGGTCTTATGCTTAAGACTTTGATCCACTTTGAATTAATTTTGGTACATGGTGACAAATAGCAGTCCAGTTTCATTCTTTTGCACATGGCTACCCAATTCTCCCAGCACCATTTATTGAAGAGACTGTCTTTGCTCCATTGAATGTTTTTAGCTTCTTTGTCAAAAATTATCTATCCATATTTATGTGGTTTTATTTTGGGGTTCTCCATACTATTCCATTGGTCTATGTGTCTGCTTTTCTGCCAATACCATGCAGTTTGATTATTGTAGCCCTATAGTACAAGCTAAAATCAGGAAGTGTGATACCTCCATTATTGTTCTTTTTTCTTAAGATTTATTTGGCTATTTGGGATCTTTGGTGGTTCCAAACAAATCCAACGATTTTTTGTTCTATTTCTTTAAAATATGCCATTGGGATTTTGATGGGGATTGCATTGAATCTGTATATTGCTTTGGGTAATATGGCCATTTTAACTATGTTGATTCTTCCAATCCATGAGCATGGAATGTCTTTCCATTTCTTTGTGTCTTCTTCTATTTCTTTCAAAAATTTCTTACAGTTTTCAGCATATAGGTCCTACACATCTTCAGTTAAGTTTATTCCTAGGTATTTTACTTTTTTGCTGCAATTGCAAAAGGAATTGTTTTTGCATTTCTTTTTCAGAGATTTCATTATTAGTATATAGGGAGGCAATAGAGTTTTGTAGATTTATTTTGTAGCCAGCAACATTACTGAATCTGTTGATTATTTCTTTTTTTTTTAAATTAAATTTATTGGGGTGACAATTGTTAGTAAAATCACTCAGACCCCAGGTGTACAATTCTGCACCACATCATCCACAAATCCCACCGTGTGTCCATCACCCAGAGCCAGCACTTCTTCCATCACCATACATTCAATCCCCCTTACCCTCATCTCCCACCCCCCACCCCCCGCCCCCCTTACCCTCTGGCAACAACTAAACTATTGTCTGTGTCTATGAGTTTCTGTTGATTATTTCTAACAGCTTTTTGGTGGAGTCTTTAGGCATTTCTATATATAGCATCATGTCATCTGCAAAGAGTGATAATTTAACTTCTTCATTCCCAATTTGGATGCCGTTTATTTCTTTCTCTTGCCTGATTGCTCTGGCAAGGACTTCCAACACTATGTTGAATGCTTTTTCGGCATCAATTGATATAATCATATGATTTTTGTCCTTTATTTTATGTGATGTATGACATTGATGGATTTGCGTATGTAGAACCATCCTTGTGCCCCAGGGATGAACCCCACTTGGTCGTGATGTATAATCTTTTTAATGCATTGTTGTATTCAATTTAGTAGAATTTTATTTAGGATTTTTGCATCTGTATTCATCAGAGATATTGGTCTGTAGTTTTCTTTTTTTGTGCTGTCCTTACCAGGTTTTGGTATTAGGGTTATGTTGGCCTCATAAAATGAGTTAGGGAGTACCGTCTCTTCTTCAATTTTTTGGAAGAGTTTGAGCAGGATTGGTATTAGATCCTCTTTGAAGGTTTGGTAGAATTCATTAGTGAAGGCATTTGGTCCCGGACTTTTACTTTGGAAAGGTTTTGGAAGCCTAATTCAATTTTGTTACTGTTGATTGGACAGTTTAGATTTTCCAGTTCTTCATCGTTCAGCCTTGGAAGGCTATATGTTTCTAAGAACTTGTCCATTTCTTCTAGGTTATTGAATATGGTAGCATATACTCCTTCATAGCATTCTTGGAGGAAGCTTTGTATTTCTGTGGTGTTTGTGATAACTTCCCCTTTTTCATTTCTGATTTTGTTAATTAGTGAGTCTAACCAAGGGTTTGTGAATTTTGGTCATCTTTTCAAAAAAACAGCTCTTTGTAACGTTAATTTTTTCTGTTGTGTTTTTGTTCCCTATGTCATTTTGTTCTGCTCTGATTTTTGTTATTTCCTTTCTTCTCCTGACGTTGGGTTTCACTTGTTCTTCTTTTTCTAGTTGTTTCAGTTGTAACATGAGGTTATTTATTTGGGATTTTCTTATTTCTTGAGATAGGCATGTAATGATATAAATTTCCCTCTTAAAACTGATTTCGCTTCATCCCAAAAATTTTGGTAGGATATATTTGCATTGTCATTTGTTTCTATGTATCTTTTGATCACTCCTCTAACTGCTTCTTTGACCCAGTCGTTCTTTAAAATTATGTTGTTTAATGTCCATGTATTTATGTTTTTTCCCACTTCCTTTTTGCAGTTGATATCCAATTTCAAAGCTTGTGATCAGAGAATATGCTTTGTATGATTTCAATCTTCTTAAATTTGAGAGGCTAATTTTATGTCCCAATATGTGGTATATCCTTGAGAATGTTCCTTGTACACTAGAAAAGAATGTGTAGTCTGATGTTTTAGAATGAAGTACTCTATAAATGCCAATTATGTCCATTTCATCTTATGTGTCATTTAGGGCTGCTATTTCATTATTTATTTTCTCTTTGGATGATTTATCCATAGCTGTCACTGATTTATTTAAGTCCCCTAGTATAATTGTGTTTTGGTCAATTTCTCCCTTTAGTTCTGTGAGTAGTTGCTTGTATTTTTTGGTGCTCCCTGATTGGGGGCATAAATATTGATGACTGTTATGTCTTCTTGTTGTATAATCCCCTTTACCATTATGAAACTTCCATCTTTGTTTCTTATTATCTTTTTCACCCTGAAGTCTGTTTCATCTGATATCCATATGGGTACACCTGATTTTCTCTGGATACCATTTGCTTGGAGTGTCAATTTCCACCCCTTCACTTTGAATCTATACTTGTCCTTGAAGTTGAGATGTGTCTTTTGGAGACAGTATATGGTTGGGTTTCGGTTTTTGATACAATTTGCTGCTCTGTGACTTTTTATTGGTGTGTTCAGTCCATTTACATTTGGGGTTATCATTGATATATCAGGATTTCCTGTCATTCTATCTTCAGTTTTCCTGTAAGGCTGTGTCGCCATTGTTTCTTTACCTTTTTGTTGTTGTATATTTTTTCTGTGTCATTGTATTCTATGTTGCTTCTCTCTGTTTCTTCTTTTATTACAGTATATATTTCAGCTCCAGATTTTTTGTGTGTGTGTTGTTACCCTTAAGTTTATGTAAAAGAAAGTTTGATATTTTCTAGAGTATTCCATTTTCTTCATCAAGCTCACTTTCACCATTCCCATATTCCGGTTCCGGCCTTTACTCTCCCACATTTTTTTATGTTTTGGTTGCCACAGATTGTCCCTATTGATGGTGATTGAATAGCCTTCTTTAGTATTTCTTTTAATGCAAGTCCTGTATTAGAAAATTCTCTCAGCTTCCGTATGTCTGGAAAGGTTTTTATTCCTCCTTCATACCTAAAGGATATCTTTGCTGGATATATTATTCTTGGCTCATGATTTCTCTCTTTCAATAGTTTGAATATTTGGTTCCATTCCCTCCTTGCTTGTAGACTTTCTGCTGAAAAATCTGATGATAATCTAATGGGCTTTCCTTTGTAGGGTACCGTCTTTTTTTCCCTGGCTGCCTTGAGGATACTGTGTTTGTCATTGATTTTAGACAGCTTCAATACAATTTGCCTTGGAGAAAGCCTGTTGGCATTGAGGTAATTAGGTGTTCTATTTGCTTCTGGGATTCGAGGATCCATTTCTAGCCAAAATTTGGGAAGTTCTCATCAACAATTTGTTTGAATATATTCTCTGTTCCCTTGTCTTTTTCTTCTCCTTCTGATATGCCCATTATTCTTATACTGTTTTTTCTGATGGAGTCAGAAATTTCCTGTAGAGTTCTTTCAATTCTTTTAAGTCTCACGTCTCTTTCTTCTTCCATCTGTGTAATTTCCAGGTTTCTATCTTCGATGTCACTGATTCTTTCCTCCAATTGGTCACCTCTACAACCTAAGCTGGTTATTTCAGTCTTAATTTCTTCTACTGAGTTCTTAATTTCCAGAAATTCTATTTGGTTCATTTTTAAAATATCAATCTCTTTATTAAAATGCTCATATTGTTCTTTGATTGTGTTTCTGAGTTTATTAAACTGCTTTTCTGAGTTTTCTTGCATCTCGTTTAGTTTTTTTCCGAACTGCAATCTTGAATTCTCTGTCATTTATGTAACATATTTTCATATATTTAAGTTCCTTTTCTGGAGATTTTTCACTTTCTTTCTGAGGTGCCTTGTTGCCCTGATTATTCATGGCAATTACTGATTTATTTCTCTTCCTAGACATCTACAGGAGTGACTTCTGCAACAGGATGATAGGAAGAGGTCTTTCTTTTGTTTTCCAGTACTTGTTGGTACAATGTTTTATTTTCTCTCCTACTGCAGTCTTTTTTCTCTCTCATCGGTTGTGTTATGTTTTCTCTGCACTATTCCAGCTGCTAACACAATGGGTGGATTCCCTGGGAGATGGGCTTCTCCTCTTTTAATAGTTCGCCTGAGTCACAGGGCACAGTGTCCATGTGGGTATGCTGAGAGCATTTGAATTCCCAAAGCTCTTCCTGCACCAGATTCAGAACCCTTATGTTTCAGAAGTTCTGTTTACTCCTGCAAGATGTGCCCAGATAGGTGGCCCAGGGGAAGGTTGGGTTGTGAGATGTGGCCCAGAGCAATGGTAGTGACAACCAGCACAGCCGGTCCTGCATCCACAGCTCCCTCCCCTTTGTGGGAACTTGTTGTGCTGTGAATCTGTGTCTGCAGTCCACAGTTCTCAGAACAGCAAATATTCTATTCTTTTGGTCTGATACTGCTACCCTTCCGCTTCCAAAACCTGGCAGGTAGGGTTGCGGCAAGGTCTGGGAGGGTAGGGAGGGGGCGATTAGTCTCAGTGCCTAAGGCTTCAGTTCTCTCCTCTGCAGAGAGGGCTTAAATCACTGTTTTCAGCCTTCTTCACTCAGTATTTTCTCAGAGGTCTCTACCATGAGCATTGTTTTAGCCGTGTTATTTGCTATCCCCTCAGCCCTTGTGGGCCATACATGGAGCCATAGGAGTCTGAGTACTTCTTTCTACAGCAGCTGTGCTAGTTCTGGGATGCAGCGAGCTCGGAGCACTGACCTAGGTCAGAGTCCTGTGCCCGTGCAGCTCTGTCACTGCACTTCTGCCATCCCGCGTACTCCACTCACACGATTCGCCCACCATAGGTGAACTCAGTAATGGGCCTCTTCATCTTGCCTGTCTGCTCTTCAGTGAGTGCTTTTTTGTGTTATACTTGTTCAATTAGTTGTAAATTCCAGATTTAGAGAGGCTCATCTCATGCCGATATTTTGATGATGTCAGTCTGAGTTGCATTTCTTTTTTTTTTTTTTTTAAGTTAAATTTATTGGGGTGACAATTGTTAGTAAAATATTTGGTGATGAGTTGCATTTCTTAAAGGTTCCAATGGCAAACTGATAATGTGAATTTTACGAAAACAATGTAAGGGAAGGATTGGTCAGAGAGCCAGGGCAATGGCTGTGGTCTCATGCAGTGATCAAGCCTGGGCTATCATGAAGGAGTTGAAGTTTAATCAGGCTAACACTCGGATTGCTGTGGATTTGCTGTTCCTCTGCCATTCTCTTTCATGTTAGTGAGGGACACCTATGGCCTACCTATCTGTTTCATCTTTTACATTTTGCCCATGTTGTTCATTACTTTAATACTCTGATTTTCATGATTGCAGAAACATTCCCAATTTTCACACTTTTACTCATAGAGTCTGTACATTTTGCAGTAGGACTCCGTATGTTGTCAGATAAACTATAGTGACCTCCAATTCTTGGTATATCTCCTGCTAATCGGTGGCACAGAGCGTATTTCCCCAGAGAAATTCAGTGTCCTTGACAATTAGAATATGGAGAAATACAGTATATACTGAGCCACCTACTGAGCCCACACACAAAGAAAGTGGACCTTCCTTTCTTTCTTAGGTAATTCCTGCCAAACCTGAATTCTACTGAGTTACATCCAAACCTCTGAAATCAGCCGGATGAGAGGCACTTATCTGGCATTTCTGAAGCCATACCCAGGGAGCCCATCTGCCCTTCAAAACTGACAGAGCTCTGTATAATTGTGCTTCCTTCCTCTCCGTGTACCAACACTCCCTTGGCACTACTCAGCAAATGATGAGTACAATCAATAACCTGATGCCCAAACTTGCTAGGTATGATAAGTGGTTCTTGTTGAAAGTCACTATGAGAGTCTAGAAGATGCAATCTGTATCTATCAGGAGCTCACAAACTTCTGTTATCATTTACTGATGGGGCATTTTTTGTAGCCAGCGCTCAAACCAACTACATGTCAGTTGTTGCTCCTGTTTGAAGTGGCAAGATGATTCTAGGTAAATCATTATGGGGGGCCCAAGGGTCTCTGTAGTATGAGAAAGAAGGTTCTAGGGAGCACAGAGAATGTTGAAGTCACGTTCAGGACTCAAAGTATAACAACTGTCCTGATAAGTCTCTGGGCAGCAAATGGTCCAAGGCACCTCTGTGGCTGCGGGCTGCTAGAGAGTGGATAATAATGTCACAGTTGTCCTTTTGTGACACATGAGAATACTGATATGTGATTGGCCAGGCGTCTGCTGGGCATGGATTACAGCTCTAGTGCTGAGCAGAAAACAGAGTGTGGATCAGTGAGGAGAGTGACTTTGGCGATTCTGCCAGGCTGTTCCTTCCTCTTGACACCCTCAACTTCAGATCCTGCTGAGAAGTTTCCTGCTGACAGAACCTCCCCAGAAAGCAACGTTCTGGCACCTTCATCTTGGACTTTCAGGATGGTGAGAAATACACTTGTTATTGGAGCCAAACAGTCTATATAATTTTGCTATGAAAATTGTACATTTTATCACTCAGTGAGTATAAATTGAAAGCACAATGAGATAATATGCTGTTCCTTCAAGAATGCTGTGATCAATGAAAGAGAAAATATCATATGTGCATTGACATGCGATGAGTAAGAACTGGAACACTCGCATGGCTCCGCTGGATACATAGAATTATGTAGCTACCATGGGAAATTGTTCACTATTTGTCCAGATTGTTGCAAATGAAAATATTTAATGACCTTTGATGTATGTACAATAGTGTTTAAATGGATGCCCAGAAACTCCTAAACCTAATTCAGAACTGCAATGTAGATAATGGCAAAAACGTAGAAACACAATACCAGGTCAACTGATGAATGAATTAGTGATGGTGGTATATGTATAAAATGAAACAGGACACAGCCATAAAGGTGACAGAATTCGTGTTACAGGCCACAGCAAGAAAGTTTTTGAGAAATTGGCAAGAGCGGGAAGCTAGCATACCAAGGCCAAATATACCATCTCTCCATTAAGATAACAGACTGAGAGTGTGCAATGCATAGGGGAAAGGACAGGTCAGGGTTTGCCAGGGAGCAAGGTGTGGGACACTGTGCTTAGGAAGTGAAAGTTGCATGGCTTGTGTTTCTATATTTTGCTTTTAATCAGAAAAATTATATTAGATAAAAAGGCTTGAGGAAAGCACAATGCTGTTAGCATTTTACAAAAATGAATTGTATTTTTTAAGGTTCCAATGGAAACTTGGTGGTGTGAATTTTGCCAAAACAATGTAAGGGTGTTCCTAGCAGGGCACCTCTCCTAAACCACAAGTCCTATAATGTTGTGATGGCCCTGCCTCCTAGACCCTTTGTGCTACATGTCAGTTCCAAAAACACTGCCAGTGAAGTTTAGGTCCCAATGGGAGAAGTAACCTTACTAGAAATAAGTGAGATGCTGGATATTTTCCTGATGGATTGGCTGGCCATTTTACAGAGAGAGCACTGATTTTGGAAAGTAGTTTTCACAGGTTTCATTCACTGTGAAATGAAAGAGACAGAATCATTACACATTGAAAGAAGATTCTGAAACAAACGTGATGGGCCTCCTCACCTGTGAGCCTAGATATTTCCTTCAAGTGGAAAGGAAGGATTGGTCAGAAAGCCGGGCAATGGTAGTGGTCTCTTGCCAAGTTCAAACGTGGGCTATTCTGAAGGCCCTGAAACAAAAATCAGGCTAAAACTTTGTTTACAGTGGATCTGTGTGCCTTTCCCAATCCATTCCATGTTACTGAGAGCCTCCTGTGGCATGCCTATCGGTTTCATCTTTTACATTTTTCGTATGTTGTGTTCGTTACTTTAAGACACTGATCTTCATAATTGAGGAAACATCCCAATTTTCACACTTTTACACATAGAGTCTGTACATTTTGTATGTGGGACTCCATGTGTGGTCAGAGAATCTATTGTAACTTCCAAACCTTTGTTTCATCACCTGCTAATTGGTGGAAGAGAGTTTCTTCCCCTGGAGAAATTCAGTGTCTTTGACAAGTAGAATATGGAGGACCACAGTATACACTGAGCCAACTACTGATCCAACACACAAAGAAAGTGAACCGTCCTTTCTTTCTTGGGTAATTATTGGTGAACCTGCCCTCTACTGGATTACATCCAACACTCTGAAATCAGCCAATGGACAGGCAAGCTTCAGGGATTTCAGTTGGCAGACCCATGGAGCCCAACCACACTGTCAGTACTGACACGGCATCATACAAATGTGTATCCTTCCTCTCCATGTACCAACACTCCCTTCACACTACTCAACATATGATTAGGACAATCAAGAACCTGATGCCCAAACATGCTATGTATGATAAGTGGTTCTTGTTGAAAATCACCATCAGAGACTAGAAGTCCCAATCTGTTTCTATCTGTAGCTCACATTCATCTAGTAGTAGTCTTTAATGGGGAATTTTTTGGAGGCAGCGCTCACCAACATCATGTCAGTTATTGCTCCTCTTTGAAGTTTCAGGGTGATTCATGGCAAGTCATATGGGTGGGAGAAATGGCCTCTAAAGTATGAGAAAGAAGGCTTTATGGATATAAAATATGGAGAAGTCACACTTTGGGCTGAAAGTTAAAGTACTGTCCTGGTTAAGTTGTGGGCAGCAAATGGTCCAAGGCACCTCTGTGACTGCAGCCTCCTGTGGAAGAGGTTATGATGTAACAGTTGTCTACTTGTGACACATGAGTATACTGATTTGTGATTGGCCAGGGTGCTGCTGGGAATGGATTACATCTCTAGTGCTGGGCAGACAAAATTTTCCAGGAAAGCTAATTCTGTGGCTCTGCTCGGGCTGTTCCTCCCTCCTGAAGACCTCAGTGTCAGACCATGCTGACCAGCTTCCTGTTGACAGACCCTGTGAGTAACAATGTTCTGGCACCTTCATATTGGACTTTCAGGACAGTGAGAAATACACTACTGTTATTGAAACCACACAATGTATAACTTTTTCCCATGAAAATCAGACATTTTATGGGTCAGGGAGGGAAAATGGAAAGCACAATGAAACAATATGCTATTACTTCAAGAATGCTGTGATCAACCAAAGAGAAAAGATCACATGTTTGCTGAGAATGTGATGTGGAAGAACTGTAACGCTCACGTGTCTCTCTGGATACATAGAATGATGTAGCTACACTGAAAAGTGGTTCACTATTTTTCTGGATGTTGAGAATGAAAATATAACGTGACCATTGATATATACACAATAGTGTTTACAATGGATGCCCCAAAACTCCTAAACAGAATTCAGAACTGCACTGTAGATAATGGCAAAATGTAGAAACACAATATCAAGTAAACTGACGAACGCATTATAGAAGGTGTTATATGTATAACATGAAACAAGATTGAGTCATAAATGTAACCGAAGTCCTGATACTGGCCACAGCAAGAAAGCGTCTTGAGAAATTGGGAATAGGAAAGATGCTAGCAACCCAAGTCCACATACTCTGTCTCTCCATTAAGATAACAAAATGACAATGTGAAATTCATAGGGAGAGAAGGCAGGTCAATGTTTGTCAGGTGCAAGGTGTGGGGGTCATTGATGGGAAGTGAAAGTTGCATACCTGGGTTTCTATTGATTGCTTGTAATCAAACAAATAGTATTGGACAGCCAGGATTTGTGAAATCACAATGCTTTTGGGATGTTGCAAAACGGAATTGTACTTTTTAAAGATTACAATAAAAATCTAGGTCTGTGAATTTTACCAAAATAATGTAAAGACTATAACCAGTAGGGCACCTCTCATCAGCCACAAGTCCTCTAATATTGTGATGGCCCTGCCTTCTAGATTCTTTCGGGTTGCATGAGAAAGCTCCTCATTTTAAAAACAAAAAATCCCGGTGAAATATACATCCCAATGGGAGAACTGGCCTTGCTATAATAAAGTGTGGTTGGTGATATTTGCCTGAAGGGGTGGATTACAGTTTTAAAGAGAGAACAATGATTTTGGAAATGAGTTTTCACTGATTTCATTTGCTGTGAATCGAAAGGGAGAGAATAATTACCCATTATAAGAAGTCTCTGAAAGAAAACATGATGGGTCTCCTCACCGGTAAGCATAGATATTTCCTTCGAGTGGAAAGGAAGGATTGGTCAGAGCACCGGGGCAATAGCTGTGGTCTCTTGCGCGGTTCAGACTGGTCTGTCCTGAAGGACCTGGAGTCTAAATCAGGCTAAACCTCGGATTGCTGTGGATCTGCTGTGCCTCTCCCATTCCCTTCCATGTTAATGAGGGTCTCTTATGGCATACCTATCTGTTTCATCTTTTTATTTTTTGTGCATGTTGTGTGTGATACTTTAATAATCTGATCATCATAATTGAGGAAACATTCCCAATTTTCACACTTTGTCTCAGGGAGTCTGTACATCCTTCATGTGGGACTCCATGTGTGGTTAGAAAGTCTCTTGTGATTTCCAATTCTTTGTTATGTCACCTGCTAAGGGGTGGCAGAGAGTGTCTTCCATGGAGAAATTCAGGGTCTTTGACAAGTAGATTAAGGAGAACTACCTTATATACTGAGCAAGGCACTGAGCCCACAGACAGAGAAAGTGGACCTTCCTTTCTCTCCTAAGTAATTCCTGGTGAACCTGACCTCTACTGTATTACATCCAACGCTCAAAATCGGCCAGTTGATAGGCATACATCAGGGATTCAAATGGCAGATCCATGGAGCCCATCCTGCCTGTCAGAACTGATAGAGCACCATACAAATATGTATCCTTCCTTCTCCATTTCCCTACACTCACGTGACACTACTCAGCAAATGATGAGAAAACCTGAGAATATGATGCCCCCAACTTGTTAGTTTTGATTAGTGGTTCGTTTTGAAAATCACCGTCAGAGACTAGAAGACCCTATCTGCTTCTTTCTGGAGTCCACATTCATCTGGTAACACTCTTTGATGGGGCACTTTTTAGAGCCAGCGCTCACAGGAACTCTGTATCAGTTCTTCCTCCCCTTCGAAGTGGCAAGGTGATTCCTGGCAAGTCATCATGTCTGGGCCCAAGGGCCTCTGTAGCATGAGAAAGAAGTCTTTATGTAGCACAGAGAATGGTGAAGTCATCCTCAGGGCACAAAGTGTAAGGAGTGTCCTGGATAAGACTGTGGGCAGCAAATGGTCCAAGGCACCACTGTCACTGCGGCCTCCTGGAGCGGGGATATTGATGTCAAAGTTGTCTTTCTGTGTGTGATTGGCAGGGGGCTGCTGGGCACGGAGTAAAGCCCGGTGCTGGGTACACAACAGGGTGTGAATCTGTGAGGAGAATGACTTATGTGGCTTGGCTTGGTTTATTCCTCAGTCTTGATGCCCTCAGTGTCAGACCCTGCTGAGCAGTTTCCCGTTGACAGACCCTCCTGGGAAAGCAACATTCCGGCACCTTCATCTTGCACTTTTAGAGTGGTGGGAAATACACTTCTGTTATTAGAACCACATTCTATAACATTTTGCTATGAAAATTGGACACTTTATCAGTACAGGGAGGGAAAATCAAAACCACAAGCAGACAATATGCTACTCCTTCAAGAATGCTGTGATCAACCAAAGAGAAAAGACTACATGTGAATTGACAATGTGATGTGCAATCCCTAGAATTCTCACATGTCTCTGGTGGATACATAGAATGATATAGCTACCATGCAAAACAATTCGCTATTTGTCCAGTATGTTGGGAATGAAAATATCATGTGACCTTCAATTTATACACAATAGTGTTTAAATGGATGCCCAGAAACTCCTGAACAGAATTCAGAACTGCAGTATAGATAAAGGCAAAAATGTAGAGAAACAATGTCAATTCAACCAATGAATGCATTAGCGAAGGTGGTATATATATAAAATGAAAAAAGATACAGTCATAAAGGTGACAGAACACCTGATACTGGCCACAGCAAGAAAGGGTCTTGAAAAATTGACAATAGAGGAATGCTAGCATCCCAAGACCACATACATTTTATCTCCATTAAGATAACAACAGACCGACAATGTCAAAATTCATAGGGAAAGAAGACAGGTCAGTGTATGCCAGGGTGCAAGGTGTGGGGCTGCATGGAGGGAAGTGGAAATTGTATGGCTTGGGTTGCTATTGATTGCTTCTAATCAGAAAAATGGTATTAGAAGGCAAGGATTGAGGAAAACACAATGCTGGTAGCATATTACAAAACTGAGTTTATCTTTTAAACCATACAATTTCAAAATGGTGGTGTGAATTTTACCAAAACAATGTAAGGGATATTCCCAGTAGGGCACCTCTCATACACCACGAGTTCTCTAATATTGTGATGGAACTGCCTCTTAGACCCTTTGGGCTACATGAGAAAGCTCCTCAGTTCTAAAAACAACCAATGCGAATGAAATTAGGTCCCAAAGGGAGAAATGTCTTTGCTAGAATTTAGTGTGGACGTCAATATTTCCCTATGAAGTGAATTACACTTTACAGAGAGAGAACTGATTTTGCAAAGGAGTTTTCAAAGATTTAACTCACTATGAATTGAAAGGGAGAGAATCATTACACATTGAAACAAGTCTTGGAAAAAAATGTGATGGGCCTCCTCACATTGAACATAGATATTTCCTTCAAGTGGAAAGGAAAGATTTGTCAGAGAGATTGGGCAACAGGTGTGGTCTCTTGCAGGGTTCAAGCTTGGGCTATCCTGAAGGACCTGGAGTTTAAATCAGCCTAACACTCAGATTGCTGTGGATTTGCTCTACTTCTCCCATTGTCTTCCATGTTACTGAGGGCCTCCTATGGCATGCCTATATGTTTCATCTGTTAAATTTAATGCATGTTGTGAGCTTTACTTTAATACTCTAATCCTTTACTGAGGAAACATTCCCAATTTTCATCCTTTTACGCATAGATTCTGTACATTTTGCATGTGGATCTCCATGTGTCATAGAGAATCTATCGTGACTCTCAGTTATTTGTTACATCACCAGCTAAGGGGTGGCAGAGAGTGTCTTCCTCGGAGAAATTCAGTGTCTTTGACAAGTAGAATATGGAGAACTACAGTATATACTGACAGCTACTGATCCCAAAGACAAAGAGAGTGGATCTTCCTTTCTTTGTTAGTTAATTCCTGGTGAACCTGACCTCTGCTGAATTACATGCAACACTCTGAAATCAGCCGGTTGATAGGCATGTATCTGGGAATTCAGATGGCAGTCCCATGGAGCCCATCCTGCCTGTCAGAACTAACAGAGCACCACACAAATGTATATCCTCCCTCTCCGTGTACCAACACTCCCTTGATACTACTCAGCAAATGATGAGGACAATCAAGAATCTGATGTCCCGACTTGCTAGGTATGATAAGTAGTTTTTTTTAACATCACCATGATAGACTAAAAGACATAATCTGCTTAACTGTGGAACTCAGATTCATTCGGGAGCTCTCTTTGTTGGGGCACTTTTAGGAGCCAGCACTCACCCTAACTCCATGTCAGTTCTTGATCCTCTTTGAAGTGGCAATGTGAGGCTTGGCAGGTCATTATGGATGGAACAAGGGCCTCTACAGTATGAGAAAAAAGGTGCAATGGAGCACGGAGTATGGTGGAGTCACACTCAGGGCTCAAAGTGGAAGTACTGTCCTGGATAAGTCCCTGGGCAGCAAATGTTCCAAAGTTCCTTGTGTCTGCCACCTCCTGAAGATGGGATGATGATGTCACAGTTGTCTCTTTGTGACACATGAGGATACTGATATATGATTGCTCAGGCAAATGATGGGCACAGATTACATCTCCAGTGCTGGGCAGATGACAGAGTATGAGTCTGTGAGTAGATCAAATTTTGTGGTTCTCCTCGGGCTGTTCTTAAATCCTGATGCCCTCAGTATCAGATCTTGCTGAGCATATTCCTGTAGACAGAACCTCCAGAGAAAAAATGTTCTGGCATTGTCTTATTGGACATTCAGGACGATGAGAAATACACTTCTGTGATTGAAGCCACACAGTCCACAACATTTTGCTATGAAAATCAGACACTTTGTCACTCAGGGAGAGAAAATCAAGAGCACAATGAGACAATATGCTACTCCATCAAGAATGCTGTGATCATCAAAGAGAAAAGATCACATGTGCATTGACAAGCGATGAAGAAGAACTGGAATGCTCACATGTCTCTATTGGATACATAGAATGATATAGCTAACGTGGAAAAGAGTTCGCTATTTGTCCAGTATGTTGAGAATGAAAGTGTAACCTAACCATGAATATATACACAGTAGTGTTTAAAACTGATGCCAAGAAACTCCTAAACAGAATTCTACTGACTCTGTAGATAATGGTAAAAATGTAGACAGAATATCACGTCAACTGATGAATGTATTTGCTAATGTTGTATAGGTAAAAAATGAAACAAGATACATTCATAAAGGTGACAGAAGTCCTGATACTGGCCACAGCAAGACAGTTTTTGAGAAATTGGCAAGAGTAAGAAGTTGCCAACCTAGGCCGCATACACTGTCTTTTGATTGTGTTAACAGAATGACAATATCATATTCATAGGGAAGGGAGAAGGAAGATCAGTGTTTGCCAGGGCACAAGGTGTGAGCAGCATGGATGGGAAGTGAAGGTTGCATAGCCTCAATTTCTATTGATTGCTTGTAGTCAGAAAAATGGTAAAGACAACAAGGATTGAGGAAAGCACAATGCTGGTGGCATATTACAAAACTGAATTGTATTTTTTAAGGTACCAATGGTAAACTGGAAGTGTGAATTTTACCAAAACAACGTAGGGGATATTTTCAGAAGGGCATCTCTCAAAAACCACAAGTTGTCTAATGTTGTGATTTACCTGCCTCCTTGACCCTTTGGGCCACATGAGTAAGCTCCTGATTTCGTAAAACAAACATTGCCAGTTAAAATTAGGTCCTAATGGGAGAAGTGCCCTTGCCAGAAATAAGTGTGGTGGAACATATTTGACTGATGGAATAGATTGTTATTTTACAGAGTAAGCACTGATTCTGGAAAGCAGTTTTCACAGATATCGTTCACTGTGAATTGAAATGGAGAGAATCATTTCACATTCAAAGATGTCGCTGAAATGAAATTTGATGGGACTTCTCACCTGTGAATGTAGATATTTCCTTTTAATGGAAAGGAAGGACTGGTCGGAGAGCCAGGGCAATGGCTGTGGTCTCTTTGGTGTTCAACCTAAGTCTATCCTGAATGACCTAGAGTCTAAATCAGGCTAAATCTCGTATTGCTGCATATCTGCAGTCCCTCTCCCATTCTCTTCCATTTTTACTGAGGCCCTCCTATGACATGCTTTTCTGTTTCATCTTTTACATTTTGGGCATGTTATGTCCGTTTCTTTAATACTCTTATCTTTATAATTGAGGAAACATTCCCATTTTCAACCTTTTACTCAGAGACTCTGTACATTTTGCATTTGGGACTCTGTGTGTGGTCAGAGAAACTATCGTGACTTCCAATTCTGTGTTACATCACCTGCAAGGGATGGCAGAGAATGTCTTCCCAGGAGAAATTCAGTGTCTTTGCAAGTAGAATAGGGAGAACTACTGTATGTTCTGAGTCAGGTATTGAGCCCACACACAAAGAAAGTGGACCTTCCTTTCTATCCTAGGTAAATCCTGGACAACCTGACCGCTATTGAATTACATCCAAACCTCTGAAATCACCTGGTTGGTAGGCACATATTGGGGAATTCAGAGGGCAGACCATGGAGTCCATCCTGCCTGTCAGAACTGACAGAACACCATACAAATATGTATCCTTCCTCTGCGTGTACCAATACTCCCTTGACACTACTCAGCAAATAATGAGGATAACCAAGAACCTGATGCCCAAACTTGGTAGGTTTGATAGTGGTTATTCTTGAAAATCACCATCATAGACTAGAAGACGAGATCTGCTTCTATCAGGAACTCACATTCATCAGGGAACACTTTTTGATGGGGCACTTTTTGGAGCCAGCATTCAAAACAACTGCATATTAGTTCTTGCTCCACTTTGAAGTGGAAAGGTGATTCCTGGAAAGTCATTACGGCTCGGCCAAAGGGCCTCTGTAGTATGAGAAACCAGGGTCTATGGAGCACACAGAATGGTGAAGTCACACTAAGGGCTCATAGTGGAAGGAGTATCCTGGATTAGTCTGTGGGCAGTAAATGGTCCAAGGCACCTCTGTGGCTGCAATCTCCTGGAGAGAGGATGATGATGTAGTATTTAGTGACACATTAGTATACTGATATGTGTTTTGCCAGGTGGCTGCTGGGCACGGATTATAGCTTCAGTGCTGGGCAAAGAACAGAGTGTGAGTTTGTGAGTATAGTGACTACTCTGGCTCTGCTCTGGCTGTTCATTCTGCCTGACAACTCTCAGCATCAGACACTGATGAGCAGTTTCCTGTGGACAGACCCTCCTGAGAAAGCAACTTTCGGGCACCTTCATCTTGAACTTTCTAGAATGTTAGAAATTCACTTCTGTTATTGAAGCCACACAGTCTATAACATGTTGCTATGCAAATCGGACAATTTGTTGGTCAGCGAGGGAAAATGGAAAGCACAAGGGGACAATATCACACTCCTGACCAAACGCTGTGATCAGACAAAGAGAAAATATCACATGTGCGTTGACAATGTGATGTTGAAGAAGTAGGACGTTCACATATTTCATTTGGATACATAGAATGATATAGCTACCATGCAAAACACTTTGCTATTTGTCCAGTATGCTGAGAATGAAAATATCATGTGACCATGGAAATATACACAGTAGAGTTTAAATGATGCACAGAAACTCCTAAACAGAATTCAACATGCCACTGTAGATAATGGTAAAAATGTAGACAAACAATATGAGGTCAACTGATACAAGCATTAGTGAAGGTGGTATGTGTATAAATGAAACAAGACACAGTCATAAGGGTGACAGAATTTCTGATACTGGCCACAGCAAGAACGTATCTTGAGAAATTGGCAAGTGAAAGAACCTAGCACCATAAGGCCACATACGTGTCTCTCCATTCAGATAACAGAATGACAATGTATAATTCATAGAGAAAAAAGGCAGGCCAGTTTTGCCAGAGTGCAAGTTGTAGGGCAGCGTGGATGGGAACTGAAAGTTGCATGTTTTGGTTTTCTATTGATTGGTTGTAATCAGATAAATTCTTTTAGACATCAAGAATTGAGGAAAGCACAATGATGTTGGCATATTACACAACTGAATTGTACTTTTTAAAGGTCCCAATGGCAAACTGGTGATGTGTATTTTCCAAAACAATGTAAGGGTTAATCCCAGTAGGACACCTCTCATAAACTACAAATCCTCTAATGTAGTGACTGCCCTGCCTATGAGACACTTTGGGCTACATGAGAAACCTCCTCAGTTTTAAAAACAAATACTGCCAGTGTAATATAGGTCCCATTCTTTTGTTGTTTTTGGTTTATACAAAAAAAATGAGAAACAAAAACTGATAGACACAGACAATAGTTTGGTTGTTACCAAAGTGTAAGAGGGGTGGGAGTTGGGAGATGAGGGTAAGGAGGATCAAATATATGCTGATGGAAGGAGACTGTCTCTGAATTGTGAACACACAATGGGATTTATAGATGATGTAACACAGAGTTGTATACCTGAAATCTATGTAATATCACTGACAATTTTCACCCCAATAAATTAAAAAATAGAGTCTGTATATTTTGCATGTTGGATTCCAGTGCGGTCAAATAATCTATCGTGACTTCCAATTATTTGTTATGTCACCTGCTAAGGGGTGGTAAAGAGTGACTTCCATCGTGAAATTCTATGTCTTCGACAAGTAGAATATGGAGAACTTCAGTATATACTGAGCTTGCTTCTAAGCCCACTCTCAAAGAAAGTGGATCTTCCTTCCTATCTCAGGTAATTCCTGGTGAATCTGAAGTCTACTGAATTACATCCAACCTTCTGAAATCAGCTGTTTGATAGGCATGTATCAGGGAATGCAGATATCTGACCTATGGAGCCCATTCTTCCTTTCAGGACTGACAGAGCACCATACAAATGTTTCGTTACTCTCTATGTTCCAACACTTTCTTGACACCACTCATCAAATGATGAGGGCAATCAAGAACCTGATGCCCTACTTGCAAGATATGATAAGTGGTTCTTTTTGAAAATCACCATCAGAGACTAGAAGACCTGATTTTCTTCTATTTGGAGCTCACATTCATCTGGGAACACTCTTTGATGGCACTTTTTGGAGACTGTACTCACACCCACTGCATATAAGTTCTTGTTCCTCTTTGAAGTGGCAAGGTGATACCAGGAATGTCATTTTTGCTGGGCTCAAGGGCCTCTCTAGTATGAGAAAGATGTCTATATGGAGCACAGAGAATAATGACATCACACTCATGGCTCGAAGTGGAAGGACTTTCCTGGATAAGTCTCTGGGCTGCAAACGGTCCAAGACACCACAGTGGTTGTGGCCTCCTGGAGAGGGGATGATGATGTCACAGTTGTCTTTCTGTGACACATGAATATAATGATATGTGATTCACCAGGCAGTTACTGGGCACAGATTACAGCTCCTGTGCTAGGCACAAAACAGAGTGTGAGTCTGTGTATCTGTGAATAGAGTCACTTCTGTGGTTCTGCTCGGGCTGTTACTTCCTCATGACACCCTCAGCATCAGACCGTGCTGAGTAATGTCCTGTTGACAGACACTACAGAGAAAGCAATGTCCTAGCATGTTCATCGTGGGCTTCTGGATGGAGGAAATACCCTTCTATTATTGAAGCCACACATTCTATAGCATTTTATATGACAATCAGAGATTTTATCAGTCAGGGAGGGAAAATCGAAAGCACAGTGAGACAATATACTACTCCTTCAAGAATGCTGTGATCAACCAAAGAGAAAAGATCACATGTGCATCGATAACACAATGTGGAAGAATTTGAATGCTCACGTGACTCTGCTGGATAAATAGAATAATATAGCTACTGTACAAAACAGTTTGTTATTTGTCCAGGGTGTTGAGAATGGAAATATCTTGTGCCCATTGATATATAAAAATTAGTGCTTAAAACGGATGCCCAGAAACTCCTCCACATAATTTTGAACTGCACTGCAGATAAAGGAAATAATGTAGAAACACAATATCAGGTCAACTGATGAATACATTAGTGAAGGTGGTATATGTATAAAATGAAAGAAGATATAGTCATAAAGGTGGCTGAAGTCCTGATGCTCACCACCGCAAGAAATTATCATGAGAAATTGGCAAGATAGAAGCTAGCATCCCAAGGACACATACGCTGGCTCTCCATTAGTAAACAGTCTGACAACATCAAATTCATAGTGAAAGAAGTCAGGTCAGTGTTTGCCAGGGCGCAAGATTTGGTGCAGCATACATGGGAAGTGGAAGTTGCATGGCTTGTGTTTCTATTGATTGCTTGTAATCAGAAAAATGGTACTAGACAGCAAGGGTTGAGGAAAGCACAGTGCTGTTTTCATATTACAAGATTGTAATGTATCTTTAAATGTTCCAAAGCAAACTGGTGGTTTGAAATTTACCAAAACAATATAAGGGATAGTCCCTTTTAGGAACCTCTCCTAAACCACAAGTCCTCTAATGTTGTGATGACCCTGCCACCTATAATCTTTGGGCTACATGAGAAAGCTACTCCATTCTAAAAACAAACATATCCAGTAAAATTAAATCCCAATGGGAGACGTGCCCTGCTAGAAATAAGTGTGTTTGTTGATATTTGCCTGATGGAGTAGATTACTGTTTTACAGAGAGAGCACTGATTTTTGAAAGGCGTTTCCACAGATTTCATTCACTGCAAATTGAAAAGGAGAGAATCCTTACACTTTGAAAGAAGTTTCTGAAAAAACTGGAGGGGCCTCGTCAGATGTGAGCATAGATATTTTCTTGGAGTGGAAAGGAAGGATTGGTTAGAAAGATGGGGCACCAGCTATGGTCTCTTGCGGGGATCAATCTTGGACTATCTGGAAGGAACTGCATTCTAAATCAGGTAAAACTCGGATAGATGTGGATCTGGTGTGCCTCTCTCATTCTCTTTCATGATACTGAGGGCATCTGGCAGATGCTTACCTGTTTCTTCTTTTACAATTTGTGCATGTTGTGTATGTTACTTTAATACTTTGATCTTCATAATTGAGGAAACATTTCCAATTTTCAACCTTTACTCATAGATTCTGTATATTATGCATGTGGGATTCCATGTACGGTCAGAGAATCTATCGTGACTTCCAATTCTTTGTTACCTCACCTGCTAAGAGGTGGCACAGAGCGTCTTCTCTGGAGAAATTCAGTGTCTTTTTCAAGTAGAATATGGAGAACTACAATATATACTGAGCCAGTTACTGAGGCCACACACAATGAGAGTGAACCTTTCATTTTTCTTAGGTAATTCCTAGTGAACCTGACCATTACTGAATTACATCTAACTCTCTGAAATCAGCTAGTTCATAGGCACATATTGGGTGATTCAGACGGCAGACCCATAGAACCCATGCTGTCTATTAGAACTGACAGAGCACCATTCAAATGTCTATCCTTCCTGTACATGTACCAAATGCCTTTGGCACTACTTAGCCAATATTGAGGACAATCAAGAATCTGATGCTCCAACTCTCTAGGTATGATAAGTGGCTCTTGGTGAAAATCACCATCAGAGACTAGAGGACCCGATTTGCTCCTATGTGGAGCTCACATTCTTCGAGTAACACTCTTTGAAGGGACAGTTTTTGGAGAAGTGCTCACATCAAATGCATGTCTGTTCTTACTGCTCTTTGAAGTGGAAAGCTGATTCTTGGCAAGTCATTATGGCTGAGCCCAGGGTGTATGTTGTATGAGAAAGAAGGCTCTGCAGAACACAGAGAATGGTGGAGTCACAGTCAGGTTTCAAAATCGAAGGACTTTCAAGCATAAGTCCCTGGGCAGCAAATGGCCCAAGACAACTCTGTGGCTGCAACCTCCTGGATGGGGATGATGATGTCACACTTGTCTTTTAGTGACACATGAGGACACTGATATATTGTTGGCCACGTGGCCACTGGGCATGGATTACACCTCCAGTGATTTGCAGAAAACAAATTGTGAGTCAGTGAGGAGAGCGACTTCTGTGGCTCTGCTGAGGCTGTTCCTTCCTCTTGAGACCCTCAGCTTCAGACCCTACTGAGCAGTTTTCTGTTGACAGACCTTCATGGGAAAGCAACCTTCTGGCACCTTCATCTGGGACTTTCTGGGCAATGAGGAATACACTTCTGTTATTGAATCCACACAGTGTATAATAGCAACATTCTTGTACCTTTATGTTGGACTTTCACTACAGTGAGAAATACACTTCTCTTATTGAAGCCACACAGTCCATAACATTTTGCTATGAAAATCAGACAATTTATCTGTCAGGGAGGGAAAGTCAAAAGCACAATGAGACAATATGCTATTCCTTCAAGATTGCTATGATCGACCAAAGCAAAAGATCTCATGTGCATTGACAATGCGATTTGGAAGAACTGGTAAGCTCACATGTCTCTGCTGGATACATAGATTAATATAGCTGCCATGGAAATCAATTCACTATTTATCCATGATTTTGATAATGACAATTTCATGTGACCATTGATATATACACAATAGTGTTTAAAACAGATGCCCAGAAACTCCTAAACAGAAATCAGAACTGCACTGTAGATAATGGTAAAAATGTAGAATCACAATATCAGGCCAAATGATGAATGCAGTAGCGAAGGTGGTAATGTATAAAATGAAACCAGATACAGTGATAAAGGTGACAGACCTCCTGATACTGGACACACAAAGAAGTAAGCTTGAACAATTGGCAAGAGAAAGAAGGTAGGATCCCATGACAACATATGCTGTCTCTCCATTAAGATAACATAACTACAGTGTCAAATTCATAGGGAAAGAAGGAAGGGCAGTGTTTGCCATGGCACAAGGTATGGGACAGCGTGGATGGGAAGTGAAAGTTGCATGGCTTGGGTTTCTATTGATTGTTTGTAATAAAAAATATGGTATTACACAGCCAGGATTGAGGAAAGCACAATGCTGTTGGCATATTACAAAACTGAATAGCATCTTTTAAAGGATCCAATGTTAAACTGGTGATGTGAATTTTATGAAACAATGTAAGGGATATTCCCAGAAGGCCACTTCTCCTATAACCCCTGTCTTCTAATGTTGTGATGGCACTGCCTCCTAGACCCTTTGGGATATATGAGAAAGCTCCTCAGTTTTAAAAATAAACCCTGCCTGTGAAATTGAGGTCCCAATGGGAGAAGTACGCTTCCTAGAAATATGTGTGGTTATGGATATTTGCCTGATACAGTAGATTACCTTTTTAAAGTCTCAGCAGTGATTTTGTAAAGGAGTTTTCAGATTTCATTCACTGCAAATTGAAAGGGAGAGAATCATTACACATTGAAAGAAGTCTCTGAAAAAAAACAAAAAAAAAACGTGATGGGCCTCCTCACCTGTAACCAAAAATATTTCCTTCAAATGGAAGGAAGGATTGGTAAGGGAGCTGGGGCAGTGGTTGAGATCTCTTCCATGGTTTCAATCTGGGCTATCCTAAAGGAACTGGAGTCTAAATCAGGCTAAAACTCGGATTGTTCCAGATCTGCTTAGCCTCTCTCATTCTCTTCCATGTTCCTGAGGACCTCCTATGACATGCCAATCTCTTTCATCTTTTACATTTTGTGCACGTTTTGTGTGTTACTTTAATACTGTGAGTTTCATAATTGAGGAAACATTCCCAATTTTCAAATTTTTACTGATAAAGTCTGTACCCTTTGAATGTTGGACTCCATGTGAGGTCAGAGCATCTATTGTGACTTCCAATTATTTGTTATATGACCCGCTAAGTGTGGCACAGAGTCTCTTCCCCTGGAGAAACTCAGTGTCTTTGACAAGTAGAATATGGAGAACCTCTGTACGTACTGAGCCAGCTACTGAGCCCACACACGAGGAAAGTGGACCTTCTGTTTTTCTCATGTAATCCCTGGTGAACCTTACCTTGACTGAATTACATTGAACCTTCTGAAATTAATCAACTGATAGACATGAATCATCAAATTCAGATAGCAGATGTATAGTGCCCATCCTGCCTGTCAGAACTGACAGAGCAATATACAAATGTTATTCCTTGCTCTTCGTGTACCAATACTCCCTTGACACTACTCAGCAAATGATGAGGACAATCAAGAACCTGATGCCCTGACTTGCTAAGTATGATGTAATTTTTTTTGAAAATCACCACGAGAGACTAGTAGACATGATCTGCTTCTATCTGGAGATCACATTCATCCTGTAACCCAATTGATGGGCACTTTTAGGAGCCAGCACACAAACCAATTGCATGTAAGTTCTTGCTGTCCTTTGAAGGGGCAACGTGATACCTGACAAGTCATTCTGACTGGGCCTATGGCCTCTGAACTTTGAGAAAAAAGAGCTCTACAGTGCACAGAGAATGGTGAAGACATACTCAGCGCTCAAAGTGGAAGGACTATCCTGGATAACTATCTGGGAGCAAAAGTTCAAGGCACCTCTGTGGCTGCAGCCTCCTAGAGATGGGATGATGATGTCACAGTTGTCTTTTAGTGAAACATGAGGATACTGATGTGAGATTGGCCAGGCAGCTCCTGGGAACAGATTAAAGCTCTTGTTCTGGGCAGACAAAATTGCATGAGTCGTTGAGGAGAGCAAATTCTGCAGCTCGGCTCAGGCTGTTTCTTCCTCCTGATGCCCTCAGCGTCAGACCCTGCTGAGAAGTTTCCTGTTGACAGACCTGCCTGGGAAAGCAATGTTCTAGAACCTTCATCTTGGACTTTCAGGTCAGTGAGAAATACACCCCTGTTATTGAAGCCACATAGTCCATAAAATTTTGCTAAGAGAGTTGGACACTTTATCAGTCATGGATGGAAAATGGAAAGCACAGTGAGACAATATGCTACTCCTTCAAAAATGCAGTGATCAAACAAAGAGAAAAGAGCACATGTGCATTGACAGTGTGATGTGGAAGAACTGGAAGGCTCACATGTCTCTGCTGGATACATAGAATGATATAGTTACCATGGAAAACAGTTTGCTAATTGTCCAGTATGTTGAGAATGAAAATATCACGTGATCATTCATATATACACAATAGTGTTTAAAACAGATGCCCAGAAACTCCTAAATAATATTCAGAACCGCATTGTAGAACAAGGCTAAACATAGAGACACAATATCACATCAACTGATAAATACATTAGTGAAAGTAATATGTGTATAAAATGAAACACATTACAGACATAAAGGTAACAGAAGTCCTGATACTGGATACCTCAAGAAAGTTCTTGAAAAATTGCCAAGGAAAGAAGCCAGCATCCCAAGTCCACATATAATGTCTCTCCATTTAGGTGACAAACCGACAATGTCAAATTCATAGGGAAAGAAGGAAGGTCAGTGATTGCCAAGGCGCAAGTTGTGGGGCAGCGTGGATAGGAAATGAAAGTTGCATGTCTTGGGTTGCTATTGATTGCTTTTAATCAGAAGAATGGTGTTAGACAGCAAGGGTTGAGAAAAGCACTATGCTGTTGACAATTACAACACAGATTTGTATCTTAAAATTGTCCAATTGCAAATTGATGGGGAGTATTTTACTAAAATAATGTAAGGCATATTCCCAGGAGGGCACCTCTCATAAACAACAAGTCCTCTTATGTTGTGATGGCCCTGTCTCCTGGTCCATTTGGGCTACATGAGAAAGCTCCTCAGTTCAACAAACAAAAACTGCCAGTGATATTTATGCCCGAATGGGAGTAGTTACCTAGGTAGAAATAAATCTGATGGTGAATATTTGCCTGATGTAGTAGCTTGCCATTTTACAGAGGAGCACTGATTTTGGAAAGGAGTTTTTGCAGATTTCATTCACTGTGAATGGGAAACGGAAAGAATCATTACACATTGAAAGAAGTCTCTGAAACAAAATGTGATGGCCCTCCTCACCTGTGACCATGGATATTTCCATCGAGTGGAAAGGAAGCAATTGTCAAAGAGCCGGCACAAGGGCTGTGGTCTCTTCCGCTTCAAGCCTGGGCTAATCTGAAGCATCTGGAGTCTAAATAAGTCTTAAAATTCAGATTGCTGCGGATCTGCCGAGGCTCTCCCATTTTCTTTCTTCTTTCTGTTACTGAGGGCCTCCTAGAGCGTACCTCTCTATTTCATCTTTTACATTTTACTAATATTTTGTGCGATAATTTAATAATTTGATCATCATAATTGAGGACATATTCCAAATTTTCAACCTTTTACTCATAGATTCTGTACATTATGCATGTGGGACTCTATTATGGTCAGTGAATGTATCGTGACTTCCAATTCTTTGTTACATCACCTGCTAAGTGGTGGCAGAGAGTGTTTTTCCAGAGAAATTCAGTGCCTTTGAGAAGTAGAATATGGAGAACTACAGTATATATTGAGCCAGCTATTGAACCTAAACAAAAGAAAGTGGAACTTCCTTTCTTCCTTTGGTAACTCCTGGCAAAAATGACCTCTACTGAATTACATCCAACCCTATGAAATCAGCCGGTTGATTAGCACATACTGGGGAATTGAGAAGGCATACCCAAGAATCTGATCCTGCCTGTTAGCACTGATTGTGCACCATACAAATATGAGTCCTTCTTCTCCGTGTACCAACACTCCCTTGACACTACTCAGCACATGATGAGGAGTATCAAGAACCTGATGCCTAAACTTGCTAGGTATGATAAGTTATTCTGGTTGAAAATCACCATCAGAGACTAGAAGTCCGGGTCTGCTTCTATTGGAGCTCACTCATGCAGGATCACACTTTAATGTGGCAGTTTTTGGAACCAGCACTCACACCAACTGCATGTCAGTTCTTTGAAGTGGCGAGATGATTCCTGGGAATTCATTAAGTCTGGGTACAAGGGCCTTCGTAGTATGAGAAAGATGGCTCTACAGAGCACAGAGAATGGTGATGTCACACTCAGAGCTCAAGTAGGACAGTGCTGGATTAGTCTCTGGGCAGCAAATGGTCCAAGACAATTCTTTGGTTGCAGCCTCCTGGAGAGTGGATGATGTTTTCACTGTTGTGTTTTTGTGACTTATATGGATACTGATAAGTGATTGGCCAGGCAGTCGCAGGGCACAGATTAAAGCTCCACTGCTGGTCAGAGAACAGAGTGTGAGTCTGTTAGGAGAGTGACTTCTGTGGCTCTCCTCGGTCTGTTCCTTTCTCCTGATGCCCTCAGCATCAGACACTGCTGAGTAGTTTCCTGTTGACCCACACTCCTGAAAAATCAACTTTCTGGCACCTTCATTTGGACTTTCAAGATGGTGAGTAACACACTTCTGTTATTGAAGGCACACAGTCAAAAACATTTTGACATGAAAATCGGGCAATTTATTACTCAGGGAGGGAAAATCGAAACCACAATGAGAAAATATGCTACTCCTTTAAGAATGATGTGATTAACCAAAGAGGATAGATCACATGTGTGTTGACATTGCGATGTGGATAAACTGGAATGCTCACATGTCTCTGCTGGACACAGAGAGTTATATACTTACTGTGGAAAACAGTTCACTATTTGTGCAGTATGTTGAGAATGAAAATACCATGTGACAATTGATGCATACAAACTAGTGTTTAAAATGCATGTCCAGAAACTCTAAACAGAATTCAGTACTGCACAGTGCGTAATGTGAAAAATGTAGAAACACATATCAGTTCAACTGATGACTGCATTAGGAATGGTGGTATATGTATAAAATGAAAAAAAAAAAAAATACACACATGGAGGTGACAGAAGTCCTGATGCAGGCCTCAGCAAGAAGCTACCTTTAGTAATTTGCAAGAGAAAGAAGCTAGCATCCCAAGGTCACATATGCTGCCTCTCCATTAAGATAACAGAACCACAATGTCAAATTCAAATGGAAAGAAGGCAGGTCAATGTTTCCAAGGTGAAAGTGTGGGGCAGCATGGATGGGAAGTGGAAGTTGCATGGCTTGGTTTTCTATTGATTCCTTGTAATCGGTAAAAAAGTAATGACAACAAGATTTGAGGAAAACAAAATGCTGTTTGCATATTACCAAACTGAATTGTATTTTTTAAAGGTTCCAATGACAAAATGGTGGTGTGAATTTTAGCAAAACATTGTAAGGAATATTCCCTGTAGGGCAACTCTCATAAACCAGAGTCCTCTAAATTTGTGATCTCCCTGCCTCCTAGAAACTTTTGGGTACCTAAGAATGCACCTGTTTTCGAAAAACAAACACTGCCAGTGAAATTTTGTTCCCATTGGGAGAAGTATCCTTGCTATAAATAAGTGTGGTGTGGATATTTGCCTGATGGAGTAGATTAGCGTTTTACAGAGAGAGCACATATTTTGGAAAGGAGTTTTTACAGATTACATCCACTGATGTGAATTGAAAGTAAGAATCATTACTCAAAGAAAGAAGGCTCTGAAACAAAACATGATGTGTCTCCTCACCTTTGTGCATAGATGTTTTTGTTTTTTTGTTTTTTTTGAGTGGAAAGAAGGATTGGTCAGAGAGCCATGGCAAGAGCTGTGGTCTCTTGTGGGCTCAAGCCTTGACTATCCTGATGGACCTGGAGTTTAAATCAGTCTAAAGTTAGGATTGCTGCGAATGTGTTGTGCCTCTCCCATTCTCTTCCATGTCACTGAGGGCCTCCTATAGCATGCCTATCTGCTTCATCTTTTACGTTTTGTACATATTATGTGTGTTTGTTTAATACTCTGACATTCATAATTGAGGCAACATTCCCAATATTCACACTTTTACTCATAGAGTCTGTACTTTTTGCATGTAGCACTCCATGTGTGGCCATTGACACTATTGTGACTTCCAATTCTTTGTTACCTCACCTGCTAAGAGGTGAAAGAATGTGACTTCCACGGAGAAATTCAGTGTCTTTGACAAGTAGAATATGGAGAACTACAATATATACTGATCCAGCCACTGAGCCCACACCCAACAAAACTAGACCTTCCTATCTTTCTTAGGTAATTCCTGGAGAACCTATCTTCTACTGAATTACATTCAACCCTCCAAAATCAGCCAGTTGATAGGCACATAATGGAGAATTCAGATAGCAGACCAATGGAGCTCATCCTGCCTGTCAAAACTGACAGAGAGTTATACAAATCTGTATTCTTCCTCTTCATGTACCCAAACTCTCTTTTGCAGAACTCAGCAAATGATGAGGACAATAACGAACCTGATGCCCCAACTTGCTAGGTATGATAAGTTGTTCTTGTTGAAAATCACCATCAGAGACTAGAACACCTGATCTGCTTCTATCTGGAGCTCACATTCATCTGGTAACACTCTTTGATAGGGCACTTTTTGGAGATAGCGCTCACAGCAACTGCATATCAGTTCTTGCTCCTCTTTGAAGTGGAAAGTGGAATTCCTGGCAAGTAATTATGGCTCAGGCTAAGGGCATCTTTAGTAAGAGAAAGAAGGCTCTGTGAAACTCAGATGAAGGTGAAGTACACTCAGGGCTCAAAGTGGAATGACCGTCCTGGATACGTCCCTGGGCAACAAATGGTCCAAGACTACTCTGGTGCTGAGGCCACATGGAGAGTGGATGATGACATCACTGTTGTCTTTTAGTGATACATGAGGATACTGATGTGATTGCCCAGGCAGCTACTGGTCATGGATTACAGCTCCAGTGCTGGGCAGACAAAAGATGTGAGTCTGTCAGGAGAGCAAATTCTGTGGCTCTGCTCTGCTGTTCCGCAACTCTGATGACCTCAACATCAGAACCTGCTAAGCAGTTTCCTGTTGAGAGACCCTCCTGAGAAAGCAATGTTCTGGCACCTTCATCTTGGACATTCAGGATGGTGAGAAATACACTTCTGTTATTGAAACCACACCATCTATAACATTTTGCTATGAAAATCGACTCTTTATCACTCAGGGAGGGAGAATCGAGAACACAATGAGAAAATATGCTACTCCTTCAAGAATGCTGTGATCCACCAAAGAGAAAAGATATAATGTCCATTGACAATGTGATGTGGAAGAACTGGAATGCTGACATGTCTCTGCTCATACATAGAATTATATTGCTACTGTGGAAAACTGTTTGTTATTTGACCATGATGTTGATAATAATGCTCTAACTTGACCATTAAGATATACACAATGGTGTTTAAAATGGATACCCATAAACTCATAAACACAATTCAGAACCACACTGTAGTTAATGGCAAAAATGTAGAAACACAATAGTAGGTCAACTGATGAATGCATTAGCGAAGGTGCTATTTGCATAATATGAAAGAAGACACAGTCATAAATGTGACAGAATTTCTGAACTGGCCACCACAAGAAAGTATCTTGTGGTCCTGGCAAGAGAAAGATGCTAGCATCCCAAGACCACATATGCTGTCTATCCATTAAGATAACAGATCATCATTGTCAAATTCATAGGGAAAGAAGACAGGTCAGTGTTTGCCAGAGCACAAGGAGTGGGGCAGTGTGGATGGGACCTGAAAGTTGTAGGTCTTGTGTTTCTATTGATCTTTTTTGTAATCATAATGTTGGTATTAGAGAGTAAGGGTTGAGAAAAGCACAATTTGGTGTCATATTACAAAACAAAATTGATTTTTTAGAGTCTCCAATGGCATATTGGTGATGTGAATTTTACCAAAACCATGTAAGGGATATTCCTAGTAGGGCACCACTCATAATCCACAACTCCTCTAATGTGCCATGGCCCTGACTCCAAGACTCTTTGGGCTATGTGAAAAAGCTCCTTAGTTCTAAATACAAACACTACCAGTGAAATTTATGTCCCATGGGAGAAGTGTCCTTGCTAGAAATAAGTGTGGAGGTGGATATTTGCCTGATTCAGTAGATTACCGGTTTACAGAGAGAGCACTGATTTTGGAATGGTGTTTTCACAGATTTCATTCACTGTGAATTGAAAGGGAGAGATTCATTACTCATTGAAAGGAGTCTCTGAAACAAAACGCTATGGACCTCCTCACCTGTAAGCATAGATATATCATTGAGTGGAAAGGAAGGATTTGCCAGGACCTAGGGCAATGGCTGTGGTCTGTTGCAGGGTTCAAGCATGGGCTATTCTGAAGAACCTGCAGTCTAAATCAGGCTAAAATTCAGATTGCTACAGATCTGTTGTGCCTCTCCCATTCTATTCCATTTTACTGAGGGCATCCTATGGCATGCCTATCTGTTTCATCTTTTATATTTTGCACATGTTATGTGCATTTCTTTAATACTCTGATCTTCATAATTGAGGAAGCATTCCCAATTTTCACCCTTTTACTCATAGAGCCTATATATTTTGCAAGTAGCACTGCATGTGTGATCAGAGAATCTATCTTGACTTCCAACTCTCTGTTACATCACCTTCTATGGGGTGGCAGAGAGTGACAACCGCAGAGAAATTCAGTGTCTTTGACAAGTAGAATATGGAGAACTACAGTATATACTGAGCCAGCAACAGAGCCTGGGCAAAAAGAATTTGGGCCTTCATTTATTTCTTAGGTATTTCCTGGTGAACATGACTACTACTGAATTAGTCCAAGCCTCTGATATCAGCCAGTGGATAGGCATGACTTGGGTGTTCAGATGCCAGACCCATGGAGCCCATCCTGACTGTGAGAACTGATAGTGTAACATAGAAATGTGTATCCTTCCTCGATGTGTACCAACAATCCCTTGACACTACTCAGCACATGATGAGGACTATCAGGAAACTGATGCCCAAACTTGCTAGATATGATAACTTGTTGTGGTTGAAAATCACCATCAGAGACTAGAAGACCAAATCTGCTTCTATCTGGAGCTCACATTCATTTGGGAACCCTCTTTGATGTGGCACTTTTTGGAAGCAATGCTCAAACCAACAGAGTATGAGTTCTTGCTCCTCTTTGAAGTGACAAGTTGTTTCATGGCAAGACATTTTGGCTGGTCGCAAGGGCCTCTGTAGCATGAGAAAGATACCTCTCTGGAACACAGAGAATGGTGAAGTCACACTCAGTGCTCAAAGTGGAATGACAGTCTTGGACAATATCTGGGCAGCAAATGGTCAAGGCACCAATGTGGCTGTGGCCTTCTGGAGAGAGGATGACGATGTCATAGTTGTCTTTTTGTGACACATGAGGATCCTTATATGTAATTGGCTAGGTGGCTTCTGCACACCGATTAAACCTCCAGTGCTACACAGACAACAGAGTGTGAGTCTGTGAGGAGAGTGTCTTCTGTTGCTCTGTGAGGGCTGTTTCTTCCTCCTGATGCCCTCAGCATCAGACCCTGCTGAGCAGCTTCCTGTTGACAGATCTCCTGAGAAAGCAATGTTCAGGAACCTTTATCTTGAACTTTTAGACCAGTTAGAAATACACTTCTGTTATTGAAACACACAGTGTATAACATTTTACTATGAAAATCACACTTGGCTTCCAGATCAAAATGGCGGCGTGAGGTGAGCCTCTGTAAAGCTCCCCCGGAATTTACAACTAATCGAACAACAATAACTCCACAAAGGACTCTGTGCAGAGCAGACAGGCAAGACGAAGAGGCCGACTACCAAAGTCACCTACAGGTGGGCAAATCGCGTGAGCCAGGGAGGCTGGAATGGAGAAGTGCGTGGAGATGGAGCCGCTCGGGTGCAGGATGCAGACCTAGCTCACTGCTAGGAGCTCGCTCCATCCCGGAATTACTGCAGCAGTGGGAGATGGAAGAACTCAGACTACTGGGCTCCGCTTATGGCCCACAGGGCTGAGGGGACAGCATATAACACGGCTGAACCCGACGCTCACGGCAGAGACCTCGGAGAAAAAACTGAGGGAAGAAGTCTGAAAACGGTGGTTTAAGCCCTCACTGCCAAGCAGAGAATGGAAGCCTTAGGCACTGAGACTAGCCACCCCCTTCCTACCCTCCCAGAGCTCGCCCCACCCCCACCTGCCCGGTGCTAGAAACAGAACAGTAGCTGTGTCATATCAAAATAATAGAATATTTGCTGTTCTGAGATCTGTGGACCACAGACACAAATTCGAACCCCAACTAGTTCCAAAAAGGGGAGGGAGCTGTGAAGCAGGAACGGCTGTGGTGGTGATCGCGGGCATTGCTCTGGGCCACCTCTCACAACTCACCCCAACCCTGACACCAAGTATCTGGGCGGAACTCTGCATGAGTAAACAGAACTGCTGAAACATACAATCTCTGTATCTGGAGCTGGAAGAGCTGTGGAACATTAAAAGCTCTCCGCATACCCACCAGGACACTGCGCCCTGTGACATAGACAAACTATTAACAGAGGAGAACCAATCTAACAGGGAATCCCCTGATTGTGTGAGAAGCTGGAATAGTGCACAGAAAACATAGCACTACTGCGCAGGAGAAGAAAAACAGGATGCGCTCGGAGAAAAAATAAAACATTCTACCAAAAAGTACTGGAAAACAAAATAAAGACCTCTTCCTATCAACCTGTTGCAGAATCAACTCCTATAGATGTCTAGAAAGAGAAATAGTAAGTCAGTAATTGCCATGAATAACCAAGGCAAAAGGTCAGCTCAGAAAAAAGTGAAAAGAACACAGAAAAGGCACATAAAGATACAGAAATATGTGACTTAAATGACAGAGAATTCAAGATTGCAATTCTGAAAAAACTCAATGAGATACAAGAAAACACAGATAGGACATTAAATGAACTAACAAACACAATCAAAGAACAGCATGAGCATTTTACGAAAGAGATTGAAAATTTAAAAAAGAACAAAATAGAATTTCTAGAGATAAGAACTCGATAGAAAAAATTAAGAATGAAATAAACAGCTTAGGTTATTTTGACAGTAACTTACAAAGGAAAGCCCATTAGATTATCATCAGATTTTTCAGCAGAAACTATACAAGCCAGAGGGGAGTGGAACCAAATATTCAACTACTGTAGGAGAGAAATTATGAGCCAAGAATAATATATCCAGCAAAGATATCCTTTAGATATGAAGGAGGAATAAAGACCTTTCCAGACATACAGAAGCTGAGGGAATTTTCTAATACATGGCGTGCACTACAAGAAATACTAAAGGAGATAATTCGACCACCATCAACAGGGACAATTTGTGGAAACCAAAACATAAAAAGGGGGAGAGTAAAGGCCTGAACCGGAATATGGGAATGGAGAAAGTAAGCGTGCTGAAGAAAATGGAATACTCTAAATATCAAACTTAAATTTACATAAACTTAAGGGTAACCACTCAAAAAAAAAAAAAAATACTGAACTGAAATGCGTACTGTAATACAAGAAGAAACAGAGGGAAACATCATACTATACCACCACATACAAATAATAGACAGCAACAAAAAGACAGATAAACAATGGAGATGCAGCCTTACCACAAAACTAAAGATAGAATGACAGGAAATCCTCACATATCAATAATCCCCCTAAATGTAAATGGACTGAACTCACCAATAAAAAGGCACAGAGTAGCAGATTGGATAAAAAAACTAAACCCAACCATATGATGTCTCAAAGAGACATATCTCAGCTACAAGGACAAGCATACACTCAAAGTGAAAGCATGGAAATTGGCATTCCAAGCATATGGTATCCAGAGAAAATCAGGTGCAGGCATAATGATATCAGATGAAACAGACTTCAAGGTGAAAAAGATAACAAGAGACAAAGATGGACATTTCAAATGGTGAAGGGGACTATACAACAAGAAGACAAAACAGTCATCAATATTTATGCCCCCAATCAGGGAGCACCGAAATATACCAAGCAACTACTAACAGAACTAAAGGGAGAAATTGACCAAACACCATTATACTAGGGGACTTAAATACATCATTGACAGCTATGGATAGATCATCGAAACAGAAAATAAATAACTAAATAGCAGCCATAAATGACACTTTAGATGAAATTGATAAATTAAACATTTATAGAGGACTTCCTCCTAAAATATCAGACTATTCATTCTGTTCTAGTGTACATGGAACATTCTCAAGAATAGACCATATATTGGGACACAAAATCAGACTCAGGAAATTTAAGAAGATTGAAATCATACCAAGCATATTCTCTGACCACATGGTTTTGAAATTGAATATCAACTGCACAAAGAAAGCAGGAAAAAAAAAAAAATACATGGAGATTAAACAACATACTATTAAAGAATACTGGGTCAAAGAAGAAATTAGAGGAGAGATCAAAAGATACAGAGAAAAAAATGACGATGAAAATACATCCTACCAAAATTTTTGGGACACAGCAAAAGCAGTTTTATGAGGGAAATTTATATCATACAGCCCTATCCCAAGAAACAAGAAAAATCCCAAATAAATAACCTCATGTTACCCCTTAAATAACTAGAAAAAGAAGAACAAATAAAACCCAAGTTCAGCAGAAGACAGGAAATAACAAAAATCAGAGCAGAACTAAATGAAATAGAGAACAAAAATACAATAGAAAATACTAATGTGTCAAAGTGCTGGTTCTTTGAAAAGATTAACAAAATTGACAAACCCTTGGTTAGACTCACTACGGTAAAAAGAGAGAAGACACTAATTAACAAAATCAGAAATGAAAAAGGGGAAGATGTCACAGACACCACAGAAATTCAAAGTGTCATCCAAGAATACTACGAAGGACTATATGCCACAAAATTCAACAACCTAGAAAAATGGACAAGTACTTAGAAACATATAGCCTTCCAAGGCTGAACCATGAAGAACTGGAAAATCTAAACAGACCGATCACCAGTAAATAAATTGAATCAGTCATCCAAAACCTTCCCAAAAGCAAAAGTCGGCGACTAGATGGCTTCACTAGTGAATTTAACCAAACCTTCAAAGAGGGTCTAATACCAATCCTGCTCAAACTCTTCCAAAATATTGAAGGAGAGATAGTACTCCCTAACTCATTTTATTAGGCCAACATTACCCTGATACCAAAACGTGGTAAGGACAGCAGAAAAAAGAAAACCACAGACCAATATCTCTGATGAATACAGATGCAAAAATCCTAAATAAAATTCTAGCAAATAGAATACAACAATGCATTAAAAATATTATTCATCACGACCAAGTGGGGTTCATTCGCGGGGCACAAGGATGGTTCAACACCCGCATATCTATCAATGTGATACATCACATAAACAAAATAAAGGACAAAAATCATATGATTATATCAATTGATGCAGAAAAAGCATTTTACGAGATACAACATCCATTTATGATTAAAACAATTAATAAAATAGGTATAGAAAGAAAATACCTTAACATAAAAAAAGGCCATATATGACAAGCCCTCGGCTATTCTCATAATTAATGGTGAAAAACTGACACCTTATCTATGTTCAGGAACACGACAGAGCTGTCCCCTATCACCTCTGCTTTTCAACATAGTGTTGGAAGTCCTTGCCAGAGCAATCAGCCAAGAGAAAGAAATAAAAGGCATCCAAATTGGGAATGAAGAAGTTAAATTATCACTCTTTGAAGATGACATGATGCTATATATAGAAAACCCTAAAGACTCCACCAAAAAGTTATTAGAAACAATCAACGAATACGGTAAAGTTGCTAGCTACAAAAGCAACGTAAAAAGTCCATTGCCTTCCAATATACTAACAATGAAATCTCAGAAAAAGAAATACAAAAAAACAATTCCTTTGCAATTGCAGGAAAAAGAATAAAATACCTAGCAATAAACTTAACCAAGGACGTGAAAGACCAATATGCTGAAAATTATAAGACATGTTTGAAAGAAATTGAATAAGACACAAAGAAATGGAAAGACATTCCGTGCTAATGGATTGGAAGATTCAACATAGTTAAAATGGCCATATTACCCAAAGCAATATACAGATTCAATGCATTCACATCAAAATCCCAATGGCATATTTTAAAGAAATAGAACAAAAAATCATCATATTTGTTTGGAACCACAAAAGACTCCGAATAGCCAAAGCGACCTTAAGAAAAAAGAACAATAATGGAGGTATCATATTTAATGACTTTGGCTTGTACTACAGGGCTACAATAATCAAAACAGCATGGTATTGGCATCAAAACAGACACATAGACCAATGGAACAGAATTGAGAACCCAGAAATAAAACAACATAAATATGGACAGATAGTTTTTGACAAAGAAGCTAAAAACATACAATGGAGCAAAGACAGCCTCTTCAATAAATGGTGATGGGAGAATTGGATAGCCACGTGCAAAATAATGAAAGTGGACTGCTATTTGTCACCATGTACCAAAGTTAATTCAAAACGGATCAAAGACTTAAGCATAAGACCTGACACAATAAACTGCATAGAAGAAAACATAGGTACTAAACTTATGGACCTTTGGTTCAAACAGCATTTTATGAATTTGACTCCAAAGGCAACGGAAGTAAAAGCTAAAATAAACGAATGGGACTATATGAAACTTAAAAGCTTCTGCACAGCAAAAGAAACCATTGCCAAAATAAAGAGGCCACCAACTGAATGGGAGAAGATTTTTGCAAACAGTGCCTCCGATAAGGGGCTAATATCCAGAATATACAAGGAACTCATGCAACTCAACAAAAAACAAACAACCCAATTGAAAAATGGGCAGATGACATGAAGAGACATTTCTCCAAAGAGGACATACAAATGGCAAATAGACATATGAAAAAATGCTCAACATCACTAATCATCAGAGAAATGCAAATCAAAACAACAATGAGATATCACCTCACCTCAGTCAGAATGGCTAGTATCAACAAGACAAATAGTAACAAGTGTTGGAGAGGCTGTGCAGAAATAGGAACCCTCATACACTGTTGGTGGGAATGCAGACTGCTGCAGCCATTATGGAAGGCAATTTGGAGGTTCCTCAAAGAATTACAAATAGAATTGCCATATGACCCAGCAATCCCTCTCCTGGGTATCTACCCCAAAAATCTGAAAATGTTTAGAGATAAAGACACGTGTCCTCCAATGTTCATTGCAGCTTTGTTTATGGTGGCCAAGACATGGAAACAACCAAAATGTCCTTGAATAGATGAATGGATAAAGAAGTTGTGGTATATATACACAATGGAATACTATTCGGTGGTAAGAAAAGATGATATAGGAACATTTGTGACAACATGGATGGATCTTTCGAGTGTAATGCTGAGCGAAATAAGTCAGTCAGAAAAAGCAGAGAAACATGTGATTTCACTGAAATGTGGTATATAAACCAAAATCAACAAAAGAACAAGACAAACAAATGAGAAACAGAAACTCATAGACACAGACAATAGTTTAGTGGTTACCAGAGGGTAAAGGGGGTGGTGGGTGGGGGTCGGAGATGAAGGTAAGGGGGATCAAATATCTGGTGATGGAAGGATAACTGACTCTGTGTGATGATCACACAATGGGATTTATAGATGATGTAATACAGAATTGTACACCTTAAATCTATGTAATTTTACTAACAATTTTCACCCCAATAAATTTAATAAAAAAATAAAAAGTCAAAAAAGAAAAATTAGTGATTCAAAAATGGTATTACACAGAAAGGATTGAGGAGAGCACAATGCTCTTGGCATATTACAAAACTAAATTGTATTTTTTAAAGTTTCTAATGGTTAACTGATGGTGTGACTTTCATCAAAAAGTAAGGGATATTCCCAGTAGAGCACCTCTCCTAAATCACAAGTCCTCTCCTGTTGTGATGGCCCTGCCTCCTAGACCCTTTGGGCTACATGAGAAAGCTCCTCAGTTCTAAAACAAACACTGCCTATGAAATTTAGTTCCCAATGTGAGAGGTGCCCTTGCTAGAAATATGTGTTGTGGTGTATATTTGCCCGATGGAGTAGATTTCAATTTTACGGAGAGAATTCTGTTATTGGAAGGGAGGTTTCACAGATTTCATTCACTGTGAATTAAAAGGAGAGAATCGTTACACATGGAAAGAAATCTCTCAAGCAAAATGTGATGGGCATCTTCACCTATGAGAATAGATATTTCCCTCGAGTGGAAAGATGGATTGGTCAGTTATCCGGAGACATGGCTGTAGTCTCTTGCTGGATTCAAGCCTGGGCTATCCTGAATGATCTGGAGACAAATTCTTGCTAAAACTCGGATTGCTGTGAATCTGCAGTGCCTCTCCCATTCTCCTGCATGTTACTGAGGTCCTCCTACCGCATGCCTATCTGTCTCATCTTTTGAAATTTGTGATGTTGTGTGCGTAACTTTAATAATCTGATCTTTATAACTGAGGAAACATTTCCTATTTTCACACTTTTATGCATAGAGTCTGTACCTTTAGCATATGGAACTCCATGTGTGGTCAGAGAATCTATCGTTACTTCCAATTCTTTGTTACATCACTTGCAGAAGGGTGGCAGTGAGTGTCTCCCCCAGAGAAATTGAGAGTCTTTGACAAGTAGAATATGGAGAACTACAGTTTATACAGGTGCAGCTACCCACTAACAAAGAAAGTAAACCTTCCTTTCTTTCTTAGTTAATTCCTGTTGAACCTCACCTGTAGGGAATTACATCCAAACCTCTGAAATCAGCCGGTTGATAGGCACCCTTACAGGATACAGATGGCACACCCATGTAGCTCATCCTGCCTGTCACAACTGATAGAGCACCATACAAATGTGTATCCTTCGTCTCCGTGTACCAACCCACACTTGACACTACTCAGCACATGATGAGGAAAATAAAAAAAAAACCTGATATGCCAACTTGCTAAGTTTGATACATGGTTCTTGTTGAAAATCAATGTCAGAGCGAGAACACCTGATATGCTTCTATCTCAGTCTCACATTCATCCAGTAACAGTCTTTGATGGGGCAGTTTTTGGACCCAGTGCTCATACCACCTGTATTTCAGTTCTTGCTTGTCTTTGAAGTGGCAAGTTGACTCCTTGCTAGTCATTATGGCTGGGGCCAAGAGGCTCTGTTGATTGAGAAAGAAGGCTCTACTGATCACAGAGAATGGTGAATTCATATTCGGGGCTCAAAGTGGATGGACAGTCCTGGATAAGTACCTGGGAAGCAAATTGTCCAAGACACCTCTGTGGCTGCGGCCTCTTGGAGAGGAGAGGATGATGTCACAGTTGTCATTTAGTGATACATGAGGATACTGATATGTGATAGGCCAGGCGACTGCTGGGCACAGATTGCAGCTCCAGTGCTGGGCAAACAACAGAGTGTGAGTCTTTGAGGAGAGTGACTTCTGTGGCTATGCTTGGGCTTCTCTTTCCTCCTGGTGTGCTCATTGTCAGACCCTACTGAGCAGTTTCCTGTTTACAGACACTCCTGAGGAAGCAAGAGTGGCACCTTCATCTTGGACTTTCGGGACGCTGGGAAATACACTTCTGTTATTGAAGCCACACATGTGTAACATTTTGCTATGAAAATCGGACCATTTCTGAGTCATGGAATGAAAATCAAAAGCACCATGAGACAATATATTACTCTTTCAAGAATGCTGTGATCATCAAAATAGAAAAGATCACATGTGTGTCGAAAATGCAATGTGGAAGACCTGGAAATCTCACATGTCTCTGCTGAATACACAGAATAATATAGCTACCTTGGAAAACAGTTCACTATTTGTCCGGAATGTTGAGAATGAAAATTCCATGTGACCCCCAGTCAGAATGGCTATCATCAACAAGACAAACAATAACAAATGTTGGAGAGGCTGTGGAGAAAAAGGAACCCTCATACACTGTTGGTGGGAATGCAGACTGGTGCAGCCGTTATGGAAGGCAGTGTGGAGGTTTCTCAAAGAATTACGAATAGAATTGCCATATGACCCAGCAATCCCTCTTCTGGGTATCTACCCAAAAAATCTGAAAACATTTAGAGATAAAGACATGTGTGCTCCAATGTTCATTGCAGCTTTGTTTACGGTGGCCAAGACATGGAAACAACCAAAATGTCCTTCGATAGATGAATGGATAAAGAAGTTGTGGTATATATACACAATGGAATACTATTCGGCAGTAAGAAAAGATGATATAGGAACATTTGTGACAACATGGATGGATCTTGAGAGAGTAATGCTGAGCGAAACAAGTCAGACAGAAAAAGCAGAGAACCATGTGATTTCACTGATATGTGGTATATAAACCAAAAACAACAAAAGAACAAGACAAACAAATGAGAAACAGAAACTCATAGACACAGACAATAGTTTAGTGGTTGCCAGAGGGTAACGGGGGCGGGGGGTGGGGGGTGGGAGATGAGGGTAAGGGGGATCGAATATATGGTGATGGAAGGAGAACTGACTCTGGGTGGTGAACACACAATGGGATTTATAGATGATGTAATACAGAATTGTACACCTGAAATCTATGTAATTTTACTAACAATTGTCACCCAAATAAATTTAATTAAAAAAAAAATTCCATGTGACCAATTATATATACATAATTGTTTAAAAACGGATGCCCAGAAACTCCTAAACAGAATCGGAATTGCACTGTAGATTATGACTACAATGTAGGAACACAATATAATGTCAACTGATGAATACATTAGTTAAGTTGGTATATGTATAAAGTGAAACAAGATACAATCATGAAAGTAACAGAAGTCCTGGTGCTGGGCACCACAAGAAAATATCTTGAGAAATTGGCAAGAGAAATAAGCTAGCATCCCAAGGCCACATACTCTGTCTCTTCATTAAGGTAACAGGACATCAATGTCCTATTCATAGTTATAGAAGGCAGGTCAGCGTTTGCCAGGACGCAAGGTGTGGGGAAGTGTGCATGGGAAGTGAAAGTAGCATAGCTTGGGTTTCTATTGATTGCTTCTAATCAGAAAAAAATGGTATTAGTCAGCAAGTAGTGAGGAAAGCCCAATGCTGTTGGCATATTACAAAACTGAATTGTATTTTTTTAAATTTCCAATGGCAAACTGGTAGTGTGAATTTTAGCAAAGTACTATAAGGTTTATTCCCAGTAGGGTCCTTCTCCTAAACTACAAGTCCTCTAATGTTGTGAAGGACCTGCCTCCTAGACGGTTTGGCCTGCATGAGAAAGCTCCTCAGTTCTATAAACAAACATTGGCCATGAAATGTCGGTCCCAACTGGAGAAATGTCCTTGCTGGAAATAAGTGTGGTGTTGATTATTTCCCTGATGGAGTACATTACCATTTTACAGCGAGAACACTGATTTTGGAATGGAGTTTTCACAGATTAATTCACTGTGAAATGAAAAGTAGAGAATCATTACCTATTGTAAGAAGTCTCTGAAACAAAACACGATGGGACTACTCACTTGTGACCATCGCTATTTCCTTTGAGTGGAAAGGAAGGATCGGTCAGAGAGCTGGAGAAATGGCTGTGGTCTCTTGCGGAGTTCAAGGCTGGGCTATACTGATGGACCTGGAGTCTAAATCAGGCTAAAACTCAGATTGCTGTGGATCTGCTATGCCTCTCCCATTCTCTTACATGTTACTGAGAGCCTCCTACGGCAGCCTATTGTTTCATCTTATACATATTGCGCATGTTGTGAGCATTTCTTTAATGCTCTGATCTTCATAATTGAGGAGACATTCCAAATTATCACACTTTTACTCACAGAGTCTGTATATTTTCCATGCTGGAATCCATGTGTGGACAGAGAATCTATCATGATTTAAAGTTCTAAGGGTTGGCAGAGAGTGTCTTCCCCAGAGAATTCATTGTCTTTGACAAATAGGATTTGGAGAACTACTGTATATACTGATCCAGCTACTGAGAAAACACACAAAGAACATGGACTTTCCTTTCTTTATTAGGTAATTCCTGGTGAACCTGACCTCTACTTGATTACATCCAACCCTCTGAAATCAGCCGCTTGATAGGCATGCATGAGGGACTTTTGATGGCAGACCCATGGAGCCCACTCTGCCTGTCAGAACTGATCGAGCACCATAAAAACGTGTATGCTTCCTCTGCATATACCAACACTCCCTTGACACTACTCAGCAAAAGATGAAGACAATACAGAACAGATGCCCTGATTCGTTAGGTATGATAAGTGGTTCTTGTGGAAAATAATCAGCAAAGACTAGAAGACCTGATCTGCTTCTATCTGGAGCTCACATTCATCATGTAACACTCTTTTTTTTTTTTTTTTTTTTTTTTTTTTTTTTATTTATTTATTTATTTTTTTTTTTTAATTAGTTTCAGGTGCACAAGACAAAGCAAAACTTAGACATTTATCATTTATATCCCTCACACTGTGTGAACCCTCCTCCCCCCATCCACTATCCCTCTGTACGTTCCCAAAACCTCTCACCTTCCCCTTATCCCCACCCCCCCGCCCCTCTAGCAACCCTCTGTTTTTCCTCCATGTTTCCAAAACTGTTTCTGATTAGTTCATTCACTTATTCTTTTCTTTAGATTCCGCATATAAGTGAGATCATATGGTATTTGTCTTTCTCTTTCTGACTTATTTCACTTAACATAATGTTTTCTAGGTCCATCCATGTTGTTGCAAATGGTAAGATTTCTTTCTTCTTTATGGCTGCGTAATACTCCATTGTATAAATGTACCACAGTTTCTTAATCCAGTCATCTACTGATGGGCATTTCGGTTGTTTCCAGGTCTTGGCTATTGTATATAGTGCTGCAATAAACATAGGAGTGCATAAAGATTTTTGAATTGGTGTTTTGGATTTCTCCGGATAGATACCTAGGAGTGGGATTGCTGGATCATAAGGTAGTTCCATTTTCAGATTTTTGAGATATCTCCAAACTGTTTTCCATAGTGGCTGCACCAATCTACATTCCCACCAACAGTGCACCAGCGTTCCCTTTTCTCCGCATCCACGCCAGCACTTGTTGTTTGTTGATTTATTGATGATAGCCATCCTGACTGGGGTGAGGTGGTATCTCATTGTGGTTTTTATTTGCATTTCTCTAATGGTTAGTGAGGTTGAACATTTCTTCATATGTCTGTTTGCCATCTGTGTGTCCTTTTTAGAAAAATGTCTCTTCATGTCCTCTGCCCATTTTTTAATTGGGTTGTTTGTTTTTTTGGAGTTGAGTTGAGTGAGTTTTTTATAAATTTGTGATATTAACCCCTTATCAGATATATCATTGGCAAATATATTTTCCCAATCAGTAGGATCCCTTTTTGTTTTATTGATGGTTTCCTTTGCTGTGAAAAAGCTTTTTAGTTTGATGTAATCCCACATGTTTATTTTTCCTCTTACTTCCCTCGCGCGAGGGGATATATCAGTAAAAATCTTACTCCGGGTAATGTCTGTGAAGTTTCTTCCTATATTTTCTTCTAGGAATTTTATGGTTTCAGATCTTACATTTAAATCTTTAAGCCATTTTGAATTTATTTTTGTATGTGGTGTAAGGAGGTGATCCAGCTTCATCTTTTTGCATGTGTCTGTCCAAGTTTCCCAGCACCATTTATTGAATAGACTGTCTTTACCCCACCGTACATTCTTGCTTCCATTGTCATAGATTAAGTGGCCATATAGGCATGGATTTATTTCTGGACTCTCTATTCTGTTCCATTGATCTATGGGTCTGTTTTTATGCCAGTACCATGCTGTTTTGATTACTGTAGCCTTGTAGTATAATTTGAAGTCAGGTATTGTTATACCTCCCACTTTGTTCTTATTTCTCAAGATTGTTGAAGATATCCGGGGTCTTTTGTTATCCCATATAAATTTTAGGATTATATGTTCTATTTCTGTGAAAAATGTCGTTGGTAGTTTGATAGGAATTGCGTTGAATATATATATTGCCTTAGGCAGTATGGACATTTTAACTATATTAATTCTTCCTATCCATGAACATGGTATGTGTTTCCATCTATTTGTATCTTCTTTCATTTCTTTCTTCAGTGTCTTATAATTTTCTGAGTACAGATCTTTTACTTCTTTGGTTAAATTTATTCCCAGGTATTTTATAGTCTTTGGAGCAATTGTAAACGGAATTGCTTTTTTAATTTCTCCTTCTGATGTTTTATTATTGGTATATACAAATGCAACTGATTTCTGAATATTAATTTTGTATCCTGCTACTTTACTAAATTCATCTATCAGCTCTAATAGTTTCTTGGTGGAGTCTTTAGGGTTCTCTAAATATAGTATCATATCATCTGCATATAATGACAGTTTTACTTCCTCCTTACCGATTTGGATGCCTTTTATTTCTTTTTCTTGTCTGATTGCTGTGGCTAGAACTTCCAGCACTATGTTGAATAGAAGTGGAGAAAGTGGGCAGCCTTGCCTTGTTCCTGATTTTAAGGGGAATGGTTTTAGTTTTTCCCCATTGAGTATGATGTTAGCTGTGGGTCTATCATATATGGCCTTTATTATGTTGAGATATGATCCCTCTATTCCCACTTTCTTAAGGGTTTTTATCATGAATGGCTGCTGAATTTTATCAAATGCTTTTTCTGCGTCAATTGATATGATCATATGATTTTTATTTTTCATTTTGTTAATGTGGTGTATCACATTAATTGATTTGCGGATGTTGAACCACCCTTGCATGCCAGGGATGAATCCCACTTGATCATGGTGTATAATCTTTTTAATATATTGCTGAATTCTGTTTGCTAGTATTTTGTTGAGGATTTTTGCATCTATGTTCATTAGCGATATCGGCCTGTAGTTTTCTTTCTTTGTGGTGTCTTTGTCTGATTTTGGGATCAGGGTGATAGTGGCTTCGTAAAAAGTGTTTGGGAGTCTTCCCTCTCTCTGGATTTTTTGGAAGAGTTTGAGGAGAATAGGTGACAATTCTTTTTGGAACGCTCTGTAAAATTCACCTGTAAAGCCATCTGGTCCAGGGCTTTTGTTTGTTGGGAGATTGTTGATTACTGATTCAATTTCCTTGGTGGTAATCAGTCTATTCAGGTTTTCTGTCTCCTCTTGAGTTAGCCTTGGGAGGTTGTATGCATCTAGGAAATTGTCCATTTCTTCCAGGTTGTCAAATTTGTTGGCATACAGTTGCTCATAGAAATTTCTTAGGATTTTTTGTATCTCTGCGGTGTCTGTTGTCACTTCTCCTCTTTCATTACTGATTTTATTAATTTGGGTCCTCTCTCTCTTTTTTTTAATGAGTCTGGCTAAAGGTTTGTCAATTTTGTTTATCTTCTCTAAGAACCAACTCTTGGATTCATTGATCTTTTGTATTGTTTTTCTGGTTTCTATTTCATTTATTTCCGCTCTGATCTTTATTATCTCCTTCCTTGTACTCCCTTTGGGCTTATTTTGTTGTTCTTTTTCCAGATCCCTTAAGTGTGAAGATAAACTGTTGATTAGTGATGTTTCTTGTTTCTTTAGGTAGGCCTGCAGTGCTATGAACTTCCCTCTTAGGACTGCTTTCGCTGCATCCCATAGATTTTGGGTCGTTGTATTTTCATTTTCGTTTGTCTCGAGATATCTTTTGATTTCTTCCTTGATCTCCTGTTTGACCCATTCATTGTTTAGTAACATATTATTCAGCCTCCATGAATTTGTGTGTCTTCCAGTCTTTTTCCTGTAGTTCATTTCTAATTTCATAGCACTGTGGTCAGAGAAGACAATTGGTATGATTTCAATTTTCTTAAATTTATCCAGACTTGCTTTGTGGCCTAACATATGGTCTATCTTGGAGAATGTTCCATGTGCGCTTGAGAAGAACGTGTATTCTGCAGCATTGGGGTGGAATGCTCTGAAAATATCGGTTAAATCCAAGTGGTCCAATGTGTCATTTAAGGCTGTTGTTTCCGTATTGATTTTCTGTCTGGAAGACCTGTCCCTTGTTGTCAGAGGTGTGTTGAAGTCCCCTACTATGATAGTGTTACTGTTGATCTCCATCTTTATGTCAGTCAATATCTGTTTTATATATTTAGGTGCTCCTATGTTGGGTGCATAGATGTTTACTAGAGTTATATCCTCTTGTCGAATTGATCCCTTTATTATTATATAGTGTCCATCTTTGTCTTTTAATATTTTCTTCATTTTAAAGTCTATTTTGTCAGAGATAAGTATTGCAACTCCAGCTTTTTTCTCATTTCCATTTGCATGGAATATCTTACTCCAACCCTTCACTTTTAGCCTGTGTGTGTCTTTTGATCTGAGGTGAGTCTCTTGTATACAGCATATACAAGGGTCTTGCTTTCTTATCCATTCAGCCACCCTATGTCTCTTGATTGGAGCATTTAAACCATTTACATTTAAAGTGATTATTGATAAGTACATAGTTATTGCCATTTTTAAATTTGTGGATAAATTGTTTTCGTCTTTCTTCTATTTACAGAAGTCCTTTTAGTATTTCTTGCAATGCTGGCTTGGTGGTAATGAATTCCTTTAGCTTATTCTTTTCTGGGAAGCTCTTTATCTCCCCATCAATTTTAAGTGATAGCCTTGCTGGATAAAGCAACCTAGGTTGTAGGCCTTTGTTTTCCATCACTTTGAGTATCTCCTGCCACTCCCTCCTGGCCTTCAATGTTTCTGCAGAAAAGTCATTTGATAGTCTTATGGGAGTTCCCTTGTATGTAACCCTCTGTCTTTCTCTTGCTGCTTTTAGGATTCTCTCTTTGTCTTTAATCTTTGCCATTTTAGCTATAATGTGTCTTGGTGTGGACCTGTTTGGGTTTATCCTGGTTGGAACTCTCTGCACTTCCTGGACTTGTATGTTGGTTTCCTTCATCAGGTTAGGGAAATTTTCAGACATTATTACTTCAAATATGTTCTCAATCCCTTGTTTCTTCTCTTCACCTTCTGGTATTCCTATGATGCGCATGTTGTTGCGCTTGATGTTATCCCATAGGTCTCTTAAACCATCTTCATTGTTTTTTATTCTTTTTTCTTTCTGTTGTTCTGTTTGGGTGATCTCTGCTAACTTGTCTTCTAAGTCGCTGATTCGATCCTCTGCTTCATCTAACCTGCTGTTAATTCCTTCAAGTGAGTTCTTTATTTCGGTAACTGTGTTCTTTAGTTCTAACTGGTTGTTCGTTATGATTTCTACATCCTTCTTGATGTCCTCTCTAAGTTCCTTAAACATTCTTATCATCAGTATTCTGAACTCTGTCTCTGACAGTTTGGTTACCTCTGCTTCATTTAGTTCCATTTCTGAAGGTTTCTTCTGTTCTTTTATTTGGGATATGTTTCTTTGTTTCCTCATTCTGGCTGACTCTCTGTGTTTGCTTCGATGTATTAGATAGGTGCCCTGGAGTTCTTAGTTCTTGCTGGATTAGTATATAATAAATGTCCTTTATATTTGACTTGCACTACTTCGTTCTTCTCCCCTACGTGTGCTCTAAAAGTGACTCTTGTGTTGTGTATATTGTCCTGTTAAAGAAGATCCTTAATTGCTTTTCGCTTGTGAGTAGGTGGAGTTAACTCCTAGGCTGACTAGTTGTAAGACTTGGCTTTGCCCACGCAGGGTATTCTGCTGCGTGAGGATTGACCGCTTAGATGTGGTTTGCCCTTTGGCCTCTATGTGCCTGTAAAGAATCCCCTCTGAGTGTATCACTTGTAGGTCAAACCCGGTAGTACTCTGGCTTGGTCTAGAGTTGGCCGCTGGGTATGTTGAATCTTGTGCCTCTTAAGCTGGGCACTGGTAGGGCAATTACAGAACAAAGCAAATCACCAAGCACAACAATAACAACAAGGAAAAAGTCAAATACATTCACATGTAAAAAAATAATCGACATCATGTAACACTCTTTGATGGGGAACTTTTTGGAGCCAGCGTTCACATCAACTTTATGTCACATCTTTGTCCTCTTTGAAGTGTAAAGTTGATTCATAGAAAGTCATTAAGATGGGGCCCAAAAGCCTTTGTAGTATCAGTAAGAAGGCTCTGTAGAGCACAGAGAATGGTGAAGTCATACCCGGGGCTCTAAGTGGAAGGAGTGTCCTTGCTAAGTCTATGTGCCACAAATGGTACAAGGCACCTCTGTGGTTGTGGCCTCCTGGAGAGGAAGCCAACTTATTTCAGACAACTGATTTCAAAGTTGTCTTTTTGTAACACATAAGGCCACGGATATGTGATTGCCCAGGCAGTTGCTGGGCATAGATTACAGTTCCCATGAGGGTTATACAACACCGTGTGAGTCCATGAAAAGATCGAATTTTGTGGCTCTGCTAAGGCTGTTCCTTCCTCCTGTACCTCTCAGGGTCAGATGCTCCTGAGCAGTTTCATGTTGACAGACCCTCCTGAGAAAGCAATGTTCTGGTACCTACCTCTTACTTTCAGGACAGTGAGAAATACACTTGTCTTATTGAAGCCTCAGTTGTCTATAATGTTTTGCTCTGAAAATCGGACAATATATCAATCAGGGAGGGAAAATTGAAAGTACAATGAGACAATATGCTTCTCCTTCAAGAATGCTGTGATCAACCAAAGACAAAAGATCACATGTGCATTGACAATGTCATGTGGAAGAACTGGAACGCACACTTGTCTCTTCCAGATACATAGAGTGGCATAACAACTTTGGAAAACAGTTCACTATTTGTCCTGGATGTTGAGAATGAAAATATCACATGACCATTGGTATATACACAATAGTGTTTAATACAGATACCCAGAAACTTCTAAACAGAATTCAGAACAGCAATGTAGATAATAGCACAAATGTAGAAACACAAAATCAGGTCAACTGATGAATGCATTAGCAAATGCATTAGTGAATGTATAAAATGAAAAAAAAAGATACATAAAAGTGACAGTGTCCTGATGCAGGACAATTGTCATAAAAGTGACAGTTGTCCTGATGCTGGCCACTGTAAGATAGTTACTTGAGAAATTGGCAAGTGAAAGATGCTACCCTCCCAAGGTATTATAGGCTGTCTTTTGATTAAGATAACAGATGGACAATGTCAAATTCATAGGGAAAGGCGGCAAATCAGTGTTTTCCAGGATTCAATGTGTGTGGCAGCTTGGTTTGGAGTTGCAAGTTGCATGGCTTGGCTTTCTATTGATTGATTATAATCAGAAAAAAATGTATTAGACACAAAGGATTGAGGAAAGCACAATGCAGTTGGCACATAATAAGACTGAATTGCATTTTTTAAAGGTTCCAATGGCAAACTTGTGGTGTGAATTTTACCAAAATAATGTAAGGGATATTTGCCGTACGGCACCTCTCCAAAAACACAGGTCCTCTGATGTTGTAATGGCTCTGCCTCCTAGACCTTCTGGGCTACATGAGAAAGCACCTCAGTTCTAAAACAAACACTTCCAGTGAAATTTAGTTCCCAATGGGACAACTGCCTTGCTATAAATAAGTGTGGTGATGGATTTTTGCCTGATGGAGAATATTACCGTTTTACAGAAAGGGCACTGATTTTGGAAAGGAGTTTTCACAGATTTCATTCACTGTAAATTGAAAGGGAGAGCATCATTACATTTGAAAGGAGTCTCTGAAACAAAATGTGATGGTCCTCCTCACCTGTGAGCATAGATATTTCCTTCGAGTGGAAAGGACAGATTGGTCAGAGAGTTGGAGCATCAGCTGCTGTCTCTTTGGTGTTCAAGCCTGGGATATCCTGAGGGATCTGGAGTCTAAATCAGGGTAAAACTCGGATTGCTGCGGATCTGCTCTGCCTCTCCCATTCTTTCATTTTACTAAAGGCCTCCTACAGCTTGCCTATCTGTTTCATCTTTTACATTTTGCACATCTTATGTGCATTTATTTAATAATCTCATCTTCATAATGGAAGAAGTATTCCCAGTTTTCCCATTTCATGAGACTTTGTACATTCTCCATGTGGGAATCCCTGTGTGGTAAGAGAATCTATTGTGACTTCCAGTTCTTTCTTATGTCACATGCTAAGTGGTGGCAGAGTCTTCCCATGGAGAAATTCAGTATATTTGACAAGTAGAATAGTAGAACGACCTTATATATTGAGCCAGGAAATGGGCCCACTCACAAATAAAGTGGAACTTTCTTTTTTCTTCGGTTATTCCTGGCAAACCACACCACTACTGAATTATATCCAACCACTGATATCAGCCTCTTGATCAGAATGAATGAGGGAATCATATGGGAGACCAATGGAACTCATCCTGCCTGTCAGAACTGACAGAACAACATACAAATGTGTGTCCTTCCTCTCTGTGTACCAACACATTCTTGAAACTACTCAGCAAATGATGAGGACAATAAATAACCTAATGTCTCATGTTACTAATTACGATAAGTGGTTCTTATTGAAATTCACCATCAGAGACTAGAAAACCTGATCTGTTTCTATCTGAAACTGACATTCATCCGGATACCCTCTTTGATGGGGCATTTTTTGATCTAGAGCTCAGACCAACAGCATGTCATTTCTTGCTCCTCTTTGAAGTGTGCAAAGTGATTCCTGGCAAGTAATTATGTCAGGGCCCACGGGCATCTGTAGTATGAGATAGAAGTTTCTATGGAACAGAGAAAATGGTTAAGTCACACTCAGGAATCAAAGTGGAAAGAGTGTCCTGGATAGGTCTGTGGGCAGCAAATTTTCCAAGGCACCTCTGTGGCTGAGGCCTCCTGGATATGGGATGATGATGTCACAGTTGTCTTTTTGTGACACATAAGCATACTGATATGTGATTGGTCAGGTGGCTGCTGGGCACGGATTATAGCTCCAGTGCTAGGCAAACAAGAGAGTCTCAGTCTGTGAGGAGAGAGACTTCTGTGGCTCTGCTCAGGCTGTTCCTTACTCCTGATGCCATCAGTGTCAAACCCTGCTGAGTAGTTTCCTGTTGACAGACCCTCCTGAGAAAGCAATTTTTTGGCACCTTCATCTTGGACTTTCAAGACAATGATAAATACACTTCTGTTATTGAAGCCACACAGTTTGTAATATTTTGCTATGAAAATTGGACACTTTATTGGTCATGGATGGAAAATCGAAAGCAAAATGAGACAACATGCTACTCTATCAAAATTCAACCAAAGAAAAAGATCACATGTGCGTGAAAATGTGATATGGAAAAACTGGAACTCTCACATATCACTGCCTGATACATAGTATGATATAGTTACCGTGGAAAACAGTTCACAATGTGTCCAGTATGTTGAGAATCAAAATATTCTGTGACCATTTATATGTACACTGTAGTGTTTAAAAGGGATGCCCAGTAACTTCTAAATAGAATTCAGAACTTCACTGTAGATAATGGCAAAAATGTAGACACACAATATCAGGTCATCTGATGAATGCATTAGCGAAGGTGGTATATGTATAAAATGAAAAAGATACAGTCATAAACTGGACAGAAGTCATGATACTGGCCACCATAAAAAAGTATCTTAAGAAATTGGAATGAAAGAAGCTAGCATCCCAGGGCCAATTACGCTGTCTCTCCATTAATAACAGAACGACAATGTCAAATTCATAGGGAAAGAAGGCAGGTCAGTGTTTGCCAAGGGCACAAGTGTGGGTCACCGTGGATGGGAAGTGGAAGTTGCATGGCTTGGGTTTCTATTGATTACTTGTAATCACAAAAATTGTGTTAGGCAGCAAGGATTGAGGAAAGCAAATTGCTGTTGATATATTGCAAAACTGAAATTTAGTATTTAAAGGTTCCAAAGGCAAACTGTTGGTGTGAGTTTTACCAACACAATGTAAGGGATAGTCCAGTAGCGGACTCTCCTAAACCACAAGTCCTTTACTATTCTGATGGTCCTGCCTCCTATATCGTTTGGGCTACATGAGAAAGTTCCTCAGTTCTAAGAACAAACACTTCCAGTGAAATTTAGGTCTCCATAGGGTAAGTGCCCTTGCTAGAATTAAGTGTGGTGATAGATATTTTCCTGATGGAGGAGATAACCATTTTAAATAGAGAGCATGGTTTTGGAAAGAGTTTTCACAGCATTCATTCACTGTGAATTGAAAGAGAGAGAATAATTACACATTGAAAGAAGACTCTGAAATAAATGTGATGGGCCTCCTCACATGTAAGCATAAATATTTCCTTCACTTGGAAAGGAAGTGTTGGATAGAGAGCTGAAGCAATGGCTGTGGTCTCTTTGGGAGTTGAGCCTGGGCTATCCTGAGGGACCTGTAGTCAAAATCAGGCTAAAACTCGGATTGCTTTGGATCTGTTTTGCCTTTCACATTCTATTCAATTTTATTGAGGACCTCCTATGGCATACCTATCTGTTTCATCTTTTACATTTTGCTCATGTTGTGTGCTTTACTTTAATACACTAATCTTCACAATTAAGGAAACATTCCCAGTTTTCACCCTTTTACTCGGAGTCTGTCTGTACATTTTGCATGTCTGTCTCCACGTGTGGTGAATGCATGTATCGTGACTTCCAATTCTTTGTTATCTCACCTGCTAAGGGTTGGAGGGGTATCTTCCCTGGAGTAATTCAGTGTATTTGACAATTTGAATATAGAGAACTACAGTATATCCTGAGCCAGCTACTGAGCTCACATACAAAGAAAGTGGACCTTCCTTTCTTTGTTAGGTAATTCCTGGCGAAACTGACCTCTACTGAATTACATGTATCCCTCTGACAAATAAGGCAGATCAGTGTTTCCCAGTGCGCAAGGTATGGGGAGCATAGATGGGAAGTGAAAGTTGAATGGCTCGAGTTTCTATTGATTGCTTGCAATCAGAAAAGTGGATGGGCAGAAAGTATTGTGGAAAGCACAATGCTGTTGTCATATTACAAAACCAAATTGCATTTTTTAAACTTTCCAATAGCAAACTGGTGTAATGAATTTACCAAAACAATGTAAGGGATATTCCCTGTAGGTCACCTCTCCTAATCCACAAGTCCTATAATGTTGTGATGGCATTGCCTCCTAGACCCTGTGGGATACATGAGAAAGCTCCTCAGTTCTCAAGTAAACACTGCCAGTGACATTTAGGTCCGAATGGGAGATGTGCCCTAAACAGAAATAAGTGTGTTGGTGGATATTTGCCTAATGGAGTATCTTGCTGCTTTACAGAAACAGCACTGATTATGGAAAGGAATTTTCACAGATTTCATTCACTGTGAATACAAAGGGAGAGAATCATTACACATTCAAAGAATTATATGAAAGAAAACATGATGGGCTTCCTCACATTTGAGCATAGATATTTCCTTCAAGTGGAAAAGAAGGATTTGTCAGAGAGCCGTGGTAGGAGCTGTTGTCTCTTGAGGGCTCAAGCCTGGGTTATCCTGAAGGACCTGAAGTCTTTTTTTAATTTATTTTTTAAATTTATTGGGGAAACAATTGTTAGTAAAATTACATAGATTTCAGGTGTACAATTCTGTATTACATTATCTATAAATCTCATTGTGTATTCACCACCTCTCCTGGCTATCTACCAAAAAAATCTGAAAACATTTATACATAAGGACCTGAAGTCTTAATCAGGCTAACCTTCGGATTGCTGTGAATGTGCTGTGCTTCTCCCATTCTCTTCCATGTTACTGAGGGCCTCCTATGGCATAACTATCTGTTTCATCTTTTAAGTTTTGCAATATTATGTGTGTTTCTTTAATACCCTGACATTCATAATTGTGTCAACTTTCCCAATTTTTACCCTTTTACTGATAGACTCTGTATATCTTGCATATGGAAAGCCATGTGTGGTCACTGAATCTATCGGAACTGCCTATTCTTTGTTACATCATTAACTAAGAAGTGGCAGAGTGACTTCCCCAGAGAAATTCATTGTCTTTGACAGGTAGAAAATGCAGAACTACAGTAGATAGTGAGCCAGCTACTGAGCCTATACATAAAGAAATTGGACCTTCTTTCTTTCTTAGGTAATTCCTGGAGAACCTGACCTCTGCTGAATTACATCTAACCCTCTGAAATCAGCCGGTTGATAGGCACACATCGGGGAATTCAGATGGTAGTCCCACGGAGCCCATCCTGCATTTCAGAACTGACACAGCACAAGTGTGTGTCTTTCCTTTCCATGTAAAAACAATCCCTTGACACTACTCAGCAATTGATGAGGACAAACAAGAACCTGATACCTTAACTTGTTTATTATGATAAGTGGTTATTGTTGAATATCACCATCAAAGACTAGAAGACCCGATCTGCTTCTATCTGGAGCTCACATTCATCTGGTAACACTCTTTGAAGGGGCACTTTTTGGAGCCAGCACTGACACCAACTGCATGTCAGTTCTTGCTCCTCTTTGAAGTGGCAAGGTGATTCTGGGCAAGTCCTTAAGGCTGGGCCCAAGGTCCTCTGCAGTATGAGAAAGAAGGCTCTACAGAGCACAGAGAATGGAGAATGGTGAAGTGACACTCAGGTTTCAAAGTGGAAGATTGTGCTGCATAAGTCTCTGTGCTGCAAATGGTTGAAGGCACCTCTGTGGCTGTGGCCTCTTGCAGACGGGATGATTATGTCACAGTTTGATTTCTGTGACACATGAGTCCACTGATTTGTGATTGGCCAGAAGGCTACTGGGCACTGATTAAAGGTCAAGTGGTGGGCAGACAAGAGAGTGTGCGTGTAAGAGGAGACCAAATTCTGTGGCTCTGCATGGGCTGTTCCTTCGTCCTGAGTCCCTCAGCCTCAGACCCTGCTGAGCAGTTTCCTGTTGACAGACACTCCTGAGAAAACAATGTTCTGGCAGCCTCATCTTGGACTTTCAGGATGGTGAGAAATACACTTCTGTTATTGAAGCCACACAGTCTTTAACATTTTGCTATGAAAATCATATACTTTATCAGTGAGGGATGGAAAATTGAGAGCACAATGAGACAATATGCTACTCCTTCAAGAATGCTGTGATCAACCAAAGATAAAAGATCACATGTGTATTAAAAATGCTACGTGGAAAAACTGGAATGCTCACATGTCTCTCCTGGATATATAGAATGATAAAGCTACCTTGGAAAAGGGCTCGCTATTTGTCGGTATGTTGAGAATGAAAATATCATGAGACCATTGATATATTCAATGTAGTGTTTTAAACGGATGACAGAAACTCCTAAACAGAATTCAGTACTGCACTGCAGATATGGCAAAAATGTAGAGACTCAATATCAGGTCAACCGATGAATGCATAAGTGAAAGTTCTATATGTATAAAATGAAACAAGATACAGTCATAAATGTGACAGAAGACTTAATACAGCCACAGCAGGAAAGTATTTGAGAAATTGGCAAGTGAGGGAAGCTAGCATCCAAAGGCAACATACGCTGTCTCTCCATTAAGATAACAGACCGACAATGTCAAATTCATAGAGAAAGAAGGCAGGTCAGTGTTTGCCAGGGCACAAGGTGTGGGGCAGCATGGATGTGATGTGGATGTTGTATGGCTTGGGTTTCTATTGATTGCTTGTAATCAGAAAAAATGGTATTACACAGCAAGGGTTGAGGAAACTACAAAGCTGTTGGTATATTACAAAACTTAATTGCATTATTTAAATATTCCAATGGCAAAATGGTGGTGTGAATTTTACCAAAACAATGTTAGAGTTAATCTCAGTAGGTCACCTCTCATGCACCACAAGTCCTCTAATATTGTGATGGCCCTACGTCCTAGACCCTATGGGCTGCATGTAAAAGCTCCTCAGTTCTAAATCAAACACTGAGATGAAATTTGGGTAGAAAGGGAGGAGTGCCCATGCTGGAAATAACTGCGGTGGTGCATATTTGCTTGATGGAGTAGCTTGCTGTTTTACAGAGGGAGCACTAATTTTGGAAAGGAGTTTTCACAGATTTCATTCACTGTTAATTAAAAGAGAATCATGACTCATTCAAAGAAATTACCTAAACAAAACGTGATGGGCATACTCACCTGTGAGCATAGATATTGCCTTCAGATATAAAGGAAGCATTGCTCAGAGAGCAGGGGCAACAGCTGTGATGTCTTACGGGGTTAAGCCTGGGCCATCCTGAAGGACATGGAGTCTAATAAGGCTAAAACTCTGATTTTTGAAGATCTGTTGTGCCTCTCCCATTCCCTTCCATGTTACTGATGGCCTCCTATGACATGCCTATCTGTTTCATCTTTTACATTTTATTCATGTTATGTGTGTTTCTTTAATACTCTGACATTCATAATTGAGGAAACATTCCCAATTTTCAACCTCTTACTCATAGAGTCTCTACATTTTGCATGTGAGACTCCATGTGCGGTCAGTAAATCTATTGCGACTTCCAATTCTTCATAGGTTACTTGCTAAGGAGTGCCATAGAGTGTTTCTCTCAGAGAAATTCAGTGTATTTGCCAAGTAGAATATGGAAAACTACAGTATATACAAGCCAGCTACTGAGCCCACACACAAAGAAAATGGAGCTTCCATTCTATGTTAGGCAATTCCTGGTGATCCTGACCTCTACTGAATTACATCCAACCCTCTGAAATCAGTGGGTGGATAGCCACACATTGGGGGATTCGGATGGCAGACCCATGGAGCCCATCCTGCCTGTCAGAACTGAGAGAGCACAATCCATTCTCTCCTTGTACCAACACTCCTTTGACACTGCTCAGCAAATGAATCAGACCATCAAATACCTGATGCCCCAACTTAATAGCTATGAAAAGTAGTTCTAGTTGAAAATCACCATCAGAGAGTAGAAGATCCATTCTGCTTTTATATGGACCTCACATTCATCAGACAACACTCTTTGATGGGTCACTTTTGGAGACAGTTGCGCACACTGCAACTGCATGTCAGTTCTGCTCCTCTTTGAAGCATCAAGGTGATTACTGGCAAGTCATTAGGGCTTTACCGAAGGGACTCTGTAGTATGAGAAAGAAAGTGCTACAGAGCACAGACTATGGTGAAGTCACTGTCAGGGCACAAAGTGGAAGGACAGTCATGGATATCTCTCTGTTCTCAAATAGTCCAATGCACACTTGTGGCTACAGACTCCTGCATAGGGGATGATGATGTCACAGTTGTCTTTTTGTGACACATGAGGATACTGATATGTGATTTCACAGGAGGATGCTGGGCTAGGACTAAAATACCAGTGATGGACAATGGAGTGTGAGTCTGTGAGGAGAGCAACTTCTGTGGCTCTGCTAGGGCTGTTCCTTCCTCCTGACACCCTCAGGATCAGATCCTGATTAGTAGTTTCCTGTTGACAGAACCTCCTGAGAAAGCAAAGTTCTGGCACCTTCATATTTGACTTTCTGGACGTTGTGAGATACACTTTCTGCTATTGAAGCCTATATCATTTTGCTATGAAAATCAGATGCTTTATGAGTAACGATGTGATAATCTAAAGCATAGTAAGACACATGCTACTCCTTCAAGAATGCTGTATTCAACCAAAGAGAAATGATCACATATATCATGACAATGTGATATAGAAGAACTGGAATGCTCAAATGTCTCTGCTGGATACATAGATTGATATAGTTACCATGGAAAGCAGTTTGTTATTTGTCCAGGATGTTGAGAATGGAATTACCCGAGACCATTGATATACACAATAGTGTTAAAATGGATGCCTAGAAACTCCCAAATTAAATTCAGAACTGCACTGCAGATAATGGCAAAAATGTAGAAACACAATATGTCACTGATTAGTGCGTTAGTGAATGTGGTATATGCATAAAATGATACAAGATACATTCTTAAAAGTGACAGAAGTCCTGATTCTGGCGACTGCAAGAAAGAATCTTGAAAAATAGAAAAATTGGCAACAGAAAGAAGATAAAATCCAAAGGACACATACGCTGTCTCTCCATTAACGTAACGGAACAACAATGTCAAATTCATAGGGAAAGAAGACAGATCAGTGTTTGATCATGGCGCAAGGTGTGGGGTAGCATGGATGGAAGTTAAAGTTCTATGTCTTGGGTTTCTGTTGATAGCTCGTAATCAGAAAAATGGTTTTAGACAGCAAGGACTGAAGAAAGCACAATGCTGTTGTCATATTACGAAACTGAATTGTATTTATTAAATGATCCAATGGCAAACTGGTGGTGTGAATTTTACCAAACATTTGTAAGGGTTATTCCCAGAAAGTAACCTGTTCGAAATTAAAGTCCTCTAACGTTGTGAAGGCTCTACCACCTATACCTTTGGGCTACATGAGAAAGTTCCTCAGTTCTAAAACAACACTGCCAGTGAAATTTAATTCCCAATGGGAGAGGTGCCCTTCATAGAAATAAGTATGGTTGTGGATATCTCTCTGATTTTAGAGAGATAGCACTGATTTGGAAAGGAGTTTTCACAGATTTCATTCACTGTGAATTGAAAAGGAGAGAATCATTACAAATTGAAAGAAGTCTCTGAAACAATACCTCTGGGCCTCCTCACCTGTGAGCATAGACATTTCCTTTGAGTTGAAAGGAAGAATTGTTCTGAGAGCCAGGGCAATTACTGTGGTCAAGGCGGGTTTCAAGCATGGTCTAATCTGAATGACCTGGGGTCTAAATCAGGCTAAAACGCGGGTTGCTACAGATATGCTGTGCCTCTCCCATTCTCTTCAATGTTACTGAGGGCCTCCTATGGCATGCCTATCTATTTCATCTTTTACATTGTGCACAAGTTGTGTGCATTAGTTTAATACCTTGATCTTCATAATTGAGGAAACAGTCCCAATATTCACATTCTTACTCATAGAGTCTGTATATTTTGCATGTTGTACTCCATGTGTGGTCAGTGAATCTATCATGACTTCCAATTCTTTGTTATGTCACCTGCTAAGGGGTGGCAGAGAGAGTCTTCCATGGAGAAATTCAGTGTATTTGACAAGTAGGTTAAGGAGAACTACCATATATACGGAGCCAGCTACTGAGCCCACATACAAAGAAAGTGGACCTTCCTTTCTTTTTCATTAATTCCCTGGTAAACATGACATCTAATCAATTACATCCAACCCTCTGAAATCAGTCAGTTGATAGGCAGGTATCAGGGAATTCAGAAGACAGACCCATGGAGCCTACCCTGACATCAGAACAGACAGAGCACCATAAAAATATGTATCCTTCCTCTCCGTGTACCAAGAGGCCCTTGACACAACTCAGCAAAAGATGAGGACAATCAATAACCTGATGCCCAAACTTGCTAAGTTTGATAAGTGGTTTGTTGAAAATCACCATCAGAGACTAGAAGACCCGGTCTGCTTCTATCTGGAGCTCATATTCATTTGGGAACATTCTTTGATGGGACACTTTTTGGAGTTAGCGCTCACACCAACTGCATGTCAGTTCTTGCTCCTCTTGAAGTGACAAAGTGATTCCTTGCAAGTCATTATGTATGGGTCAAGGGCCTCTTTTTATGAGAAAGAATGTTCTATGGAGCACAGAGAATGGTGAAGTCATATTCAGGGGTCAAACTGGATGAACTCTCATGGATAAACCCTTGGCCAGCAAATGGTCCAAGACAACTCTGCGGATGTGGCCTCCTGGAGAGAGGATGATGATGTCACATTTATCTTTTAGTGACACATGAGAATAATGATACGTGATTGGCCAGGCAGCTACTAGGCACAGATTCCAGCTCAAGTGCTGGGCAGACAACAGAGTGTGAGACTGTGAGGAGAGTGACTTTTGTGGCTCTGCTCAGGTTGTTCCATCCTCCTGACCTCCTCAGCATCAGACCCTGTGAGCAGTTACCTGTTGACAGACACTCCTGAGAAAGACCGTTCTGGCACCTCCATCTTTGATATTCAGGCAGGTGAGAAATACACTTCTGTTATTGAAGCCACACAATCTATAACATTTTTCTGTGAAAATTGGAGACTTTATCAGTCAGGGAGGGAAAATGGAAAGCACAATGAGACAATACACTACTCCTACATGAATGCTGTGATCAACCAAAGAGGACAGATCACATGTGTGTTGACAATGTGATGTGGAGGAACTGGAATGCTCTGATGTCTCAGCTGGATGCATAGAATGATATAGCTATGGTGGAAAACAGGTATTTTTCCAGTATGTTGAGAAGGAAGACATCACGTGACCGTTGATATATACACAATAGTGTTTAAAACGGATGCCCAGAAACTCATAAACAGAATTCAGAACTGCACTGAAGATAATGGCAAAAATGTAGAAACACGATACCAGGTCAACTGATGAATGCATTAGTGAATGTGGTATATGTATAAAATGAAACAAGATACAGTCATAAAGGTGACAATAGACTTCACGCTGGCCACACTAAGAAAGAATCTTGAGAAATTGGCAAGAAATAAGCTATCATCCCAAGGCCACATAGGCTCTCTCTCCATTAAGATCACAGACTAACAGTGTCAAAATCATAGGGAAAGAAGCAGGTTATTATTTGCCAAAGCTCAAGGTGTTGGGCCACATGGAAAGCAAGTAAAAGTTGCATGCCTGGGGTTCTATGTATTGCTTGTAAACAGAAAAAGGGTACTACACAGCAAGGATTGAGGAAACCACAATGCAGTTGACATATTACAAAACTGAATTGTATTTTTTTAAAGGTTCCAATGGTAAACTGGTGGTGTGTATTTTACCAAAAGAATGTAAGGGATATTCCCAGAAGGCACCTCTAATACACCACAAGTCCTATAATGTTTTCATGGCCTTGACCCCTAGACCCTTTGGGTTATATGATATAGCTCCTCAGTTCTGGAAAAACAAAACAAAACAAACAAAAAAAAAAACATGGCCAATGAAATTTGGTCCCAATGGGAGAAGTTCCTTTGCTAGAGTAGTGTTTTAACACAATAGTGTTTAAATTGGATGCCCAGAAAATCCTAAACATAATTCAGAACTACATTGGAGATAATGTCAAAAATGTAGAAACACAATGCCAGGTCAACTGGTGTATGTGTTAGTGAAGGTGGTATATGTATAAAATAAACAAGATACAGTCATATAGGTGACAGAAGTCCTGATGTGGCCACAGTAAGAAAGAATCTTGAGAAATTGGCAAGAGAAACAAGCTAGCATCTTAAGGCCACATACAAAGATTCTCAATTAAGATAACAGAAAGACAATGTCAAATTCATAGGGAACAACAAGAGTAATGGGTGTTGGGGTGGGTGATGAAGGTAAGAGGTATCAAATATATGGTGATGGAAGGAGAATTGACCCTTGGTGGTGAACACACAATGATAATTATGGAAGATGTAATACAGAATTGTGCACCTGAAATCTATGAAATTTTACTAAATATTGTCACCACCATAAATAAATAAAAAATTCATAGGGGAAGAAGACATGTCAGTGTTTACCATGGCTCAAGGTGTGGGTCAGCTTGGATGGGAAGTGGAGGTTGCATGTCTAGGGATTCTATTGATTGCTTGTAATCAGCAAAATGGTACTAGACAGCAAGGAATGAGGATAGCCCAATTCTGTTGTCATATTACAAAACAGAATTGTATTTTTTAAAGGTTCCAATGGCAAACTTGTGGTGTGAATATTAGCAAACAATGTAAAGGATATTCCTAGTAGGGTACGTCTCCTAAACCACAAGTCCTCTAATGTTGTGATGGCCCAGCCACTTTGACCATTTGGCTACATGAGAAAGCTATTCAGTTCGAAAAACAAACACTGCCAGTGAAATTTAGGTCCCAACTGGAGAAATTTCCTTGTTAGAAATGTGTGGTAATGGATAGTATCCTGGTGGAATAGCTGACCATTTTACAGAGAGAGCACTGATTTTGGAAAGAAGTTCTCACAGATTTCATTCACTGTGAATGGAAAGGGAGAGAATCACTACACATTCAAAGAAGACTCTGAAACAAAGTGTGATGGGCCTTAACACCTGTGATCATAGATATTTCCTTCGAGTTGAAAGGAAGGATTGGTCAGCAAGCCGGGGCAACGGCTGTGGTCTCTTGTGTGGTTCTAGCCTGTGCTATCCTTAGGGACCTTGCTTCTAAATCAGGCTAAAACTTGATGGCTGCAGATCTGCTGTGCCTGCCTCTCCCATTCCCTTCGATTTCACTGAGTGCCTCCTATGGCATATCCATCTGTTTCTTCTTTTACATTTTGCACATGTTGTGTGTGTTACTTTAATACTCTGTTATTCATGATTGAGGAAACATTCCGAATTTTGATCATTTTACTAATAGATTCTCTACATTTTGCACATGGACCTCTATGTGAGGATAGTGAATATATCGTGAGTTCAATCCATGTTATGTCAACTGCTAAATGGTGGCAGAGAGTATCTTTCCTGAAGAAATTCAGTGTCTTGACAAGTAGAATATGGAGAACTACAGTATATACTGTGCCAGCTTCTGAGCCCACACACAAAGAGAGTGGACCTTCCTTTCTTTCCTAGGAAATTCCTGGTGAACCTGACTTCAACTGAATTACATTGAACCCTCTGAAATCGGCCACTTGATAGGCAGGTTTTGGGGAATTCATTTGGCAGATCCATGGAGCCCATCCTGAGTGTCAAAAATGACAGAGCCCCATACAAATGTGTTTCCTTCCTCTACGTGTAGCAACACTCCCTTGACAATACACAGCACATAATGACTACTACCAAGAACCTGATGCCAAAACTTGCTATGTATGATAAGTGTTTCTGTTTGAAAATAAACATCAGAGACTAGGACACCCAATATGCTTCTATCTTGAGTTCTCATTCATCCAGGAATATTGTTTGATGAGCCACTTTTTGGAAGAAGTGCTCAAAACAAATGCATCTCAGTTCTTGCTCCTCTTTGAATTAGCGAGGTGATTCAGGGCAAAGCATTATGGCTGGGACCCATGGCTAATGTAGTATGAGATTGAAGCCTCTATTGAGCACAGGAAATGGTAAAGTCACACTCAGGTCTCAAAGTGAAAGGACCGTCCTGGATAACTCTCTGGGTGTAAATGGTCCAAGACAACTCTATGGTTGCGGAATCCTGGAGAGTGGATGATGATGTTACAGTTGTCTTTTTGTGACACATGTGGATACTGATATGTGATTGGCCAGGCAGACGCTGGGCACAGATTATAACTGCAGTGGCTGGCAGAACAACCAAGTGTGAGTCTGTGAAGTGAGGGACTTCTGTGGCTCTGCTTGGGCTGTTCCTTACTCCCGTTGCCCTCAGCATCAGACCCTGCTGAGCAGTTTCCTGTTGACAGACCCTCCTGAGAAACATTGTTCTGGCATCCTCTTCTTGGACTTTTAGTATGGTGAGAAATACACTTCTGCTATTGAAGCCACCAGTGTATAACATTTTGCTATGAAAATTGGACACTTTATCGGTCAAGGAGGGAAAATAGAAAGCACAATGAGACAATACGCTACTATTTCAAGGATGCTCAAACAAAGAGAAAAGATCACATATGCATTGACAATGAGATGTGAAAGAACTGGAACGCTCACATGATTCTGGTGGATCCATAGAATGTAATAGCTACCGTGGTATATCTTTGTCTATTTGTCATGTATGTTGAGAATGAAAAATTCACATGACTATTGATATATACATAATAGTCTTTAAAGGGATGCCCATAAACTCCTAAACAGAATTCACAACTGCAAAGCAGATAATGGAAAAATGTGGTGGCACAATATCAGGTCAACTGATGAATGCATTAACGAAGTTGTTATATGAATAAAATGAAACAAGGTACAGTCACAAATGACAGAAGTCCTGAAGGTAGCACCCGCAAGAAAATATGTTGAGAAATTGACAAGAGAAAGAAGCTAGCAACCTAATACCACATATGCTGTGTCTCCATTAATATAAAGACCAGAAATGTCAAATTCATAGGGAGAGACGGCAGGTCCATGTTTAACAGGGTGCAAGGTATGGGCAGCATAGATGGGAAATGAAAGTTGCATGTCTTGGGTTTCTATTGATTGTTTGTAATCAGACAAATGGTATTAGACAGCAAGGATTGAGGAAAGCACAATGCTGTTGGCATATTACAAAACTGAATTCCATTGTTTAAAGGTTCTAATGGCAAATGGTGGTGTGAATTTCACTAAGACAATGTAAGAGATGGTCCCAGTAGGGCACCTCTCTTAACCACAAGTCCTCTAATGTTGTGATGGTCCTGCCTCTTAGATCCTTTGGGCTACATGAGAAAGCTCTTCAGTTCTAAACACAAACACTGCCAGTGAAATTTAAGTCCCAATGGGAGATGTGCCCTTGCTAACATATGTTTGATAGCGGATATTTGCCTGATGGAGCAGAATACAGCTTTACAGAGAGCACTGATTTTGTAAAGTTTCACAGATTTCATTCAATGTGAATTGAAAGGAAGAGAATAATTACACATGGAAAGAAGTCTGTGAAACAAAAGATAATGGGCTTCCTCACCTGTGAGCATGCATATTTCCTTCGAGTGGAAAGTAAGGATTGGTCAGCCAGGCGGGACGACAGCTGTGATCTCCTATGTTTCAAGCCTGGGGTATCCTGAAGGATCTAGAATCTAAATTAGTCTAAAACTCGGATTTCTGCAGATCTGCTGTACCTCTCCCATTCTCTTCCATGTTACTGAGGGACTCCTGTGGAATGCCTATCGGGTTCATCTTTTACATTTGCAAATGTTGTGTTTGTTACTTTAATACTCTGATCTTCATAACTGCAGACATATTCCCAATTTCACACTTTTATTCATGAGTCTGTACATTTTGTATGTGCGACTTCACGTGTGGTTAGAGAATTTATCATGACTTCTAGTTCTTTGTTACATCACTTGCTAGGGGTGACACAGAATGTCTTCACTGCAGAAATTCAGTGTCTTTGACAAATAGAATATGGGGAACTACAGTATATACTGAGCCAGTTACTGAGCCAACATACAAAGAAAGTGGACCTTTCTTTCTTTCTTAGGTAATTCTGGGCAAACCTGACCTGTACTGAATCACATCCACCTCGCTGAAATCAGCCAATATATAGGCACACATTGGGGAATTCAGATGGCAGACCCATGAGCCCATCCTGCCTGTCAGAACTGACAGAGCACCATATGAATATGTATCTTTCTCTCCATGTACCAACACTCCCTTGACTCTACTCAGCAAATGATGGAGACAATCAAGAATCTGATACCACAATTTGCTAGGTATAATAAGTGGTTCTTGTTGAAAATCACCATCAGAGATTAGAAGACCAGATCTGCTTCTATCTGGACATCACATCCATCCATTAACACTCTTTGATGGTGCACTTTTTAGAGCCGTTGCTCACACCAGCTGCATGTCAGTTCTTCCACCTCTTTGAAGTGGCAAGGTGATTCCTAGCAAGTAATTATGTGTGGGATGAAGGGTCGCTATAGTATGATAAAGAAAGAGAGCTCTGGGAACAGAGAGAGTGAAGAAGTCACACTCAGAACTCAAATTGGAAGGACTGTCCTGCATATGTAAATGTGCAGCAAATGGATAAAGGCACCTCAGTGTCTGCAGGCCACCTTGATAGGTTGGATGATGTCTCAGTTGTCTTTTTGTCACACATGAGAATACTGATATGTGATTGGCCAGGTTGCTGCTGGACACAGATTACAGCTCCAGTCCTGGGCAGAGAAAAGTGTGTGAGTCTCTGAAGAGAATGACTTCTGCGGCTCTTCTCGGACTGTACCTTCCTCCTGACACTCTCAGCATCATACCTTGCAGAGCAGTTTTCTGTTGACAGAGCCTCCTGAGAAAGCAACATTCTGTAACCTTCATCTTGGACTTTCAGGATGGTAAGAAATACAATTTATTATTAAAGCCATACAGTCTATAACATTTTGCTATTAAAATCGGACACTTTTTAATAGGGAGGACAGAGAGGGACAATCGAAAGTACAATGAGACAAAATGCTACTCCTTCAAGAATGCTGTGATCATCCAAAGAGAAAAGATCACCTGTGCGTTGACAATGCGATGTGGAAGAACAGGAATGCTTAGATGTCTTGTTGTACACATAGAATGATATAGCTACTGCAGAAATCAGTTCACTATGTGTCCAGAATATTGAGAATGAAAATATCATGTGACCATCGATATACACACAATACTGTTTAAAGCGGTTGCCTCAAACTCCTAAACATAATTCAGAACTTCACTGTAGATAATGGGAAATAATGTTGAAACACAACATCATGTCAACTGATGAATGAATTAGTGAGGTTGTATAGGCATAAAATGAAACAAGATACAGTCATAAAGGTAACAGAATTCCTGACACTGGCCACAGCAGAAAAAATCTTGAGAAATTGGCAAGAGAAAGAAGCTGGCTTCTCTAGGGAAAATATGCTGTTTATCCTTTAAGATAACAGAAAAACAATGTCAAACTAATAGGGAAAGAAGGCACGTCAGTGTTTGCCAGGGCAGAAGACATAGTGCAGCGTGCATGGGAAGTGAAAGTTGCCTGGCTTGGGTTTCTGATGATTGCTTGTAATGAGAAAATTTGTATTATACAGCAAAGATTGAGGAAAGAACCATGCTCTTGGCATATTACCGAACTGAATTGTATTTTTTAAAGGTTCCAATGGCAAACTGTTGGTGTGAGTTTTACCAAAAAAAGTAAGGGATTTTCCCAGTAGGGCACCTCTCCTGAACCACATGTCTTCTAATGTTGTGATGGCCCTCGCGCCTAGAACTTTTGAGTTACATAAAAAAGCTCCTCAGTTCTAAAAGTAAACACTACCCATGAAATTTAAGTCCCAATGGGAGAAGTGCACTTGATAGAAATAAGTGTGGTGGTCGGTATTTGCCTGATGGTGTAGCTGGCGTTTTTAGAGAGGGCACTTATTTTGGAAAGCAGTTTTCACAGATTTCATTCATTGTGAATTGAAAGGGAGAGAATCATTACCCATTGAGAGAAGTATCTGGAACAAAACGTGATGGGCCTCCGCACCTATGATCATAGATGTTTCCTTTGAATGGAAAGGAAGGGTTGGTCAGAGAACCAGGGTAATGGCTGTGATCTCTTTGGGAATTTAAGCCTGAGCTATCCTGAAGGAGATGGAGTCTAAATCAGGCTAAAACCCGGATTGCTACGGATCTGCTATGCCTCTCCCATTCTCTTCCTTTTTTTGAGGGCCTCCTATGGCATGCCTATCTGTTTCATCATTTACATTTTGCGCATGTTGTGTGTGTTACATTAATACTGTGATCTTCTTGATTGAGGAAACATTCCCAAGTTTCATTATTTTACTCAAAGTATCTGTACATTGTGCATGTGAGACACCATGTGTGGTCAGTGAATCTTTCGTAACTTCCAATTCATGTTACCTCACTTTATAATGGGTGGCGGAAAGTGTCTTCCCTGGAGAAATTCAGTGTCTTTGACAAGTAGAATACAGAGAACTGCTGGATATACTGAGCCAGCTACTGAGTCCCACACAAAAAAGTGGATCTTCCTTTCTTTGTTAGGTAATTCATGGCAAACCTGACCCATGCTGAATTACATCCAACCATCTAAAATTAGACAGTTGATAGTTAGGAATCAAGAAATTCAGATGGCACACACATGGAGCCCTTCCTGCCTGTCAGAACTGACAGAGCACCATACAGATGTGTATCCTAACTATCCGTGTACCAACACTACCTTGACACTACTCAGCACATGATGAGGTCTATCAAGAACCTGATAACCAAACTTGCTAAGTACGATACTGGTTCTGATTGAAAATCACCATCAGAGACTAGAAGATGCACTCTGCTTCTATCTGGAGATCAATTCATCTAGAAAGACTCTTCCAGAATTCATCTTTTGCAATCAATGCTCACAACATCTGCATGTCAGTTCTTGCTCCTCTTTGAAGTGGCAAGGTGATTTCTGGCAAGTCATTTCGACTGGACAAAATGGCCTCTATAGTATGAGAAGATGGCTCTATGGAACACAGAGAATGGTGAAGTCTCACTCAGGGCTGAAAGTGAAAGGACATTCCTGGATATGTCTCTGGGCAGCAAATGTCCAATACATCTGTGTTGCTGTGGCCTCCTGGACAGCGGATGATGCTGTCACAGTTGTCTTCTTGTGACAGATGAGCATACTGATACATGATTGGCCAGCCAGTTGTGCGCATGATTAAACCTCCAGTGCTGGACAGACAACAGAGTGTGAGTCTGTGAGGATAGTGACTTCTGTGGCTCCCCTTGGGCTGTTCCTTCCTCCAGAAACCCTCAGTGTCAGATCTTACTGAGCAGTTTCCTGTTGATAGACCTCCTGAGAGAGAAACCTTCTGGTACCTTCATCTTGGACTTTCAGGACAGTGAGAAATACACTTGTTATTGAAGCCACACAGTCTATAACATTTTGCTACAAAAATCATCCAATTTATCACTCAGGGAGGGAAAATCAAAAGTACAATGAGACAATATGCTTCTCCTTGAAGAATGATGTGATCAATCAAAGAAAAAATATCACATGTGCATTGACAATGTGATGTGGAAGAACAGGAACACTCTCATGTCTCTATTGGATACATAGAATGATGTAGTTACCGTGGAAAACATTTCGCTATTTGTTCAGTATTTTGAGATTTAACATACCACGTGACCATTGATATATACAAAATAGTGTTTAAAACAAATACCAAGAAACTCCTAAACAGAATTCAGAACTGCACTGTAGATAATGGCAAAAGTGTAGAAACACAATATTAGGTCAACTGATGAATGCATTAATGAAGGTTATATATGTATAAAATGAAAGACAACACAGTCCTAAAGGTGACAGAAGTCCTGACACTGTCCATTGCAACAAAGTATCTTGAAAATTGGCAAGAGAAAGAAGCTAGCATCCCAAGGCCACATATGCTGTCTCTTCATTAAGATAGCAGAAAGACAATATCAAATTCATAGGGAAAGAAGGCATGTCAGTGTTTGCCAGAGCTCCAGTTGTTGGGCAGTGTGGATGGTAAGTGAAGGTTCATGGCTTGGGTCTCTATTGAGTGCTTGTAATCAGAAAAATAGTATTAGACAGCAACAATTGAGGAAAGCACCATGCTGTTAGCCTGATTTCAAACTGAATTATATGTTTTAAGTTTTCAATGGCAAACTGATGGTGTTAATTTTACCAAAACAATGTAAGAGATATTCCCTGTATGTCACCTCTCCTACACCACAAGTCTTCTAATGTTGTTATGGCACTGCGTACTAGACTCTTTGATCTTCATGAGAAAGCTCCTCATTTCTAGAAATAAACACTGCCAATAAAATTTAAGTCTCAATGGGAGATGTGCCATTGCTATAAATAAGATTGTTGGTAAATATTTACCTGATAGAGTACATTACAATTTTACTGAGAGAACGTTGATTTGGAAAGGAGTTTTCACAGATTTCATTCACAGGGAGAGAATGATTACATATTGAAAGAAGTCTCTGAAACAAAATATGATTGGCCTCCTCACTTGTTAGCATAGAATTTCCTTCAAGTGGAAAGGAAGGATTGGTCAGAGAGCCAGGGCAATAGCTGTGGTCTCTTGCGAGGTTCAAGCCTGGGCTATCCTGAAGGACCTAGAGTGTATATCAGGCCCAAACTCTTATTTTTGCAGATCTGCTGTGCTTCTCCCATTCTCTTAAATATAACTGAGGGATTCCTGTGGAATGCCTATCTTCTTCATCTTTTACATTTTGTGCATGTTGTGTGTGTTACCTTAATACTCTGATGTTCATAATTGAGGAAACATTCCCAGTTTTCACACTTATACTCCTGGAATCTGTACATTTTGCATGTGAGCTTACATGTGTGGCCAATGAATCTATCTTGACTTACAATTCTTTGATACATCACCTGTGAAGGGGTCGTGGAGAGGGTCTTCCCCAGAGAAATTCAGTGTCATTCACAAGTAGAATATGCAGAACTACAGTATATAGTGAGCCGGCTACTGAGCCCACACACCAAGAAAGGGGACCTTCCTTTATTTCTTAGGTAATTCCTTGAGAACCTGAATTCTACTGAATTACATCCAACTATCTGAAATCAGCCAATTGATAGACAAGCCTCAAGAGATTCACATGGCCTATCCATGGATCCCATCCTGCGTGTCAGAACAGAGAGAGCAATATACAAATGTGTATCCTTCTTTTCCATGTACCAACACTCCCTTAACACTACTCAGCAAAGATGAGGGCAATCAAAAACCAGATGCCCCGACTTGCTAGGTATAGTAAGTGGTTCTTTTTGAAAATCACCCACAGAGATGAGAAGACCCAATTTGCTTCTATGTGGAGCTCACATTCATCAAGGAGACTCTTTGATGGTGCACTTTTTGAAGCCAGTTCTCACACCAATTACATGTCAGTTCTTGCTCCTCTTTGAAGTCCAAGGTGATGGCTGGCAAGTCATTATGTCTGTGACCAAGGGCCTCTGTAGAATGACAAAGAAGGCTCTATGGAGCACAGAGAATCATGAAGTTAGACTGAGGGCTTCAAGTTGAAGGACAGTCCAGCATAAGTCTCTGGGCAGCAAATGTTCCAAGGCACCTCTGTGGCTGTGGCCTCCTGGACAGGGATGATGATGTAAAAATTATCTTTTGTTGACATATGAGGATACTGATTGTGATTGTTCAGGTGGTTACTGGGCACAGATTACAATTCCAGTGCTGGGCAGACAACAGATTGTGAGCCTGTGAGGAGAGCAAATTCTCTGGCTCTGCTCGGGCTCTTCCTTCCTCCCAAAACCCTAGTGTGATTTTCTTCTGTGCACTTTCCTGTTGACTGACCATCCTGAGAAAGCAACTTTGTTGAATCTTCATCTTGGACTTCCAGGACTGTGAGAAATTCACATCTATTATTGATTACACACAGTCAATAACATACTACTATGAAAATCGGACAATTTATCTGTCAGGGAGAGAAATGGAAAGCACAATGAGAAACTCTGTGACTCGTTCAACAATGCTGTGATCAACCAAAGAGAAAAGATCACATGTGTGTTGACAATGTGATGTGGAATAACTGGAACGCTCACTTGTCTCTGATGGATAATTATAATGATATGGTTAACGTGGAAAACAGTTCGCTATTTGTCAGTATGTTGAGAATAAACAATACGCTTAACCATGATATATACACAATAATGTTTAATATGGATGGCCAGAATGTCTTAAACAGAATTGAGAACTGTACTGTAGATAATGGCAAAAATGCAGAGACACAATATCAGGTCAACAATTGAATGCATTAGCTAAGGTGGTATATGTATAAAATGAAACAAGATACACTCATAAAGGTGACTGAAGTCCTGATACTGGCCACAGCAAGACAGTATCGTGAGAAATTGGCAAGAGAAAAAAGCTACCTTCCCAAGGTCACAACCGCCTGTCTCTCCATTAAGATAACATACCGACAATGTCAAAATCACAGAGAAAGAAGGGAGGTCAATGTTTGTCAGGGTGCAAGGTGTGGGGCAGCATGAATGACAAGTGAAAGTTGCATGGCTTGGGTTTCTAATGATTGTTTGTAATCAGAAAAAAATGTTATTAAACAGCAAGGATTGAAGAAAGCACAATACTGTAGGCAAATTACAAAACTGAATTGTATTTTTTAAATGTTCCAATGGCAAACTGGAAATGTGAACTTTACCAAAACAATGTAAGGGATAGTCCCAGTAGGGCACCTCTCCTAAACCACAAGTCTTGTAATGGTGTGATGGCCCTACCTCCTAGACCCTTGGGTTACATGAGAAAGCTCCTCAGTTCTAAAAACAAACACTGCCATTGAAATTTAGGTCCCAAAGGGAGAACTGCTCCAGCTAGAAATAAGAGTGGTGGTGGTCATTTGCCTGTAGGAGTAGATTAATGTTTTAAGACACAGCACTAATTTTGGAATGGAGTTTCCACAGTTTCGTTCACTTTGAACTTAAAGAGAGAGAATCTTTACAAATTGAAAGAAGTCTATGAAACAAAATGTGAAGGGCCTCCTCAACTGTGAGTATAGATATTTCCTTCCAGTGGAAAGGAAGTATGATCAGAGAACCAGGGAAATGGCTATGGTCTCTTGAGGTGTTCAAGCCTCGTCAATCCTGAAGCACGGGCAGTCTCAATCAGGCTAAATCATGGATTGCTGCGGATGTGCCGTGTCTATCCATTATCTTCAATGTTACCGAGGACCTCCTATGGCATGCCTTTCAGTTTAATCTTTTACATTTTGGGCATGTTATGTGCTTTTTTAAATACTCTGATATTCATAATTGAGGAAAAATTACCTATTTTCACACTTTTATAGAGTTTGCATATTTTGCATGTGGGTTACATGTGTCCTCAGAGAATCTATCATGAATTCCAATTAGTTGTCATGTCACCTGTTAAGGATTGGCAGAGAGTGACTTCCCGGGAGAAATTCAGTGTCTTTGACAAATAGAATATGAAGAACTACAGTATATACAGACCCAACTACTGAGCCCACACACAAATAAACTGGATCTTCCTTTCTTTTTTTTTTTTTTAATTAAATTTATTGGGGTGACAATTGTTAGTAAAATTACATAGCTTTCAGGTGTACAATTCTGTATTACATTATCTATAAATCCCACTGTGTGATCTTCCTTTCTTTATTAGGAAATTCCTGGCGAACCTGACCTCTGCTGAATTGTATCCACCCATCTGAAATCAGCTGTTTGATAGGCACTAATCTGGGAATTCAGATGTCAGAACCATGGAGCCCATCCTGCCTGTCAGAACTGACAGAGCACCATACAAATGTGTATCCTTCCTCTCCATGTACTAATAATCCATTGACACTACTCACACATGATGAGGACTATCAAGAACCTGACACCAAACTTCGTAGGTGTGATAAGTGGTTCTGGTGAAAATCACCATCAGAGAGTAGAAAACCCAATCTGCTTCTATCTGGAGCTCACATTTATCAGGGAACACTCTTTCATGGCCACATATTGGAACCAGCACTCACATCAACTGCATGTCAGTTTTCGCTCCTCTTTGAAGTGGCAAGGTGTTTCCTGGCAAGTCATTATGGCTGGGCCCAAGGGCCTGTGTAGTATGAGAAAGAAGTGTGGCGAGCCAGCCGCCATAGGTCGATCAGAACCTAAATGGGGGAGTGGGAATGAAATAAAAGACACTCACACAAATGCTAATGCTGCAGGGCTTCAGGGATGCTGAAGCCTCAAGTTAATTCTTCTTCACCAATATATGCAGTTTGAGTATGTGCAACTTAACAAAGAAAGTATGCATTACCTTAGCAAATGTAAATTTGTAACTTTTACATAGAGGATACAAAATCACTGAAACTCCCAAAAGTAATTATCCTATCAATTACCCTGAATAGCCATCAGTCTTCTGTGTCTGGGGACTGGCCGCTCCCACATTCCTCAGCAGCCTGCAAGCTCCCCCCAGGTGCAGGCAGAGACAATGCCTCAGGGGAGGAAACAAGTTAAGCATAAACCGAGCCATTCTATTAAGGCTTGGAGTTAGCTGTAACCATGGCTCCCCACATCTCCCCCTTTTTTATTTTATAGGAACAAAATCCATCCAGCCAGGATGGCGAGGTGACGGTGCTTGTCTTAGGTGTCCCAGGATGCCTGCCTCAACTTATCCGTCTTTGGTACTCATATTTTATCACACAAGCCCTGTCATAGGTGTTGAAGCAGCTCCCAAGTATTTACCCGTCGTTGACTAACCCGTCCCTCATAATGCACGGGGGAGAGAGGCTTAAGGCTTCACCTTAAGCTCAAGCTGATGGATGTCAGCTCGTAAGTCTAACATTCTGCTGATGAAACATCTAATGAGGATGGGGAGTAGGCGCAGAACCAAACAGACACAGATGCCCAATGTAAGGAACGTCATAACAGAATGGGTAATATAAGGCATAGAGGGCAAAACATTCCTAAGAACATCAATGAACTCAGAAGCAGATTGAGCTGCATCAAATTTTAAGGGTTCAGCATCTCTCATACTTTGGATTTCATCGTGAACCTGAAGCATATCCAAAGATAGGTTAGCATCACACCAAATTCCTTGAAGATGTAAACGAACCCGATTCCAATCATATTGACTATTATTATATTTTTTAGAAGTAACACATATCCAATGATATTCTGAATGACATTCTAAATGAGATTTAACTTTCATACCTGAATCACATCTCCCATATACTGAACTGTATCATAAAGGGCATACACTTTTTGCTCTAATTTCTCATTAATAGCTTCTTGGGTCCCTAAAGCCAAAGTAACATTTTTTGAAAGAGTATTAACATAATGAGCATTTTGAATAGTCTGAGAAAGAGCCACAGCTGCTGTAGCAGCAGTTGCGATTATAGTAACCAAAGCCATAATTCGTGCAAGTAGAATTCCAATAAACCGCTTTTGTCTACTCAAAGCATACTCGATTTCTTTAAAAATCTGCAAACTTCTTTCAGCATACCAAGGCCCAGAAATATTAACAGGAAGCATAACAAAAGATGGTTGTTTAAGTATCATAACATGAGTTCCTAATGGTACCCAAGAAATACAATTTGCTAAAGAACAATTACTACAGGATACATTAAATTGATTTCCTATAAAGTGTACATTAACATTTCCAATCAACAGTGCATAAGGAGAAGGAACACAAGCAGATATATTAACAGTCTTAGCAACAGTAGTCCAATCTCTAGTCCCATGTTTCAAGACACTCACATGACTGCAGGGAGTGCCTGATTTACAGAACTCAACTATTTGAATAACTTCATCCATTACTCCCATAAGTCTCCATAATAAATTGTGCTGATACTGCATATCAGAAGTCCAAAGTCCAGAAGTCAGTTCTCGGGCCCATCCTGACCAGTTACTTCTCGACCAGTCAATGATGTATCTGCCTGTTCCAGGGATGTCATAACAAACAGGATCATTGCCAGGACAGTCTCTCCATGGGACAGTCTCAATATTTAATTTCAATCTTTTATTGCAAGATGGACGTGATGGAGGGACGGGCAGATTTATCTTGCGTCCTCCGGACCAATCGCCTAGCATGTTAAGACAAACAGTCCATCCAACTAAAGAGTCATTAATGTGCATAGTGACAGGAGAACTACGCAAACACCCAGATGTTGACCTATTTTTTGCAATACTAATAGGCAAACCTATTCCTATACCATTATAAGTGAAATTTTTCTCCAGTTGCTGTTTCATGTGCCCATCAGAGGGCAGTCCTAAGGCATGAGTATCATTAACATAGACTGGAATCTCAGGACCGTCCCACACAGCGGGGTGGAAGATTGGTGGATCAGGTACATAGTCCCAATACGTCTGGTCGTCTTCTGCATTGCTGAGGGCTAGCAGTGTCATCAATAGGTAGAGGGTCCACATGTCGCACCAATCGTTCTGGCAGCCACCAGGGGCCTTCTGCATCCTGTGGAAAAACACATACATGTCCTTGTCCCCATATGAGGACTGGATCTGGGCCTTGCCAGAAACCCGTAAGTGGATCTTTCCATTTGACCAAAGCCTGAGGGGCAGTAGAAGGATGCCAAAAGCGCTCCGCAGAACTCTTGCCATGGGCATCCAAGGTCAAAAAATTTTGAATAAAGAGAGAATCAGACAGATAATTATGAGGCGTTAGGGGATATAACTCCTCCTTCTTTATTTTTTGCAAATTGACTTTCAAAGTGCCATGAGTGCGCTCAACAATCCCTTTTCCTTGGGGATTGTAAGGAATGCCAGTAACATGATTGATCGAAAATTGCTGGCAAAATAGAAAAAATTTTTTGCTGGTATAACCTGAGCCATTATCTGTTTTAAGTTTTTTTGGAGTTTAGCTGTGGCCACAACAAATCTACACCATTGTTGGATCCATCAGTAAAAACATTAGGTACAGAAGGAAGAGGAGCATGTGACACTATTGAAGGGAAAATTGGATCATGATGTTGAAAAAATTGAAGCAATTTATGCTTGGGATAATGATTATCCAATGTCCCCACAAAATTAGCCAATGCACAGGAAAACTGTTTGTAAACTGCATCAGGCCTTGAATCTGTGTTTTTGTAAAAGGGATAACAATAGAATCTGGCTCCTTTCCATAATATTTTTGAGCTTCCAAGTGGCTCTCCTGAATTAAACTGGCCACAAATTCATAATAAGGAGTAAGATTCTTTTGGGCAGCCACATGGAGGTGTATCCATCTAAGTGGCCCTTCTTGCCATAACACCGCTGTGGGTGTATGTTTGGTGTCCAAAACATACACATATAGAGGTTTAGAATAATCTAAAAAGGAAACATGCTGTTGCTGAATGGCTTCTTCAACCTTAGAGAGAGCCTGCTGCGCAGGCTCAGTAAGAGACCTGGGGGAGGTCGGAACAGAATCTCCTTTTAAAATTTCAAACAGTGGTTTAAGATCTCCAGTAGTTAGTCCCAAAGAAGGGCGCAGCCAATTAATATCTCACAACAGTTTCTGAAAATCATTAAGAGATTTGAGATGATCTTTCCTAAGCTCTATTTTTTGTGGAGTGAAATACTGAGCAAACAACTGAAATCCCAAGTAAGAATAAGGCTCACTTCTCTGTACTTTCTCAGGTGCAATAATAAGACCCGAGGCCAGAAGATTCTTTTTTATATCTACAAAGCAAGCTAACAACATTCCTTCTTTCTTACAAGTCAATAAGATGTCATCCATATAATGAATGATATACACAGAAGGGAACTGTTTTCTGGTGTTATCAATTGCTTCACTAACAAACTTCTGACACAAGGTGGGGCTATTAGCCATACCTTGGGGAAGGACTCACCATTGATATCTTTTCATACGTTCCTGGAAGTTCGGGCTAGGAATACTAAAAGCAAATCTCTTACAATCTTGGGGATGGAGTGGTTAGTATAAAAGCATTCTTTCAGATCTAGCACTATTTTATAGGTATCCTTTGGAATAGCAGAAGGATGAGGTAATCCTGGCTGGAGAGCACCCATAACTTCCATAGTTTCATTTACTTTTCTCAAATCCTGCAACAATCTCCATTTCCCCGATTTTTTCTTAATTACAAAAATGGGTGAATCCAGGGCGATGTAGATTTAATTACATGGCCCTTATCAAGCTGCTCCTGTACTAGCGCTTGAGCGGCTAATATTTTTTCTTGAGTAAGGGGCCATTGATCTATCCACACAGGCATGTCAGATTTCCACTTATTGCTTCTGCAGTTTTCTGGTGGAGTACAGGTAGATCTATGACCCATGGGGAAAATATCCCAGACCTGTTTTTTGTAAATTAGCGGTAGGCAAACAGGTTCCTGACGTTCTTGTCCCTCAGTGCCTAAGCCTTGTCCTTTGAGGAGCCCTTGATCAAACATCTGCTGAGTTACTGGAGTGCTTGGGCTAAAAAGATAAACTCCCATATTGCTCATAATGTCCCATCCCCATAGGTTAACGGGCAAACCGGGGACAACGTATGGCTGGAAAGTCCCTTGATGTCCTTCCTCATCTTGCCATGACAATAAATTACTGCTTTGCTTAGGGGAATGAGACTGACCTATGCCCTGTAAGTCTGTATTAGTGCATCGCATAGGCCAACTGGAAGGCCAATGTTCAACAGCTATACAGGATACATCAGCTCCAGTATCCAAAATCCCTTGAAAACTTTTTCCATTAATTTTAAGCTGCAAAACAGGTAGATCTCTTTTTATTTCCTGAACCCAATAAGCATCAGAGGAACCGAATCCTCGGTCTCCACGTTTCTGACTTTGCCTATTTTTTCCTATTTTTATACGAGGTAAAATAATTAGCTGAGCTATGCGAGTCCCAGCAGGTATAACTGAAATATTTAAAGGTGAGTGAGTCATAATTTTAATTTCTCCAGTAAAGTCCTCCTCAATAATTCCCGGGGAAACCTGAATCCCTTTCATAGTGGAACTACTTCTTCCTAATAATAAACCTACAGTTCTTAGTGGTAGTGGCCCAAAGATCCCTGTGGGCAATGCTTGCATTCCCATCTCAGGAGTTAATACGATGTCGGTGGTGGAACAGAGGTCCAATCCTGTGCTACCTGAGGTGGCTCGGAATAAATCTGTGATATAATTTCTCTCAGAGGCTCATTCCCTTTCTGTCCCTGCATCTGTTCTGGGATCTGTAGTGCCCCATAACATTGTTGATTCAGGGCCAGGGGCTGGCCCCTCACCCAGTTTCCCTGGATGGGTTTCCCATCTTTATCTGTCTTGGATTTGCATTCATTGGCCCAATGTTTTCCTCTCCTACATTTAGGACATATATCTGGAGGCTTTTTGTAGGAGCGGTCGAGTTCTCAGACTCTCCTTTACGAGGGCATTGGGCAGCTCGATGTCCCAATTTCTCACAAGTAAAACAAGTCCCAGAGCGACTCTCTGTATTGAGTCTTGCCTGTTGATACAATATTTCTTTCATAGGCTTCCCTTGTATAGCTGCTGCTATGGCTATGCCTTGGGTAAAAGAGGATCCCACATCCGCACACAAGCGAATATAGTCAGATAATGTTCCTTTTTTTCTAAATGGTCTAATAACCACTTGACAAGTAGAATTAGCATTCTCATAAGCAAGCTGCATTATAAATGACTGAGTGGCAATTGATGGCCCAAAAATCCACCCTGCGGCTGTATTGAGGCGAGACACAAATTCCTGAAAAGGCTCATCTGCTCCCTGCCTTATGTGAGAAACATGTTCCTCCTTGCAGGAAGAATCAGGCAACATCCGCCAAGCGTCTTTTGCCACTGCAGTGGTTTGAGCATAAACTCCCGCTGCAAAGCCCATCTGGTTTCTTAATTCAGCATATATGCCTTCTCCTGCTAGCATGCCAAAAGTAATAGGAATTTGCCTTAGGGCATTTTGATTAGCCTTCTTTTTGCAATTTTCGTAATACTCTGATTTCCATAAGAGATAGTCGCCCCCAGAAAGGCAAGCATGAGCAATATGCTTCCAATCCTCTGCAGGGGTAGCTTCACTAGACAGGGCATCCAAAATTGCCATGGTGAAAAGGGCAATATTACCATATCGTGTACAAGCCTCCTTTAATTCCTTTAATTGTTTCCATTGAAATGGCCTCCATTCTCTAACCCTGCACCCTGCCTGGTCAAGCCTTTCAAAGATAGGATATATTCCAAATTGCTCTGTAGACTCCCCCTGCTTGTTAGCTTCTTCACAAGTCATTTGAAGAGGGGAACACACAACAGAGTCCGACCCTGGCTCAACATAATCTGCCGGAGACTTATTAGGCATGTCCCAAACCGAAGGCTGCAGCGGAGGACCCCACATAGAGGGCTCCTCAGGAGGTGGTGCAGAGGGATTAACTATGGGGGGATCTTTACCCCGAGGATTCCATTGATCTCTAAAAGGAATCAGGGGACCCCGGGGACAATTTCCTCCATCTACAGCAATTTTAAGTTCTATCAACTGTCCCTGAATCTACTTTAGCTGATCTGAAAAAGAAAGTGCAGTGCCTGCAGGTTGCTCGCCTTCTTGAGCCATAGCCACCAAAGTAGGGTATTTGTCCCTATCATATTTGGCTGCCTCATCCTCTAATTCTTCCTGATCCTGAGGGTCTAGATCTTCCCAAGACTCGACCGGAGATTCCTGACAAACAGGCTCTTTGTTAATCTTAGAAAATCCTTCCGTATGTTTGACTCCCTCCCCCTCCTCTCTCTCCGCCGGAGAAGCGGCAGGTGGGAAAATTTTCTCATTTCCAGCTTGTTTCACTTTCTCTAGCTTACAGCCCTCACGTTTAAGATCTAAGCAATCCTTGATCAAAGTCCATAACCCAAATGTTTTTACAGGGACCCGCTGAGGTCCATGGGCAGCATAATAATCTTGTAACTGTTTTCTGCTCACCGGACTGCCATGGGCGGTAAGCAACTTCTTAAGTCCTCTGACATACAGGTCCTTGCTGCTCGCGTGACCCATTTTTCCCCTTTTCGGCCCTTCAGTCAACAAAGGAAACAGTCAGATGCCCGTCTGGCCGTGCCCCTCGCGGGACTAAATCTGTCTTGGCTAAGGCGCTTCGATATAAGTCCCCGAACTGGTGGACCGAAGTCCAGTCGCCATTATGCTGTATGACAGAAACGGAACCGCAGATTAGGGCCCAAGCAAGCTCCGTGACAAGAAGTCGTAGAACTATCACTCATTCACACATTCATTCGACCGAGGGGTAATATTACATCTAAATTTATCCCAAAACATCTGTGTCTTACTCACCGCGCATCCACTGAAATAAGCTCCTCTTCAAGCCGGGCCCTTGCCACGCGGTGTTCCTCACTGTTACCCCCGTATTCAGGTCCCTGTTCGGGCGCCAAGTGTGGCGAGCCAGCCGCCACAAGTCGATCAGAACCTAAATGGGGGAGTGGGAATGAAATAAAAGACACTCACACAAATGCTAATGCTGCAGGGCTTCAGGGATGCTGAAGCCTCAAATTTATTCTTCTTCACCAATATATGCAGTTTGAGTATGTGCAACTTAACAAAGAAAGTATGCATTACCTTAGCAAATGTAAATTTGTAACTTTTCCTAGAGGATACAAAAATCACTGAAACTCCCAAAAGTAATTATCCTATCAATTACCCTGAATAGCCATCAGTCTTCTGTGTCCGGGGACTGGCCACTCCCACATTCCTCAGCAGCCTGCAACCTCCCCCCAGGTGCAGGCAGAGACAATGCCTCAAGGGAGGAAACAGGGTAAGCATAAACCGAGCCATTCTATTAAGTCTCGGAGTTAGCTGTAACCATGGCTCCCCACAAAGAAGGTTGTACAGAGCACAGAGAAAACTGAAAGCACACTCAAGGGTCAAAATGGAATAGCTGTCCTAGATAAGTCTCTGGGCAGCATATAGGCAAAGTAACCACTGTGGATGTGGACTCCTGGAAAGGGGATGTGATGTCACAGTTGTCTTTTTGTGACATATGAGTATACTGATATGTGATTGGCCTGGCTGTTGCTGGGCACCTATAACAGCTCCAGTGCAGGGGAGACAACAGATTGTGCGTCGTTGAGTAGAGGGTCTTCTGTGTCTAGGCTCAGGTTATTTCCTCCTCCTGACACCCTCAGAATAAGTGTATGCTGAGAAGGATCCTGTTGATAAAACCATCTGAGAAAGCATCGTTCTGGCATCTTCATCTTGGACGTTCAGGATGGTGAGAAATACACTTCTGTTATTGAGACCACACAGTCTATAACATTTTGCTATGAAATCGGACTCTTTATTGGTCAGGGAGGGAAAATCCAGCGCAAAATGAGACAATATGCTACCCCTTCAAAGATTTTATGATCAACCAAAGAAAAAAGACCACATGTGCATTGACAATTTGATCTGGAAATCACATTCAGCCGGTAACACTCTTTGATGGGCCACCTTTTCGAGCCAGCACTCACACCAACTGCATGTAACATCTCACTCCACTTTGAAGTGCATGGTGATTCCTGGCAAGTAATTAATGCTGGCATCAAGGGCTTCTGTAGTATTACAAAGAAGGTTGTATGGAGCACAAAGAATGGTGAAGTCGCAATCTGGGCTCAAATAAGAAGGACTCATCTGGATAAGTCTCTGGGCAGTAAAAGGTCCAAAGCACCGCTGTGGCTGTGGCCTCTTGGAGAGGGGATGATGATGTCACAGTTGTCTTTTTGTGACACCTGAGGATACCAATACTTGTTTGGCCAGATGGCTCCTGGGCACAATTTCAGCTCGAGTGCTGGGCAGAGAGCAGATTGTGAGTTTGTGAGGAGAGAGACTCCTGTGACTCTGCTTGGGCTCTTCATTATATTGATGCCTGCAGCGTCAGACTCTGCTGAGCAGTTTCCTGTTAACAGACACTTCTGAGAAAGCAACATTCTGGCACCTTCTTCTTGGACTTTCAGGATTGTGAGAGATACACTTCTCTTATTGAAGCCACAAAGCCTATATTATTTTGCTATGAAAATCAGGCATTTTATCAGTCAGGGAGGGAAAATTGAAAGCACAATGAGACAACATGATACTGCTTCAAGAATGCTGTGATCCACCAAAGAGAAAAGATCATATGTGCATTGACAATGCAATGTGGAAGAAATCAAAGGCTCACGTCTCTGGTGGATACATAGAATGATATAGCTCATGTAGAAAACAGTTCACAATTTTTCCAGGATGTTGAGAATGAAAATATCACATGTCCATGGATATATACACAATAGTGTTTAAAACCGATGCCCAGAAACTCCTAAACAGAATTTATAACTGCACTGTAGATAATGGCAAAAATGTAGATACGTAATATCAGGTCAGCTGATGAATGCATTAGCTAATGTGATATGTGTATAAAATGAAACAAGACACAGTCATAAATGTGACAGAAGTCCTGATGCTGGCTGCCCCATGAAAGTGTCTTGAGAAATAGGCAAGAGAAAGAATCTAGCATCCCAAAGCCACAATCACTATCTCTCCATTAAGATAACAGAACGACAATGTCAAATTCATAGGGAAAAAAGGCATGTCATGTTTGCCAGGGCGCAAGGTGTGGGCAACATGGATGTGAAATGAAAATTGCATGGTTTGGGTTTCTATTGATTTCTTGTAATGAAAAAAAAAAATGGTGTTAGACATCAAGGATTGAGGAAAGCAAAATGGTGTTGTCATATTACAAAACTGAATTGTATTTTTAAATGATCCAATGGTAAAAGGGTAGTTTGAATTTTACTAAGAGAATGTAAGGAATATTCCCAGTAGGTCACCTCTCCTAAACATAAGTACTGTAAAGTTATGGGTTTACATCCTAAACCCTCGGGATATGTGAAAAAGCTCCCCAGTTCTAAAAACAAACATTACCAGTAAAATTTAGGCCCAATGAGAGAAGTGCCCTTGCTAGAAATAAGTGGTAGTGGATATTTGTATGATGGAGTAGATTACCATTTTACAGAGAGAGCTCTGATTTTGTAAAGGAATTTTCAAGATTTCATTCACTGTGAATTGAAAGGGAGAGAATCATTACACATTGAAAAGAGTCTCTGAAACAATACGTCATGGGCTTCCTCACCTTTGGTCATAGATATTTCCTTCAGGTGGAAAGGATAGATTGGTCAGAGTTCTGGAGCAATGGCTATGGTCTCTTGTGGCATTCAAGCCTGGAATTTCCTAAGAGACCTGGAGTCCAAATCAGGCTAAAACTCAGATTGCTGTGGATCTGTTGTGATTCTCCCATTCTCTTCCATTTTATTGAGGGCCACCACGGCAGGCCTATCTCTTCTTTTACATTTTGTGCATGTTTTGTGTGTTACTATTATAGTCTGATCTTCATAATTGAGGAAATATTCCCAATTATCACCCTTTTTTTCAGAGAGTATGTACATTTTGCATGTGGGACTCCATGTGTGGTCAGATAATCTATTGTGACTTCAAATTCTGTGTTACATCACCTGCAAAGTGGTGGCAGGGAATGACTTTCACAGAGAAATTCAGTGTCTTTGACAAGTAGAATATGGAGAACTAAAGTATATACTGAGCGAGCTCCTGAATAAACACACACAAAGAAAATGGACCTTTCTTGCTTCTCAAGAAATTCTCAGCGAACCCACTGATGTACATCCAACCCATTGAAATCACCAAGTGGATAGGCATGTATTGGGGAATGTAGAGGTAGACCCATGGAACCCATCCTGAATGTCAGAACTGACAGAGCACCATATAAATTTGTAAGCAACCTCTCCGTGTACCAACACTCCCTTGACACTACTCAGCAAATGATGAAGACAATCAAGATCCTGAGACCACAATTAGATAAATAAGATAAGTGGTTCTTTTTGAAAATCACATTCAGACAGTAGAAGACCCGATCTGCTTCTCTCTGGAACTCACATACATCCAGGTACACTCTTTGGTGGGTCCCTTTTATGAGCCAGCACTCACACCAACTGCATATAAGTTCTTGCTCCTCTTTTAAGCGGCAAGGTGATTCCTGGGAAGTCATTTTTGCTGGTCCAAAGGGCCTCTCTACTATGAGAAAGATGGCTCTATGGAGCACAGAGAATGCTGAAGTTAAACTCGGGGCTCAAATTGGATGGACTGTCCTGGATAAGTCTCTGTGTAGCAAAAAGTCCAAGGCAACTCTGAGGCTGTGGCCTCCTGGAGAGGGGATGATATTGTCACAGTTGTCTTTTTGTGAAACATGAGGATACTGATATGTAATTGCCACCTGATATGCCAGGTGGTTGCTGGGCATGGAATAAAGCTCCAGTGCTGGGCAGACAACAAAGTGTGGGTCTGTGAGGACAGCAAATTATATCACTCTGTTCAGACTGTTCCTTCCTCCTGAAGCCCTCAGCCTCAGAACTTGCTGAGCAGTTGACTCTTGACGGATCATCCTGAGAAAGCAACGTTCTGGAAACTTCAACATGGACTTTCAGGACGGTGAGAAATACACTTCTGTTACTTAAACCACACAGTCTATATCATTTTGCTATGGAAATCAATTTATCGGTCAGGGAGGGAACATAGAATGCACAATGAGAACATATGCTATTCCTTCAGGAATGCTGTGATCAAACTAAGAGAAAATATCACATGTGCTTTCACAATGTGATGTGGAAGAACTAGAATGCTCACTTGTCTCTTGTCGATATATAGAATGCTGTAGCTTCCCTTGAAAACAGTTCCCAATTAGTCCAGTATGTTCAGAAGAAAAACATCACGTGACCATAGATGTATACTCAATAGTGTTTAAAATAGTGTTGAAAATGGATACATTTCCATTTCCTGTTGACAGACCCTCCTAAGAAACAACAAATGTTTGTTTTTTTGTTGTTGAATTGCATGAGTTCCTTGTATATTCTGGAATCTAGCCCCTTATCGGACAATGGAGCAAAGACAGCCTCTTCAATAAATGGTGCTGGGAGAATTGGATAGCCACGTGCAAAAGAATGAAACTGGACTGCTATTTGTCACCATGTACCAAAGTTAATTCAAAATGGATCAAAGACTTAAGCATAAGACCTGACACAATAAACTGCATAGAAGAAAACATAGGTACTAAACTTATGGATCTTGGGTTCAAAGAGCATTTTATGAATTTGACTCCAAAGGCAATGGAAGTAAAAGCTAAAATAAACGAATGGGACTATATGAAACTTAAAAGCTTCTGCACAGCAAAAGAAACCATTGACAAAATAAAGAGGCCACCAACTGAATGGGAGAAGATTTTTGCAAACAGTGCCTTCCAGTTCTTTGTTATGTTACCTGCTAAGGGGTGGGAGAGATTGTGTTCCCTGGAGAAATTCACAATCTCTGACAAGTACAATATCAAATACTACAGTATATACTGAGTCAGCTACACAAAGAAAGTGGACCTTCCATTACTTCTTAGGTAATTCCTTGAGGACATGGCCTCTACTGAAATACATCTAACACTCTTAAATCAGTCAGTTTATAGGAACTTATTGGGGAATTCAGGTGGCAGACGCATGGAGCCCATCTTGCCTTTCATAACTGACATGGCCCCATACAATTGTGTATACTTCCTCTCCCGGTATCAACACACCCTTGACACTACTTAACAAATGAGTGCAATCAAGAACCTGATGCCCAAATTTGCTAGGTATGATAATTGATTCTTGTTTAAAATCACCACCTGAGACCTGCACACCCAATCTGCTTCTATCTGGAGCTCATTCTCATCTGGTAACACTCTTTGATGGGTATATTTTTGAGTGCGTGGTCCCACCAACTGCATGTCAATTCTTGCTCCTCTTTGGAGTGGAAAGGTGATTACTGGAAAGTAATTATGGCTGTGCCCAAAGGCCCTGGTACTATCAGAAAGAAGTCTCTTCAGAGTACAGAGAATGGTGAAGTCACACTCAGGCTTCAAAGTGGAAAGACTGTCCTGGATAAATCTCTGGGCAGCAAATGGTCCAAGGAATATCTGTGGCTGCTTCATCCTGGAGAGGGGATGATGATGTCACAGTTGTCTTTTAGTGATACATGAGGATACTGATATGTGATTGGCCAGACTGCTGATTGGCACAGATTACATCTCCAGTGCTGGACAGACAAGAGAGTATGAATCTGTGAGTGAGAGACTTCTGTGGCTCTATTCCGACTTTTTCTTCTCCTGATGCCCGCCTGGTGAGACACTGCTAGGCCTTTTCCTGTTGACAGACCCTCCTAAGAAACAACATTCTGGCACCTTCATCTTGGACTTTCAAGAGAGTGAGACATACACTTCTGTTATTGAAGCCAAAAAGCCTGTAACATTTTGCTAGGAAAATCGGACACTTTATCAGTCAGGGAGGGAAAATTGAAAGCACAGTGAGACAATGTGCTGCTCTTTCAAGAATGATTTGATGAACCAAGGAGCGAAGATCACAAGTGCGTTGACAATGTGATGTGGAAGAAATGGAACACTGACATATGTCTGCTGGATACATAGAATGATATAGCTACAGTGGAAAACAGTTCGCTATTTGTCCAGTATGTTGAAAATGAAAATATCAAGTGATCATTGACATATACACAATAGTGTTTAAAATGGTTGCCCAGAAACTCCTAAACAGAATTCAGAACTGCACTGTAGATAATGGCAAACATGTAGAGACACAATATCAGGTCAACAGACGAATGCAGTAGCGAAGGTGGTATATGTATAAAATGAGACAAGATACAGACATAAAGGGGACAGAAGTCCTGATACTGTACACAGCAAGACAGTGTCTTGAGAAATCAGGAAGAGAAAGAAGCTAGCATCCCAAGGCCACATCCGCTGTCTCTCCATTAAAAAACGGAACGACATTTTCAAATTCATAGGGAAAGAAGTCAGATCAGTGTTTCCCAGGGCACAAGACGTGAGGCATCGTAGATGGGAAGTTAAAGTTTAATGTCTTGGGTTTCTATTGTTTGCTTGTAATCAGAAAAATGGCATTGCAGCTTTGTTTACAGTGGCCAAAACATGGAAATAACCAAATGTCCTTCGATAGATAAATGGATAAAGAAGCTGTGGTATATATACACAATGGAATACTATTCGACAGTAAAAAAAGATGATATTGGAACATTTGTGACAACATGGCTGGATCTTGAGAGTGTAATGCTGAGCGAAATAAGTCAGACAGAAAAAGCAGAGAACCATGTGATTTCACTGATATGTGGTATATAAACCAAAAACAACAAAAGAATAAGACAAACAAATGAGAAACAGAAACTCATAGACACAGACAATAGTTTAGTGGTTGCCAGAGGGTAAGGGGGGCGGGGGGTGGGGGGTGGGAGATGAGGGTAAGGGGGATCGAATATATGGTGATGGAAGGAGAACTGACTCTGGGTGATGAACACACAATGGGATTTATAGATGATGTAATACAGAATTGTACACCTGAAATCTATGTAAATTTGCTAACAATTGTCACCCCAATAAATTTAATAAAATAAAATTTAAAAAGAAAAGAAAAAGAAAAATGGTATTAGACAGCAAGGATTGAGGAAAGCACAATGCTGTTGGCACATTACAAAACTGAATTGTATTTTTAAAGGTTCCATTTTGCAAACTGGTGGTATGAATTTTACCCAAACATTGTAATTAAACATTCCCAAGTTTCACAATTTTACTCAGAGAGTGTGTACATTTTGCTTGTCGGACTCCATGTGTGGTCACAAAATCTACAATGACTTCAAATTCTGTAAGTCACCTGCTAAGGGGTGGCAAAGAATATTCTCCCTGGGGAATATCAGTTTTGTTGACAAGTAGAACTGGAGAAGTACTTTTTATATTCTACCAGCTTCGAAGCCCAAATGCTAAGAAAGTAGATCTTCCTTCTTAGGTAACTCCTGGCAAAACTGACCTCTACTGAATTATATCCATCCCTCTGAAATCAGCTGGTTGATATGCATGTATCAGGGAATACAGTTGACAGAAACATGGAACCCATCCTAACTGTCTGAAATGACAGGCAAAATACCAACGTGTATCCATTGTCTCCATGTACCAACACTCTCTTGACACTACTCAGCACATGATGAGGACCATTAAGAACCTGATGCCCAAACTATCTAGGTATGATAAGTTGTTCTGCTTGAAAATCACCATCAGAGACTAGGAGACTGATCTGTTTCTATATGGAGCTCAAATTCATCCGGAAACACTCTTTGATGAGGAACTTTTTGGAGCCAGTGCTCACACCAACTGCATGTCAGTTTTTACTCCTCTTTGACATAGCAAAGTGATTCCTGGCGAGTCATTTTTACAGGGCCCAAGGGCCTCTCTAGTATGAGTAAGATGGTTCTACAGAACACAGAGAATGTTTAACTCACACTCAGGGCTCAAAATGGAAGGACTGTGTTGGATAAGTCTCTGGGGAGCAAATGGTCAAAGGAACATCTATGGCGGCAGCCTCCTGGGGAGGAGATATTGATGTCACAGTTGTCTTTCTGTGACACCTGAGGACACTGATATGTGATTGGCGAGGTGACTGCAGGGCACAGGTTAAAGCTCCTGTGCTGGGCAGACAACAGGGTGTGACTTTGCGAAGAGAGTGACTTCTGTGGCTCAGCTCAGGCTGCTCCTTACTGTTGACACCCTCAGCGTCAGACCCTGCTGAGCACTTTCCTGTTGACAGACCCTCCTGCGAAAGCAATGTTCTGGCACCTTCATCTTGGACTTTTGGACAGTGAGAGATACATTTCTCTTATTGAAGTCAATGTCTATAACATTTTGATATGAAAATCAACACTATGGGTCAGGGAAGGAAAATCAAAAACAATTAGACAATATGCTGCTGCTTCAAGAATGCTGTGATCAACCAAATAGAAAATATCACATGTGCTTTGACAATGCGATGTGGAAGAACTGGAATGCTAACATGTCTCTGGTGGATGCATAGAATGGTAAAGTTAATGTGAACAACAGTTCGTAATTTGTCCAGAACGTTGAGAATGAAAAAAATCATGTAATCTTTGATATATAGATAATAGTGTTTAAAACGGATGCCCAGAAACTGAAAAAAAAAAGAAAAAAAAAAAAAAAAAAAAGCAGGTTCTGAACTGCACTGTAGAGAAAGGCAAACATGTAGAGACAAGATATAATGTCAACAGATGAATGCATTAGCGAAGGTGGTATATGAATAAAATTATACAAAATAGAGTCATATAGGTGACAGAAACCCTGATACTGGCCACAGCTGGAAAGTATCTTGATAAATTGGCAAGACAAAGAAGCTGTAATTCCAAGGCCACATACGCCATCTCTCCATTAAGATAACAGTCTGATAATGTCTAATTCACAGGTAAAAAAGGCAGGTCCTGTTTGCCATGGAACAAGGTGTCTGTTAGGGTGGATGAGAAGTGAAAGTTACATGTCTTGGGTTCTATTGATTGCTTGCAATCAGAAAATGGTATTAGACAGCAAGGATTGAGGAAAGCACAATGCTGTTCACATATTACAAAACTGAATTATATTTTTTAAAGGTTCCAATGGCAAACTGGTGTTGTGAATTTCACCAGAACAATGTTTAAGGGATATTCTCAGTAGGGCACCTCTCCTAAACCACAAGTCTTCTAATGTTGTGATGCCCTTGCCTCCTATACCCTTTGGGCTACATGAGAAAGCTCCTCACTTCTAAAACCAAAGACTGTCTGTGAACATTAGGTCCCAATGTGAGAGGTGCCCTATCTAGAAATAAGTGTAGTGAACATATGCCTGATGGAGTAGTTTACCATATTGCAGAGAGAACACTGTTGTTGGAAAGGAGTTTTCAAAGATTTCATTCACTGTGAATTGAAAAGGAGAAAATCATTGCCCATTTAAAGAAATCCCTGAAATTAAATGTGTTGGGCCCCCTCACCAGTCAGCATATATATTTCCTTCCAGTGGAAAGGAAGGATTGGTCAGAGAGCCAGGCCAACAGCTATGGTGTCCTGTGGGGTTCAAGCCTGGACTATCATGAAGGAGCTGACGTTTAATCAGGCTAACACTCGGATTGCTGAGGATTGGCTGTGAGTCTCCCATTCTCTTCTATGTTACTGAGGGTCTCTTATGGCAAGACTGTCTGTTTCATCTTTTGCATTTTCTGCATGTGTGTGCATTACTTTAATACTCTGTATTTCGTGATTGAGGAAATATTTCCGATTTTGACCCTTTTACTCACAGAGTCTGTATATTTTGCTTGTTGGACTCCATGTGTGGTCAGTGAATCTGTGGTGACTTCCAATTCTTTATTACATCACATGCTAAATGTTGGCAGAGAGTGCATTTCCAGAGAAATTCTGTGTCTTTGACAAATGGAGTATGGAGAACTACAGTATATACGGAGCCATCTATTGAGCCTACCCACAAAGAAAGTGGACCTTCCTTTCTTTCTTAGGTAATTCCAGGACAACCTGACCTCTACTGAATAAAATCTAACGTTCTGAAATCATCAGGTTGACGGGCACTCATCTTGGAATTCAGATGGCAGATCCGTGGAGCCTATCCTGCCTGTCAGAACTGACAGAGCACCATACAAATGTGCATCCTTTCTCTCCGTGTATCAATATTCCCTTGAAAGTACTCAGCAAATGATGAGGACAATCAAGATCCTGATGACCTGACTTGAGAGGTGTGATAAATGAGTCACGTTGAAAATCACTATCAAAGACTAGAAAACCCAATCTGCTTCTATCTGGAGCTCAAATTCATCTGGTAGCATTCTATGATGGGTCAGTTATTGGACTCAGCGCTCACACCAACTGCATGTCAGTTCTTTCTCCTCTTAGAAGTGGCAAGATGATACCTGTCAAGTCATCATGGCTGCACCAAAGGGCCTCTGTATTATGATAAAGAAGACTCTAGGGAGAACAGAGAATGATGAAGTCACACTCAGGTCTCAAAGTGGAAGGACTGTCCTGGATAAATTCCTGGGCAACAAAAGATCCAAGACAAATCTGTGGCTGCAGCCTCCTGGAAAGGCATGATGAGGTCACATTTGTCTTTTTGTGACACATGAGGATACAGATATGTGATTGGCAAGGTGGCTTCTGGAAACAGATTTCAACTCTATTGCTGTGCAGACATCAGAGTGTGAGCCTGTGTTCAGAGCGATTTCTGTGACTCTGCTCAGTCTGTTCCTTCCTCCTTACATCCTCAGCATCAGACCCTGCTCAGCAGTTTCCTGTTTACAGACCCTCCTGAGAAAGCAAAGTTCTGGCACCTCCATCTTGGACATTCAGGACAGTGAGAAATACACTTGTCTTATTGAAGCCACACAGTCTATAAAATTTTGCTATGAAAATCAGAAAGCTAATTAGTCAGTGTGGGAAAATCAAAAGCACAATGAGACAATATGCTGCTCCTTCAAGAATGTCGTCATCAACCGGAGAAAAGACCACATGTTTGTTGACAATGCGATGTGGAAGATCTGGAGTACTCAATTGTCTCTGCTGGATTCATAGAATGATATAGGTACCTTGGAAAACAGTTTGCTATTTGTCCAGGATGTTGAGAATGAAAATATCACCTGTCCATTGATATATACCCAATAGTGTTTAAAACAGATGGCAGAAACTCCTAAACAGAATTCAGAACCACACTGTAGTTAATGGCAAAAATGTAGAAACACAGTATCAGGTCAACTCATGAATGCATTAGAGACGGTGGTATATTTATAAAATGAAACAGGATACAGACATAAAGGAGACAGAAGTCCCTATTCCACAAGAAAGTATCTTTAGAAATTGGCAAGAGAAGTAAGCTAGCCTCCCGAATCCAAAAATGCTGTCTATCCATTCAGATAGCTGGCCAACAATGTCAACTTCGTAGGGAAAGAAGACAGGTTAGTGTTTTACAGGGCACAAGGTGTGGGTCAACGTGGGTGGGAAGTGAAAGTTAGATGGCTTGGGTTTTTCTTGATTGCTTGTAATCACAAAAATGATATAAGACAGCACGATTGAGGAAAGCACAACGTGTTGACATATTTAAAAAAAATGAATTGTATTTTTTAAAGTTTCCAGTGGCAAACTGGTGATGTGAATTTTACCAAAACAGTGTAAGGGATTTTCCCAGTAGGGTACATCTCATAAAGCACAAGTCCTCTAATGTTGTGATGGCCCTGTTTCCTAGACACTTTGGGGCATATGAGAAAGCTCCTTAAATCGAATATCAAACACTGCCAGTGAATCTTAGGTCCCAATGGGAGAAGTCACCTTGTTAGAAATAAGCGTTTTCGTGGATATAGGCCAAATGGAGTAGCTTGCCCTTTTACAGAGAGGACACTGATTTTGGAAAAGAGTTTTCACAGATTTCGTTCACTGTGAAGTGAAAGGCTGAGAATCATTACATATTGAAAGAAGTCTGTAAAACAAAACGTGATGGGCCTCCTCACCTCTGATTGTAGATATTTCCTTTGAGTGGAAAGGATTGGTCAGATGGCCGGGGCAATGGCTTTGTTCTCTTGCAGGTTTCAAGCCTTGGCTATCCTGAAGTACCTGGACTCTATATCAGGCTAAAACTCGGATTGCTGCAGATCTGCTGTGCCTCTGCCATTCTCTTCCATGGTACTGAGGTCCTCCTACACCGTGGCTATCTGTTTCACTTTTATATTTTGCGCATGTTATGCATGTTTCTTTAATACTCTGATCTTTATAATTGAGTAAATATTCCAAATTTTCACTCTTTTACTCAGAGAGAGCATACATTTTGCATGTGGGCCTCCATGTGTGGTCATATAATCTATTGTTACTTCCAATTCTGTGATATACCAACTGCTAAGGCATGGCACAGAGTGACTTCCATGGAGAAATTCAATGTCTTGGAAAAGTAGAATATGGAGAACTACAGTGTATATTGAACTTGCTTGTAAGCCAACACACAAAGAAAGTGGACCTTCCTTTCTTTCTCAGTTAATTCCTGGTGATCCTGATCTCTACTGAATTACTTTCAACCCTCTGACATCAGCTGGTTAATAGACATGTATCAGGGAATTCAAATGGCAGACCCATGTGCGCATCCGTCATGTCACAACTGACAGAACATCATACAAATATGTACCTTTCTTCTCCATGTAACAACATTCCCTTGACCCTACTCAGCTCATGATGTGGACAATCAAGTATGTGATGCTTAAATTTGCTAGGTATGATCAATTGTTCTGGTTGATAATCACCATCATAGACTAGAAGACCCGATCATCTTCTATCTGGAGATCATATTCATCTGGGAACACTCTTTGATTGAGCACTTTTTCGAACCACCCTTCGCCCCAACTGCATAGAACTTCTTGCTCCTCGTGGACGTGGCAAAGTTATTCCTGGCAAGTCATTATGGCTGGGCCCAAAGGCCAATGTAGTATGAGAAAGATGTATCTATGGAGCAGACAGAATGGTGAAGTCACACTCACAGCTCAAATTGGAAGGACTGTCTGAGATAAGTCTCTGGGCAGCAAGTAGTCCAAGGCACCTCTCTGGCTATGGTCTCCTGGATAGGGGATGATGATGTCACAGCAGTCTTTTTGTGACCCATGTGTATACTGATATATGACTGGCCATGAGGGTGCTGGGCATGGATTACATCTCCATTGCTGGGCACATAAGAGAGTTTGAGTCTGTGAGGAGACCGAGTTCTGTGACTCTACTCAGGTTGTTCCTTCCTCTGATGCCCTCAGCATCAGACCTTGCAGAGCAGTTACTTGTTGACAGACCCTATTGTGAAAGCAACGTTCTGGCACATTCATCTTGCACTTTCAGGATGTTGAGAATACACTTCTCTCAAAAAAGCCACATAGTCAATAACGTTTTGCTATGAAAATAAGACACTTAATCAGTCAGGGGGGGAATTTAAAGCACAATGAGACAATATGCTACTCCTTCATGAATGCTGTTATCAACCGAAGTGAAAATATCACAAGTGACTTGACATTGCGATATGCATGAACTGGAATGCTCACATGTCTCTCTTGGATACATTGAATGAAATAGCTATATTGGAAAAGAGTTTGTGACTTTTCCAGTATGTTGAGAATGAAAATATCATGTGACCATTGAAATACACACAATAGTGTTTAAAACGGATGCCCGAAAACTGGTATGCAGAATTCAGAACTGCACTGTAGATAATAGCACAAATGTAGAAACACACTATCAGGTCAACAGATGAATGCAGTAACAAAAGTGGCATATGTATAAAATGACACTAGATTCAGTCATAAAGGGGAGAGAAGTCCCGATTCCACAAGAAAGTATGTTGAGAAATTGAAAAGAGAAAGAAGCTAGCACCCCGAAACCAAATGTGCTCTCTATACATTCAGATAACAGAGAGACAATGTGAAATTCATAGGGTAGGAAGGCCAGGTAGTGTTTGCCAGGGTGCAAGGTGTGGAGAAGCGTGGATGGGAAGTGAAAGTTGCATAGCTTGGGTTTCTATTGATTAGTTGTAATCAGATAAATGGTTTAAGACAGCAAGGATTGAGGAAAGCACAATGTGTTGGCATATTACAAAACTCAACTGGATTTTTTAAAGGTTCCAATGACAAACTTCTGGTATGAATTTTACTAAGACAATGTAAGGGTTATTCCCTGTAAGGCACCTCTCATAAACCACAACTCTGTAATATTGTAATGACCCTGCCTACGACACCCTTTGGTTTATGTGAGAAAGCTCCTCAGTTCTAAAAGCAAACACTGCCAGTGAAATTTAGGTTCCAATGGGATTAGTTCTCTTGCTAGAAATAAGTGTGTGGTTGCATATAGGACTGTTTTACAGAGAATCTTTCCGTTTTACAGAGAACACTGATTTTGGAAAGGAGATTTCACGGATTTCATTCACTGTGAACTGAAAGTCAAAGAATCATTACACATTTAAATAACGCTCTCAAATAAATTGTGATGGGCCTCCTCACCTGTGAGTGTAGATATTTCCTTAGAGTGGAAAGGCAAGATTGGTCATAGACTGGGGCAATGGCTGTGGTCTCTTGCAGGGTTAGTCAAGCCTTGGCGATCCTGATGGACCTGGAGTTTAAATCAGGCTAAAACATGGATTTCTGTGGATCTTCTGTGCCTCTCCTATTCTCTTCCTTGTTAGTGAGGGCCTCCTACTGCATGAATATCTGTTTAAACTTTTACAATTTGTGTGTAGTATGTGCTTTTCTTTAATTCTCTGATCTTGGTAATTGAGTAAACATTCTGAATTTTCACACTTACATGCAGGGAGTGTGCACATTTTGCATGTGGGACTCCATGTGTGGTCAGAGGTTCTATTGTGTCTTCAATTCTGTGTTACATCACCTGCTAAGGGATGGTAGAGAGTGACTTCCACAGAGAAATTCAGTGTCTTTGACAGGTAGAATATGGAGAACTAAAGTATATACTGAACTTGCTTCTAAGCCCACACACAAAGAAAGTGGACATTCCGTTCTACCTCAGATAATTGCTGGTGAACCTGACCTCTACTGAATTACATCCCACCATCTGAAACATGCTGGTTGATAGGCAAGTATCAGGGAATTCAGATGGGAGATCCATGGAGCCCATCCTGAATGTCATAACTCACAGAGCAACATACAAATATGTATCCGTCCTCTCCGTGTTCCAATACTACCTTGACACAATACTGCACATGATGAAGACAATCAATAATCTGATGACAAAACTTGGGAAATTCACCATCAGAGTCTAGAAGACCCATTCTGCTTCCTTCTGGAGTACCCATTCATCTAGGATCACTCTTTGATGGGACACTTTTTGGAGACAATGAACAACAAATGCATATAAGTTCTTGCTCCTCTTTGAAGTGGAAAGTTTATTCCTTGCACGTCATTTTTCCTGGGCCCAAGATTCTCTCTAGTATGAGAAAGATGGTTTTCAATGGAGGACAGAGCATGATGAAGTCACACTCTGGGATCAAATTTGAACAACTGTGATGGATAAATCTCTGGGCAGATAATGGTCCAAAGCACCTCTTTCTCTGGAGAGGAAATGATGATGTCACAGTTCTCGTTTTGTGACATATGAGGATACTGATATGTGATTGGCCAGATGGCTGTTGGGAATGGACTAAAGCTCCAGTCCTGGGCAGACTACAGAGTGTGAGTCTGTGAGGAGAGTGTCTTCTGTTGCTCTTTTCGGGCTGTTCCTTCCTCCTGATGCCCTCAGCTTCAGATTCTGCTGAGCAGTTTCCCATTGACAGACCCACATGAGAAAGCAATGTTCTGGAGCCTTCATCTTGGCCTTTCAGGACGGTGAGAAATACACTTATGCTATTGAGACACACAGTTTATAACATTTTGCTGTCAAAATCGGACATTTTATCAGTCAGGTAGGGAATATAGAAAGCACAATGAAACAATATACTCCTCCTTCAAGAATGCTGTGATCAACCAAAGAGAAAAGATCATATGTGTATTGACAATGTGATGAGGAAGACCTGGAAAACTAACATGCCTCTGGTTGATACATAGAAAGATACAGCTACCAAGGAAAACGGTTCGCTATTTGTCAGGTATGTTGAGAAGGAAAATATCACGTGACCGTTGATATGTACACAATTGTGTATAAAACAAATGCCCAGAAACTCCTAAACAGAATTCAGAACTGCACTGTAGACAATGGCAAAAATGTAGAAACATAATATCAGGTCAACTGATGAATGCATTAATGAAGGTGGTATACACTTAAAATTAAAGAAGGCACAGTGATAAATAGACAGAAGTCCTGATACTGGCCACCGCAAAAAAAGTATTTTGGGAAATTGGCAAGAAAGGAGCTACCATCCAAAGGCCATATATGCTGACTCTCAATTAAGATAACAGAACAACAATGTCAAATTCATAGGGAAAGATGGCAGGTCAGTGTTTGCCAGGGAGCAAGCTGTGTGGAAGCAAGGATGGGAAGTGGAAGTTGCATGGCTTTGGATTCTATTGATTTTTTTTAAAATTTTATTTTACTAAATTTATTGGGGAGACAATTGTTAGTAAAGTTACATAGATTTCAGGTGTACAATTCTGTATTATATCATCTATAAATCCCAGTGTGTGTTCACCACCCAGACTCAGTTTTCCTTCCATCACCACTATTGATTGTTTTTAATCAGAAAACAGTGTATTAGACAGCAAGGATTGAGGAAAGCATGATGATGTTGGCATATGACCAAACTGAATTGTGTTTTTTGAAGATTCCAATGGCAAACTGGTGATGTGAATTTTACCAAAAACAATGGGAGGGATACTCCCAGTAGGGCACCTCTCATAAACCAGAAGCCATTGATGTTGTTATGGCCCTTCCTATTAGACCCTTAGGGCTACATGAGAAAGCACCTCAGTTCTAAAAATAAACAGTGCCAGTGGAATTTAGGTACCAATGGGAGGAGTGCCCTTGCTAGAAATAAGAGTGTTGGTGGATATTTGCGTGATAGAGAACATTACCATTTTATAGAGAGAGCACTGATTTAGGAAAGGAGTTTTCACAGATTTGTTCATTGTGAAATGTAAAGGAGAGAATCATTATTTATTGTAAGAAGTCTCTGAAACAGAACATGATGGGACTGCTCACCTGTGAGCATAGATATTTCCTTCGAGTGGAAAGGAAGTATTGACCAGAGAGCCGTGAAGACGGCTGTGCTTGTTGCATTCTTCAAGCCTTGGGTATCGTGATGGACCTGGGGTCTAAATCAGGCTTAAACTCAGATTGCTGTGGATCTGCTGTGCCTCCCCATTCTCTTCCATGTTAATAAGGGCCTCCTATGGCATGCCTATCTGTTTCATCTTTTACATTTTGTGTATGTTATGTGTGTTACCTTAATACTCTAATCATCATAATGGCATACACATTCCCAATTTTCACGCTTTTACTCATAGAGTCTGTACATTTTGCAAGTAGGATTCCATGTGTGGTCAGAGAATCTATCATGACTTTCAGTTCTTTGGTACATCACTTGCTAATGGATGTTAGAGAGTATCCTCCCAGGAGAAATTCAGTGTCTTTGACATGTAGAATATCCAGAAATACAGTATATACTGAGCCAGCTACTGAGCCCACACAAAAATATATTGGAATTTCCTTTTTTCTTAGGTAAATCCTGGAGAACCTGACCTGTACTCAATTACTTTCAACCCTCTGAAATCAGCCGGTTCATAGGCACGTTTCACGGAATTTAGATGGCAGACCCATGGAGGACATCCTGCCTGCCAGGACTGACAGACCAACATACAAATTTGTATCCTTTCTTTCCATGTACCAACACTTCCTTGACACTACTCACTAAATGATGAGGACAATCAAGAACCTGACGCCCTAACTTGCTAAGTATGATAAGTGTTTCTTATTGAAAACCACCATCAGACACTAAAAGACCTTATCTGCTTATATCTGGAGCTCACATGCATCCAGTAACACTCTTTGATGGGCCCTTTTTGGAGTCAGTGCTCACACCAACTGCATATCAGTTCTTGCTACTCTCTGAAGTGGCAAGTTGATTCCTGCCAATTCATAATGGTTGTGCACCAGGACCTCTGTAGTAGTAGCAAGAAGGTTCTATGGAACACAGAGAATTATGATGTCTCACTCAGGGCTCAAAATGGAAGGACTGTCCTGGATAAATCTGTGGGTAGCTAATGGTCCCAGGCACAACTGATGCTGTGGCCTCCTGGAAAAGGGATAATGATGTTACCGTTGGCTTTTTATGACATCTGAGCTTACTGATAAGTGATTGGCCAGGCTACTTCTGGGCACGATTACAGCTCCAGTGCTGGGTAGACAACAGAGTGTGTGTCTGTGAGGAGAGCAACTTTTATGGCTCTCCTCAGGCTATTCCTTCTTCATGATGCCATCAATGTCAGACCTTGCTAAGCATTTCCCTGTTGACAGACCCTCCTGAGAAAACAATGTTCTGACACCTTCATCTTGGACTTTGAGGACGGTGAGAAATACACTTCTGTAATTGAAGCCCCAACCTATAACATTTTGCTATGAAAATCAGACACTTTATCAGTCAGGGAGGGGAAATCGAAAGCATAACGAGACAATATGCTACTCCTTCAAGAATACTATTATCAACCAGGGAGAAGGGATCACATGTGTGTTGACAATGCGATGTGGAAGTAATGGAACACACACATGTCTCTTCTGGATACTTAGAATGATATAGCTAACATAGAAAACAGTTTGCTATTAGTCCAGAATGTTGAGAATGAAAATATTACATGACCATTGATATATACACAATAGGGTTTAAAATAGATGCAAAGAAACTCCTAAACAACTTCCAAACTGTACTGTAGTTAATGGCAAATTTGTAGAAACACCATATCACGTCAACTGATGAATGCATTAGCGAAGGTGGTATATGTATAAAATGAAAAAAGATACAGTCATAAAGGTGACAGAAGTCCTGGTACTGGCTAATGCAAGAAAGTGTCTTGTGAAATTGGCAAGAAAGAAGCCAGCATCCCAAGGTGATACGCTGTGTACCCATTCAGATAACAGACCGACAATGTCAAATTCATAGGTAAAGAAGGCCAGTCAGTGTTTGCCAGTGCATGAGGTGTGGAAAAGCGTGGATGGGAAGTGAAAGTTGCATGCTTTGGGTTTCTACTAATTGCTTATAAGCAGAAAAATGGTATTAGACAGCAAGGATTGAGGAAAACACAATGCTATAGGCATGTAACAAAATGCTTGTATTTTTAAAATGTTCCAATGGTAAACCAGAGGTGTGAATTTTACCAAAACAATTTAAGTGATTTTCCCAGTAAGGCATCTCTTGTAAACCACAAGTCCTGTAATGTTGTGATGACTTTGCCTCCTAGACCCTTGGGCTACATAAGAAAGCTCCCCATTTCTATAAACAAACACAGCCAGTGAAATTAGGTCCCAATGGTAGAAGTGCCCTTGTTGGAAATAAGTGTGGTAATAGATATTTGTCTGTGGGACTAGGTTAGCATTTTACAGAGTCAGGACTGATTTTGAAAGGAGTTTTCACAGATTTCATTAACTGTGAAATGAAATGGAGAGAATCATTACACATTGAAAGAAACCTTTCAAAAAAACATGCTGGGTCTCTTCAGCTCTGGTCCTAGAACTGTCCTTCAAGTGGAAGAAAATATTGGTCAGATACCTGGGTCAAAAGCTGTGGTCTCTTGCAAGATTCAAGCTGGAGCTATCCTGAAGGACATGGATCTCAATCAGCCTAAAACTCGGATTGCTGAAGATCTGTTGTGCCTCTCCCATTCTCTTCCATTTTACTGAGGGGACACTAAGGCATGACTATCTGTTTCATCTTTTATATTTTGCACATGTTGTGTGTGTTACTGTAATACTCTGATGTTTATGATTGAGGAAACATTCCCAATTTTCACATTTTAACTGATAGAGTAATTTTTACTGATTTTTCATGTGGGAATCCTCGTGCGGTCAGTGAATCTATCATGACTTCCAATTATTTGTTCTCTCATTTACTATGGGTGGCAGAGAGTGTCCTCCCCAGAGAAATTCAGTGTCTTGGACAAGTAGAATATGGAGAGCTACAGTATATACTGAGCCAGCTACTGAGCCCACACACAAAGAAAGTTGTCCTTGTTTCCTTAGATAATTCCTGCCCAAACTGACCTGTAATGAATAACATCCAACTCTCTGAAATCAACAAGGTAATAGACATGCATCAGGGGATTCAGATGGCAAACCCATGGAGCCCATCCTGACTTTCAGATCTGAGAGAACAACATGCAAATGTGTATCCTTCCTCTCCATATACCAACACTCCCTTGGCACTACTGAGCAAATAATGAGGACAATCAAGAACATGATGCCCTGACTTGCTATAAATGATAAGTGTTTCGTTTTGAAAATAACCATCAGTGACTATGAGACCCGATCTGCTTCTATCTGGAGATCACATTCACCCGGGAGCACTCTTTGATGGGGCACTTTTTGGAGCCAGAGTTCACATTTACTCCAATTCTTTTCTTGGTCCACTTTGAAGTGGCAAGGTTATTTCTGGCAAGTAATTTTTGCTGGTCCCAAGGGCCTCTGTATTATGGGAAAGATGGCACTATGGAGTACAGAGAATGATAAAGTCACACTGAGAATCAAAAGAAATAACTGTCCTGGATAAGTCTCCTGGCAGCAAATTGTCCAAGGCACATATGTGGCTGCAGCCTCATGGAGAGGGGATAATAATGTCACAGTTGTCTTTCTGTGACAAATGTGGATACTGATATGTGATGGGCAAGGTGTCTGCTGGGCAACGATTAAAGCTCCATTGCTGGACAGACAACAGAATGTGAATCTGTGAGGAGAGTAGCTTCTGTGCTTCTGCTTGGGCTGTTTCTTCCTCCTGATACCCTCAGCGTCAGACCCTGTTGACCAGTTTCCTGTTGATAGACACTTCTGAGAAAGCAACGTTCTGGCACCTTCATTTTGGACTTTCAGGATGGTGAGAAATAGACTTCTGTTATTGAAGCCACAGAGTTTATAAAATTTTGCTACAAAAATCAGACACTATAGGTCAGGGAGGGAAAATCAAAAGCACAATGAAACAATATACTACTCCTTCGAAAATTTTGTGATCAACCAAAGAGAAAAGACCACATGTGCATTAAGAATGTGATGTGGAAGAACTGAAATGCTCATATGTCTCTGGTGGATACATAGAATTATACAGAAAACAGTTCACTATTTGTCCAGTATGTTGAGAATGAAAATATCATGTGACCATTAATACATACACAATAGTGTTTAAAATGCATGCCTAGAAACTCCTAAACAGAATTCAGAACTGCAGTGCAGATAATGGCAGAAACGTAGAGACACAATATCAGGTCTACAGATGAATGCACTAGCGAAGGTGGTATATGTATAAAATGAAACAAGATACAGTCATAAACGTAATAGAAATCTTCATACTGGCCACAGCAAGAAAGTGTCTTGAGAAATGGCAAGAGACTCAAGATAGAATCCAAGGACACACAGGCTGTCTCTCCATTAAGATAACTGACTGAAAACGTCAAATTCATAGGGAAAGAAGAGAGGTTAGTTTTTGCTGGGGTGCAAGGTGTGGGGCAGTGTGGATGGGAAGTGAAAGTTCCATGGCTTGGGTTTCTATTGATTGTGTATAATCATAAATGGTGTTAGACAGCAAAGATTGAGAAAACTACAATGCTGCTGGCATATTAGAAAACTGAATTGTATCTTTTAAAAGTTCCAGTGGCAAACTGGTGGTATGATTTTTACCAAAACATTGTAAGGTATATCCCAGTAGGGCACCTCTCCTAAACCACATGTCCTCTAATGTGATTTACCTGCCTCCTAGACCCTTTAGCATACATGAGAAAGCTCCTCATTTCTTAAAACAAGCACTGCCAGTGAAATTTAGGTGCCAATGGAAGAGGTGCCCTTGCTAGAAAAAAGTGTGTTGGTGGATATTTGCCTGATGAAGTAGATTAACATTTTACAGAGAGAGTACTGATTTTGGAAAGGAGATTTCACAGATTTCACTTACTGTGAAAAGAAAGGGAGAGAATCATTACACATTGAAATAAGTCTCTGAAACAAAATGTAATGGGACTCCTCACCTGTGAGCATAGACATTGCCTTCGAGTGGAAAGGTAGGATAGTTCAGAGAGCTGGGAAAATGGTTGTGGTCTCTTGTGGGGTTCAAATGTCATCTTTCCTGCAGGACCTGGATTCAAAATCAGGCTAAACTTTGGATTGCTGTGAAACTGCTGTGCCTCTCCCATTCCTTTCCATGTTACTGGGAGCCTAATATGGCATGACTATCTGTTTCATCTTTTAACTGTTGTGTATATTATGTGCATTACTTTAATACTCTGATCATCTTAATGGAGGAAACTTTCCCATTTCTCACACTTTTACTCATTAATTCTATACATTTTGCATGAGGGACTGCACGTGTGCTCAGTGAATCTATCCTGACTTCCAAATCTTTGTTACATCATCTGATAAAGGGTGGCATATAGTGTCTTCTCTGGAGAAATTCAGTGTCTTTGAAAATTAGAATATGGAGAACTACAGTATATAATGATCCAGACACAATATCAGGCCACCTGATGACTGCAGTAGCGAAGTTGGCATATGTATAAAATGAAACAAAGAACAATTATAAAGGTGACAGAAGTCCTGATGCTGGCCACAGCATGAAAGTATCTTGAGAAATTGGCAAAAGAGGGAAGCTAGCATCACAAGGCCACAAAGCCTGTCTCTCCATTAAGACAACAATGTGAGGATGTGAAATTCATAGGGAAAGAAGAAAAGTCAGTGTTTGCCAGGTCCCAAGGTGTGGGCAGCATGGATGGGAAGTGAATGTTGCATGGCTTGGGTTTCAATTGATTGCTTGTAATTAGAAAAATGTTATTAGACAGCCAAGATTGATGAAAGCACAATGCTGGTGGCGTATTACATAACTGAATTGTATCATTTAAAGGTCCTAATGGCAAACCGTTGGTGTGAATTTTACCAAAACAATGTAAGGGGTATTCCCAGTAGGGTTCCTCTCATAAACCACAAGTCCTCTAATGTTGTGATGGCCCTGCCTCCTAGACCCTTTGGGCTACATGTCAAAGCTCCTCATGTCTAAAACCAAACACTGTTAGTGAAATTTAGATCTCAATGGAAGATGTATCCTTGCTGATAATAAGAATGTTGTGGATATATGCCTTATGGAGTAGCTTTCCATTCGACATTGAGAGCACAAATTTTGTAAAGAAGTTTTCAAACATTTCATTCATTGTGAAACTTCCATCCAGTAAAACTCTTCGATGGGGCATATTTTGGAGCCAGCACTCACACCAACTGCATGTCAGTTCTTCCTCCTCTTTGAAGTGGCAAGATGATCTCTTGCAAGTCATTATACCTGGGCCCAAGGGCAACTTAGTATGAGAAATAATGCTCTGTGGAGAACAGATAATGGTGAAGTGACACTCAGGTCTCAAAGTGACCTGGATAAATCTCTGGGCAGCAAATGGTCCAAGAACCTCTGTGTCTTCCGCCTCCTGGAGAGGGCATGATGATGTCACTGTTGTCTTTTGGTAACACATGAGGATACTGATATGTGATTGGCCAGGCAGCTGCTGGACACAGATTCAAGCTCCAGTGTTGGGCAGACAACACAGTGTGAATCTTTGAGAAGAGCGACTTCTGTGGCTGTTCTCTGGCTGTTCTTTCCTACTGATGCCTACAGCATCAGACTCTGCTGAGCACTTTTGTGTGGACAGAACCCTAATGAGAAAGCAACGTTCTGGCACCTTCAGCTTGGAATTGTAGGATGGTGAGGCATACACTTCTGTTATTGAAGCCATACAGTCTATAACATTTTGCTATGACATTTGGACACTATATCAGTCAGGGAGGAAAAATAGGAAGCACCATGAAACAATATGCTCTTCCTTTAAGTATGCTGTGATCAACAATAGAGTAAGATCACATGTGCATTAACAATGCGATGTGGAAGAACTGGAATGCTCACATGTCTCTGGTGGATACATAGAATTATATATCCATAGTGGAAAACACTTGTCTATTTATCCAGTATTTTGAGAATGAAATATCACATGACCATTGATAGATAGACAATAGTGTTTAAAACGGATACACAGAAACTCCTAAAAATAATTCAGAACCACACTTTAGAAAATGGCAAAAATGTAGAGACACAATATCACGTCAATTGATGAATGCATTAACGATGGCGGTATGTGTGTGGAATGAAACAAGATACAAACATAAATGTGTCAGAAGTCCTGATATGGACACAGCAAGAACATATCTTGAGAAATTGGAGAGATAGAAGCTAGCATACCAAGGCCACATACACTGCCTCTCCATTAAGATAAAACAGACAATGTCAAATTTATAGGGAAAATTGTCAGGTCAGTGTTTGCCAGAGCGAAAGCTGTGGGACAGCATGGATGGGAAGTGAAAGTTGCATGGCTTGGGTTTCTATCGATTGCTTACAATCAGAAAAATGGTATTAGATAGCAAGAATTGAGGAAAGCACAATGATGTTTGCAGATTACAAAACTGAATTGTATCTTTCAAAGGATCCAATGGCAAACTGGAGTTGAGAATTTTACCATTGTAAGGGATATTCCCAGTAGGGCACCTCTCGTAAATCACAAGTCCTCTAATGTTATGATGCTGCATCCTAAACCCTTTGGGCTTCATGAGAAAGCTCCTCAGTTCTAATAGCAAACACTACCAGTGAAATTTTGGTCCCAATGGGAGAAGTGCCCTTGCTAGAAATAAGTATGTTGGTGGATATTTGGCTGATGGAGTGTTTTATCAGTTTACAGAGAGAGCACTGATTTTGGAACAAAGTTTTCACTGATTTAATTCATGTGAATTTAAAGGGAGAAAATCATTACCCATTGAAAGAAGTCTCTGAAGAAAAACAAAACAAAACAAAACAAAAAACCCTGATGGACCTCCTTACCTGTGAGCATAGATATTTCCTTCCAGTGTAAAGGATGGATTGGTCAGAGAGCGGGGCAATGGCTGTGGTCTCTTGCGGGGTTGAAGCCATGGCTATCCTGAAGGACCTGGAGTCTAAATCAGGCTAAAACTCAGATTGCTGTGGATCAACTGTACTTCTCCCATTTTCTTCCATGTTACTGAGGGCCTCCTAAGTAATGCCTATGTTTTATTTTTGCATTTTCCATATGTTGTGTGTTTTCTTTAATACTCTGATCTTGATAATTGAGTAAACATTCCGAATTTCAATACTTTTACTCAGAGAATATGTACATTTGCATGTGGGACTCCATGTGTGTTCAGAGAATCTATTGGGTCTTCCATAGATCTATTCTGTGTTACATCACCTGCTGAGGAGTGGCAGAGAGTGCCTTCCATTGAGAAATTGAGTGTCCTTGACAAGTAGAATATGGAGAACTACAGTATATAATGAGCCATTTCCTGAATCTAAACACAAAGAAAGTGGATCTTCCTTTCTTTCTTAGGTAATTCTTATCAAACCTGCACTGTTGTCCTTACCAGGTTTTGTTATCAGTGTAATGTTGGCCTCATAAAGTGAGTTAGGTGTACTGTCTCTTCTTCAGGTTTTTGGAAGAGTTTGAGCAAGATTGGTATTAGATCCTCTTTGAAAGTTTATTAGAATTCACTAGTGAAGGCATCTGGACCAGGACTTTAGCTATAGGGATGGTTTTGGATGAATGATTCAATTTTGTTACTGGTGGTCGGTCTGTGTAGATTTTCCAGTTCTTCATGTTTCAGCTTAGGGAGGCTATATGTTTCAAAGAACTTGGCCATTTCTTCTAGGTTATTGAATTTGGTGGCATATAGTCCTTCATAGTATTCTTGGATGATCCTTTGTATTTCTGTGGTGTTTTTGATAACAACAACTTTTTCATATCTGATTTTGTTAATTAGTGTCTTCTCTCTTTTTATCTTAGTGAGTCTAGCCAAGGGTTTGTCAATTTTGTTAATCTTTTCAAAGAACCAGCTCTTTGTCTCATTTATTTTTTTCTATTCTTTTTGTTCTCTAATTCATTTAGTTCTGCTCTGATTTTTGTTATTTCCTGTCTTCTGCTGACCTTGGGTTTCCTTGTTCTTTTTATAGTTCTTTAAGTTGTAACATGAGGTTATTTAGGTGGGATTTTTCTTGTTTTGTGAGCTAGGCCTTTAATGATATACATTTCCCTCTTGAAACTGCTTTTGCTACATCCCAAAAATTTTGGTAGGATGCATTTTCATTATCATTTGTTTCTATGTATCTTTTGATCTCTCCTGTATTTTCTTCTTTGACCTCTAATTCTTTAAAAGTGTGTTGCTTAATCTCCATGTATTTGTGTTTTATCCTACTTTCTTTTTCCAGTTGATATCAAATTTCAAAGCCTTGTTATGAGAGAATATGCTTGGTCTGATTTTAATCTTCTTAAATTTGTTGAGGCTGATTTTATGTCCCAATATATGGTCTATCCTTGAGAAGGTTCCATGTACACTAGAAAAAAGTGTATAGTTGGATGTTTTAGAATGTAGTGCTCTATATATGTTTTTTTATGTCCATTTCATGTAATGTGTCATCTAGGGCTGCTATTTCATTATTTATTTTCTGTTTGGATGATCTATCAATAGCAGTCTGAGATGTATTTAAGTCCCCTAGTATAATTGTGTTTTGGTCACTTTCTCCCTTTAGTTCTGTTAGTAGTTGCTTAGTATATTTTGGTGCTCCCTGATTGGAGCATAAACATTGATGCCCGTTATATCTTCTTGTTGTATTTTCGCATTATGAAATATCCATCTTTGTCTCTTGTTATGATTTTCTTTCTTTTTTTTTTTTATTAAATTTTTTATTTATTTATTTTTTTAATTAGTTTCAGGTGCACAAGACAAAGCAAAACTTAGACGTTTATCATTTATATCCCTCACACTGTGTGAACCCCCCTCCCCCCATCCACTATCCCTCTGTACGTTCCCAAAACCTCTCACCTTCCCCTTATCTGTTGGTGGGAATGCAGATTGTTATGATTTTCAAACTGAAGTCTGTTTCATCTAATATCAGTATGAGTACACCTGATTTTCTCTGGATACCATTTGCTTGGAATGTCAATTTCCACTCTTTCACTTTGATTCTATTCTTGTCCTCGTAGCTGAGATGAGTTTCTTGGAGACAGCAGATGGTTAGGATTAGTTTTTTGATCCAATCTGCGACTCTGGGCTTTTTTATTGGTGAGATCATCCATTTACATTTAGGGTGATTATTGATATATGAGTATTTCCTGTCATTCTATATTCAGTTTTCTGGTAAGGCTATGTCTCCATTGTTTCTTTGCCTTTTTGTTTTTGTCTATTATTTCTGTGGGGTCGTATCCTATGATAATTCCATCTGTTTCTTCTTTTATTACAGTATATATTTCAGTTCTGGATTTAATTTTTTTGATTAGTTACCCTGAAGTTTATCTAAAAGAAAGTTTGATATTTACAGTATTCCATTTTCTTCAGCACGCGTACTGTCTCAATTCCCATATTCCGGTTCAGGTCTGAACTCTTCCCCTTTTTATGATTTGGTTGCCACAAATTGCCCTTGTTGATGGTGTTCGAATAGACTCCGTTATTATTTCTTGTAGTGGAGGTTTTGTATTAGAAAATTCGCTCAGTTTCTATATGTCTGGAAATGTCTTTATTCCTCCTTCATAACTAAAGGTTATCTTTGCTCGATACATGATTCTTGGCTCATGATTTCTCTCTTTCAATAGTTGCACAATTGCAGCAAAAAGAATAAAATACCTAGGAATAAACTTAACCAAGGATGTGAAAGACCTATATGATGAAAATTATATGACATTTTTGAAAGAAATTGAAGAAGACACAAAGAAATGGAAACACATTCTGTGCTCATGGATTGGAAGAATCAACATAGTTAAAATGGCCATATTACCCAAAGCAATATACAGATTCAATGCAATCCCCATCAAAATCCCAATGGCGTATTTTAAAGAAATAGAACAAAAAATCATCAGATTTGTTTGGAAACACAAAACACCCCGAATAGCCAAAGCAATCTTAAGAAAAAAGAACAATATGGAGACATAACACTTCCTGACTTTGGCTTGTACTACAGGGCCACAATAATCAAAACAGCATGGTATTGGCAGAAAAAAAGACACGTAGACCAATGGAATAGAATTGAGAACCCAGATATAAAACCACATAAATATGGACAGATAATTTTTGACAAAGAAGCTGAAAACATACAATGGAGCAAAGACAGCCTCTTCAATAAATGGTGCTGGGAGAATTGGATAGCCACGTGCAAAAGAATGAAACTGGACTGCTATTTGTCACCATGTACCAAAGTTAATTCAAAATGGATCAAAGACTTAAGTATAAGACCTGACACAAATAACTGCATAGAAGAAAACATAGGTAATAAACTTATGGACCTTGGGTTCAAAGAGCATTTTATGAACTTGACTCCAAAGGCAATGGAAGTAAAAGCTAAAATAAACGAATGGGACTATATGAAACTTAAAAGCTTCTGCACAGCAAATGACACCATTGACAAAATAAAGAGGCCACCAACTGAATGGGAGAAGATTTTTGCAAACAGTGCCTCCGATAAGGGGCTAGTATCCAGAATATACAAGGAACTCATGCAACTCAACCACAAAAAAACAAACAACCCAATTGAAAAATGGGCAGAGGACTTGAAGAGACATTTCTCCAAAGAGGACATACAAATGGCAAATAGACATATGAAAAAATGCTCAACATCACTAATCATCAGAGAAATGCAAATCAAAACCACAATGAGATATCACCTCACCCCAGTCAGAATGGCTATCATCAACAAGACAAATAGCAACAAATGTTGGAGAGACTGTGGAGAAAAAGGAACCCTCATACACTGTTGGTGGGAATGCAGACTGGTGCAGCCGTTATGGAAGGCAGTGTGGAGGTTCCTCAAAAAATTACGAATAGAATTGCCATATGACGCAGCAATACCTCTCTGGGGTATCTACCCAAAAATCTGAAAACATTTAGAGATAAAGACACATGTGCTCCAATGTTCATTGCAGCTTTGTTTACAGTGTTCAAGACATGGAAACAACCAAAATGTCCTTCGATAGATGAATGGATAAAGAATTTTTTGTATATATACACAATGGAATACTATTCGGCGGTAAGAAAAGATGATATAGGAACATTTGTGAGAACATGGATGGATCTTGAGAGAGTAATGCTGAGCGAAATATGTCAGACAGAAAAAGCAGAGAACCATGTGATTTCACTGACATGTGGTATATAAACCAAAAACAACAAAAGAACAAGACAAACAAATGAGAAACAGAAACTCATAGACACAGACAATTGTTAGTGGTTGCCAGAGAGTAAAGGGGGTGGGGGGTGGGGGGTGGGAGATGAGGGTATGGGGATCGAGTATATGGTGATGGAAGGAGAACTGACTCTGGGTGATGAACACACAATGGGATTTATAGATGATGTAATACAGAATTGTGCACCTGAAATCTATGTAATTTTACTAACTATTGTCACCCCAATAAATTTAATAAAATAATAATAAAAAAAAAATAGTTTGAAATTTTTTTTCCATTCCCTCCTGGTTTCTAGAGGTTTTGCTGAAAAATCTGATGACAATCTAATGGACATTGCTTTGTAGGTTACCATCTCCTTTTCCCTGGCTGGTTTGAGGATTCTTTCTTTGTCATCTATTTTAGACAGCTTCAATACAACGTGTTTTGGAGAAGGCCTGTTTGTATGAGGTGTTCTATTTGCTTCTTGGATTTGTGGATCCGCTTCTGTCTGCAAGTTTGGAAATTTCTCATGGACAATTTGTTTGAAAGAGTCTCTGTTCCTTTCTCTCTTTCTTCTGCTTCTGGTATGCCCATTACTCTTATATGTTTTCTTTCTGATGGAGTCAGAAAGTTCTTGTAGAGTTCTTTCATTTATTTTAAGTCTCAAGTCTCTTTCTTCTTTCATCTCTGTAATTTCCAGGTTTCTATCTTCGATGTCAGTGATTCTTTCCTCCATCTGGTCAACTCTACTACGTAAGCTGGATATTTCATTTTTAATTTCTTCTATTAAATTCTTAGTCTCCATAAATTCAATTTTGTTCTTTTTAAAATTCCAATCTCTTTCGTAAAATGCTCATGTTGTTCTTTGTTTGTGTTTCTGATTTCATTAAACTGCCTTTCTGTATTTCTTGCATCTCGTTGAGTGTTTTTCAGAACTGCAATCTTGAATTATCTGTCATTTAAGTCTCATATTTCCATATCTTTAAGTTCCTTTCCTGGAGATTTTTCACCTTCTTCCTGATTGGTCTTGTTTTCTTGGTTATTCATGGCAATTACTGATTTACTATTTCTATTCCTAGACAACTACAGGAATGGCTTCTGCAACAGGTTGATAGCAAGAGGTCTTTTCTTTTCCAGTACTTGTTGGTAGAATGTTTTTTTTGTCTCTCCAACTGCATCTTGTTTTTCTCTCTTACACGGTAGTGCTATGTTTTCTCTGCACTACTGTAGCTACTCACACAATGGGGGGTGGTCCGTGGGAGATGGGCTTCTCCTCTGTTAATAGTTCACCTGGGTCACAGGGCACAGTGTCGGTGTGGGTATCCATAGAGCTTTTGAAGCTCCAAACTCTTCCTGCACCAGATTCAGAGCCCGTATGTTTCAGCAGTTCTGTTTACTCCTGCAGGGATCCACCCTGATAGCTGGGGTGAGTTGTGCGAGGTGGCCCAGAGTAATGGCAACGACCTCCACCACAGCCAGTCCTCCTTCCACAGCTCCCTCCCCTTTGCCAAAACTAGTTGGGCTCGAATCTATGTCTGCATCCCGCAGGATTCAGAACAGCAAGTATTCTGCTCTTTTGATCTGACACTGTTACTGTTCTGCTTCTAGTACCAGACAGGTGGTGTCGGGCCGAGCTTTAGGTGGGAAGGAAGGGGGCAGCTAGTCCCAATGCTTAAGGCTTTGGTTCTTTGCTCAGTAGTGAGGGCTTAAATTACCATTTTCAGCCTTCTGCACTAAGTCTTTTCTCCAAGATCTCTGCCATTAGCGTTGAGTTCAGCCATGTTATATGCTTTCCCCTCAGCCATGTGGGACATACACAGAGCACTAGCAGTCTGAGATCTTCCCTGTACTGCAACTGAAGTAGTTCCTGGATGCAGCGAGCTTGGGGCACTGAGCTAGTTCTGCTTCCTGTGCCTGCACGGCTCCATCTCCGCACTTTTCCTTTCCTCCTCCACTGCTTGTGTGATTCGCTCACCTTTAGGTGAATTCAGTAGTAGGCCTCTTCATCTTGCCTGCCTGCTGTGCAGGGAGTCCTTTGTTGTGCTATAGTTGTTCGATTAGTTGTAAATTCTAGGAGAGATTTACAGAGGCTCACTGCACACTGCCATGTTAATGATTTGAATCTGAGTTGCATTTCTTAAAGTTTCCAATGTCAAAGTTGTGTTGTGATATTTATGAAAAGCATATAAGTGATATTCCCAGTAGGGAACCTCTCCTAAACCACAAGTCCTCTAATGTTGTGATGGCCCTGCCTCCTAGAACCTTTAGGATACATAATAATGTTCCTCCGTTCTAAAACAAACACTGCCAGTGAAATTAGTTCCCTATGGGAGAAGTGTTCTTGCTAGAAATAAGTTTGGTGGTGGATATTGTTTGACGGAGTAGTTGCTGTTTTACAGAGAAAGAACTGATTTTGGAAAGGAGATTTCACATTTTTCATTCACCATGAATTGAAAGGGAGAGATTCATTACACATTGAAAGAAGTCTCTGAAAGAAAACTTGATGGGACTCCTCAACTGTGAGCATAGACATTGCCTTTAAGTGGAAAGGAAGGATTGGTCAGAGAGCTGGGGCAACAGCTGTAGTCCCTTGCGGGGTTCAAGCCTGGGTTATCTGAAGGACCAAGAGTCTAAATCAGGGTGAAACTCAGATTGCTGTGGATCTCCTGTGACTCTACAATTCTCTTCTATGTTACTGAGGGCCTCCTATGGCATTCCTATCTGTTTCAACTTTGTTATTTTGCGTATGTTGTGTGAGTTACTTTCATACTCTGATTATCATAATTGAGGAAACATTCCCAATTTTCACCCTTTTACTCATAGTGTCTGTACATTTTTCATGTGAAACTTTATGTGCCATCAATGAATCTATTGTTGATTCCAAGTATTTGTTATGTCACCTTCTAATGGTGGCAGAGAGTGTCTTCTCTAGAGAAATTCAGTGTATTTGACAAGTAGAATATGGAGATCTACAGTATATATTGAGCCAGATACTGAGGGCACACACAAATAAATTGGACCTTCCTTTAATTCTCAGGTAATTGTTGGCAAACCTGACCTCTTCTGAATGATGTCCAATCCTCTGAAATCTGCGACTGATAGTCACACATCGGGCGATTCAGCAGGCTGGACCACGGAGCCCATCCTGCCTGTCAGAACTGAGAGAGCACTATACAAATGTGTATCCTTTCTCTTCATGTACCAAAACTCCCATGATACTATTCATAATATGATGAGGACAATGTTGAACCTGATGCCCAACTTGCTAGGTATGATAAGTGGTTCTTGTTGAAAATCACCATTAGAGACTGGAAGAACCGATCTGCTTCTACTTGGAGCTCAAATGCATCCAGAAATAATCTTTATGGGGTAATTTTTGAGCAAGAGTTCACACCAACTGTATGTCAGTTCTTGCTCTATTTGAATTATCAAGGTGATTTCTGCAAGTAATTATGGCGGGGCCCAGGGACCTCTGTATTATGAAAAGGAAGGCTCTACGGAGCACAAAGAATGTTGATGTCACACACAAGACTCAAAGTGGAACGACTGTCCTGGATACATCACTGTATAGGAAAAGGCCCAAAGCACCTTTGAGGCTGTGGCCTCCTGAAGAGGGGATGACGATGTCACAGTTGTCTTTCTGTGACACATGTGTATTCTGATATGTGATTGGCGAGGCTGCTGCTACGCACAGATTACAGCTCCATTGCTGGCCAGACAACAGAGTGTGAGTCTGTGAGCAAAGTGACTTATATGACACTCTAAGGGCTGTTCCTTCTTCATAAAACCCTCAGCATTAGATCTTGCTGAGCTCTTGACTGTTCACAGACCCTCCTGAGAAAGCAATGTTGTGTCACGTTCATTTTGGACTTTCAGAATGCTGAGATATACCCTTATTTTATTGAAGCCACACAGTCTATACTAATTTGCTATGAATGGACATTTTATGGGTCAGAGAGGGAACATTGAAAGCACAATGAGACAATATGCAATTCATTCAAGAATGCTGTGATCAGTCAAAGAGAAAAAAATCACATATGCATTGACAATGCAATGTGGAAGAACTGGAACATTCATATGTCACTGTTGGATACATAGAATGATAAGGCTACAGTAGAAAACAGTTCACAGTTTTTACGTGATGCTGAGAAGGGAAATATCACATAACCTTTGTGAAATACACAATAGTGTTTAAAGCGAATGACCAGAAACTCCTCAACAGAATTCAGAACTACACTGTAGGTAATGGCAAAATTGTAGAGACACAATATCAGGTCAACTGACGAATGCATTATCGAAGGTGATATATCTATTAAATGAAATAACATGCAGTGATAAAGGTGACAGAATTCTTGATGCTGACCGCCGCAAGAAAGTATCTTGAGAAATTGGCAAGAAAGAAGCTAGCATCCCAAGGCCTCATATGTTGTCTCTTCATTAAGATAACAGAATAACAATGTTAAATTCATAGTGAGAGAAGGCAGGTCAGTCTTTGCCAGCGTACAAGGTGTGGGACAGTGTGGATAGGAATTGGAAGTTGCGTGGGTTGGGTTTCTGTTTATTGTAATCAGAAAAATGGTATTTGACAGAAAGGATTGAGGAAAGCACAATGCTGTTATCATATTACAAAACTGAATTGTATTATTTAAACTTTCCAAAAACAAACTTATAGTGTAAATTTAAGCAAAACAATGTAAAGGACAGTCCCAGTAGTGCACCTCCCCTAAACCACAATTCCTCTAAGGTTGTGATGGCCCTGCCTCCTAGATCCTTTAGACTACATGAGAAACCTCCTCAGTTCTAAAAACAAACACTGCCAGTGAAATTTACGTCCCAATTGGTGTAGTGCCCTTGCCAGAATAAGTGTGGTGGTGGATATTTGCCTGATGCAGTAGATTACTGTTTTACAGAGAGAGCACTGATTTGGAATGGTGTTTTCACAGATTTCATTCACTGTAAATTGAAAGGGAGAGAATCATTACATTGAAAGGAGTCTCTGAAAGGTATGATGGGCATCTTCACTGGTGAGCATAGATATTTCCTTCAACTGGAAAAGAAAATTATACAGAGAGCCACGGCAACTGCCATGGTCTCTTGCAGGATTCAATCATGGGCTATCCTCAAGGACAAGGAATCTAAATCAAGATACAATTCAGATTGCTGCAGATCTGCTGGACCACACCCATCCATTCCATATTACTGAGTGTCTACCAGGGCATGACTTTCTGATTTATGTTTTACATTTTTCGCATGTTATGTGCATTTCCTTAATACTCTGATATTCATAATTGAGGAAACATTCCCAATTTTCAAATTTTTACTCAGCAAGTCTGTACATCTTTTTTTTTTTTTTAATTAGTTTCAGGTGCACAAGACAAAGCAAAACTTAGACATTTATCATTTATATCCCTCACACTGTGTGAACCCCCCTCCCCCCATCCACTATCCCTCTGTACGTTCCCAAAACCTCTCACCTTCCCCTTATTCCCACCCCCCCGCCCCTCTAGCAACCCTCTGTTTTTCCTCCATGTTTCCAAAACTGTTTCTGATTAGTTCATTCACTTATTCTTTTCTTTCTTGCATGTAGTACTTCATGTGTAGTCAGAGAATCTCTCATGACTTCCAATTCTTTGTTACATCACTTCTAATTGGTGGGAGAGAGTCTCTACCCCAGAGGAATTGAGTCTTTGACAAGCAAATATGGAGAACTACAGTATGTACTGACCCAGCTACAGAGCCCACACACTAAGAAAGTGGACCTTCCTTTCTTTCCTAGGCAATTCCTGCCCAACATGACCTGTACTGAATTACATCCAACCCTCTGAAATCAGCCGGTTGATAGGCATGGTCTGGGAACTAAGATGGCAGGCCCATGGAGCCCATCATGACTGTCAGAACTGACAGGGCACCACACAAATCTGTGTCCTTCCTCTACGTGCAACAACACTCCCTTGACACGACTTACCATGTGATAAGGACAATAAAGAACATGATGCCCCGGCTAGCTAAGTATGAGAAGTGATTCTTTTTGAAAATCACCATCAGAGAATAGAAGACCAGATCTTCTTCAATCTGGAACTCTGATTCATCCAGTAACATTCTTTGATGGGGTATTTTATGGAGCCTGTGCTCACAACTTCAGGTCAGTACTAGCTCCTCTTTGAAGTGGCAACGTGATTCCTGACAAGTCATTATGACTGGCTCCAAGGACCTCTATAGTATGAGAAAGAAGACTCTATGGAGCACAGAGAATGGTGTAGTCACATTCAGGGCTCAAAGTGGAAGGAATTTCCTGGATAAGTCTGTGGGCACCAAATGGTCCAAAGCACCTCTGTGTCTGAGGCCTCCAGGAGAAGGGATGATGTCACAGTTGTCTTTTTGTGATACATAAGCATACTGATTTGTGATTGGCCAGGCAGCTGATGGGTGCAGATTACAGCTCAAGTGCTGGGCATACAACTGAGTGTGAGTCTGTAAGGAGTGCGACTTCTGTTCCTCTGCTCGGATGTTCCTTCCTCCTGACAGCATCAGTGTGAGACCCTGCTGAGCAGTTTCCTGTTGTCAGAATTTCCTGAGAAAGCCAATTTCAGGCAACTTCATATTGGACTTCAGGACAGTGAGAAATACACTTCTGTCATGGAAGTCACGCATTCTGTAACATTTTGCTATGAAAATTAAACACTTTATCAGCCAGGGAGGGAAAATTGAAATCACCATGAGACAAAATGCTACTCCTTCAAGAATGCTGTGATCAATGAAAGAAAAAACATCACATGTGCATTGTAAATGCGATGTGCAAGAAGTGGAACACTCACATATCTCTGCTGGAAACATAGAGTGATACAGTTACCATGGAAAACAGGTCGATATTTGACAAGAATGTTGTGTATGAAATATCACATTACCATTGATATATACAAAATAGTGTTTAAAATGGATGCCCAGAAACTCCCAAACAGAATTCAGAACTTCATTGTAAATAATGGCGAAAATATATAAACACAATATCAGGTCAACTTATGATTGCATTAATGAAGGTGTTATCTTATCTATATAAAATACAAAAGACACAGTCATAAAGGAGACAGAAGTCCTGATACTGGCCACTGCAAAAAAACAAACAAACAAACAAACAAAAAAACAACACAAAAGTATCTTGAGAAACTGGCAAGAAAGAATCAAGCATCCCAAGGCCACATATGCTGTCTCTCCATTAAGATAACAGAACAACAATGTCAAATTTATAGGGAAAGAATTCAGGTCAGTGTTTTCCAGGGCACAAGTTGTGGGGCAACATGGATGGGAAGTTGAAGTTGCATGGCTTGTGTTATATTGATTGCTTATAATCAGGAAAAAAGGTATTAGAGAGAAAGGGTTTATGAAAGCACAATTCTATTGTCATATTACAAAACTGAATTGCATTTTTTAAAGGTTCCAATGACAACCTTGTGGCGTGAATTTTATGAAAACAATGTAAGGGATAATCTCAGCAGGGCACTACTCGTGCACCACAAATCTTCAATGTTTTGATGGCCCATTATCCTAGACCCTTTGGATACACGAGAAAGTAATCTCAGTTCTAAAACCAAAGATTGCCAGTGAAATTTAGTCCCAATGGGAGAAGTTCCCCTGCTATAATTCAGAGTGGTGGTGGATATTTGCTGGATTTAGTAGATTACTGTTTTACAGAGAGCACTGATTTTGTAAAGGAGTTTTCACAGATTCCATTCACTGTGAATTGAAAGGGAGAGAAACATTACTCATTGAAAGAAGTCTCTGAAGCAAAACATGATGGGACTCCTCAAATGTAAGGATAGGTATTTCCATCGAGTGGAAAGGAAGGATTGGTCAGAGAGCCTGGGCAATGGCTCTAGTCTCTTCCGTTTCAAGCCTGAGCAATCCTGATGGACCTGGAGTGTAATTCAGTCTAAAACTCGGACTCCTGTGGATCTGCTGTGCATCTCGCTTTCTCTTCCTTGTAATAGAGGGCCTCCTATGGCTTACCTATCTGTTTCATGTTTTCCATTTGTGCATTTTGAGCGTTACTTTAATAGTCTGATCTTCATAACTGAGGAAACATTCCCAATTTTCACCCTTTTACTCATAGAGTCTGTATATTTGTCATGTGGGACTCAATTTGTGGTCAGAGAATCTATAGTGACTTCCAATTCTTTGTTACATCACCTGCTAAGGGATGTCAGATAGTATATTTTCCCTTAAAAATGCAATGTCTTTGACACAAAAAATATGGAGAACTACTGTATATACTGTACCAGCTACTGAGCCCAAACACAAAGAAAGTGGACCTCCCTTTCTATCTTAGGAAATTCCTAGTAAACCTGACCTCTAATGAATTCCATCCACCCTCTGAAATCAGCTGGTTAATAAGCAGACATCTGGGAATTCAGATGGCAGTCCCATGGAACACATCCTGCCTGTCAGAACAGATAGAGCACCATACAAATGTGTATCCTTCCTCGCCATGTATGAACACTCCCTAGACTCTATTCAGCAAATGAAGAGGACAATCAAGTACCTGATTCCTTAACTTGCTATGTATGATAAGTGGTTCTTGTTGAAAATCACCATCAGAGACTAGAAGACCCGATCTTCCTCAATTTGCAGCTCACAATCATCCAGATATACTCTTTGAAAGAGCACTTTTTGAAGCCAGCGCTCACACGAACTGCACGTCGGTTCTTGCTCCTCTTTGAAGTGGCAAGGTAATTCCTGGCAAGTCATTATGGTTGGGGCCAAGAGCCTTTGTATTATGAGAAAGAGGGCTCTACAGAGCACAGAGAATGGTGAAGTCACACTCTGGACTCAAAGAGGAAGGCTGACCTGGATATGTCTCTGGACAGCAAATGGTCTAACAAACATCTTGGGCTGCAGCCTCAGCTGAGGGGATGATGATGTCACAGTTGTCTTTTTGTGACACATCGTTATACTGATATGTGATTGGCCAGGCAGCTGCTGGACACGGATTACATCTATAGTGCTTGGCAGACAACAGAGTGTGAGTCTGTGAGGAAAGCAATGTCTGTGGCTGTGCTAAGTCTGCTCCTTCCTCCTGAAGCCCTCAGAGTCAGACCCTGCTGAGTAGTTGTCCTGTGGACAGACCATGCTGTGAAAACAACATTCTGGCACCTTCATCATGGAATTTCTGGACAGTGATCAATACATTTCGGTTATAGAAGCCACACAATCTATACAATTTTCCTATGAAATTCAGACACTTTATCAGTCAGGGAGGGAAAATTGGTAGAATGATGAGACAATATGCTACTCCTTCAAGAATGCTGTGATCAACAAAAGAGGAAAGATCACATGTGCATTGACAATGCGACATGGAAGAACTGGAATGCTTCCCTGTCTCTGGCAGATAAATAGAATAATATAACAAATGTGGAAAACACCTCACAATTTATCCAGAATGTTGAGAATGAAGATATCATGTGACCATTGATATATACACCATAGTGTTTATAACGGATGCCAAGAAACTCCTAAACAGAATTCAGAACTGCACTATAGACAATGGCAAAAGTGTAGAAATACAATGTCATTTCAAGTGATGAATGCATCAGCAAAGGGTGTATAGGTACAAAATGAAACAAGATACAGTCATAAAAGTGACAGAAGTCCTGATACTGGCCACCACAGGAAAGTATCTTGTGAAATTGGCAATAGGTAGAAGTTAGCATCCCAAGGCCACATACACTATCTCTCCATTAAGATAACAGACTTACAATGCCTAATTCATAGGGAAAGAGGGCAAGTAAGGGTTTGCAAGGTCGCATGGGGTGGGGAAATGTGAATAGGAAGTGAAAGTTGTGTGGCTTGGGTTTCTATTGATTGCTTGTAATCAGAAAAATGGTACTACACAGCAAGGATTGAGGAAACCACAATGCTGGTGGCATATTACAAAACTGAATTGTATTTTTAAAGGTTCCAATGGCTAAATGGTGATGTGAATTTTACCAAAACAATGTAAGGGATATTCCCAGTAGGGCACATCTCATAAACCTCAAGAACTCTAACATTGTGAAGGCCCTGTTTCCTAGAACATTTGATTTACATGAAAAAGCTCCTCATTAATAAAAACAAACACTGAGAGTGAAATTTAGGTCCCAATGGGAGTAGTGTCGTTGCTAGTAATAAGAGTGTTTGTGGATATTTGCCTGATGGAGTAGCTTGCCATTTACAGAGATAGCATAGATTTTGTAAATGAGTTTTCTCAGATTTCATTGACTGTGAATTGAAAGGGAGAGAATCATTATACATTGAAATAAATCTCAGAAACAAAATGTGATGGACCTCCTTACCTGTGAGTAGAGATATTTCCTTTGAGTGAAAAGCAAGGATTTTGCAGAGTGCTGGGCCACTGGCTGTGCCTCTTGTGGCATTCAAGCCAAGGCTATCCTGAAGGGCCTAGAGTCTGAATCAGTTGAAAACTCGGATTACTGCTGATCTGCTGTGCCTCTCCCATTCCCTTCCATGTCATTGAGAGCTTCCTATGACATGATTTTCTGTTTCATCCTTTACATTTTGAGCATGTTATTAGTGTTTCTTTAATACTGTGTTCTTCATAATTGAGGAAATATTCCCAATTTTCACACTTTTACTCAGAGAGTCTGCAGATTTTGCAGGTGGGACTCCATGTCTGGTTAGAGAATTTACCGTCACTTCAAATTCTTTGTTATGTCACCTGCTAAGGGGTGGCTGAGAGTGTCTCTCATGGAGAATTTTAGTGTCTTTGACAAGCAGAATATAGAGAACTATAGTATAAACTGAACCAGCTATTGAGCCCACACTAAAAAGAAAGTGGACCTACTGTTCTGTCTCAGGTAATTTATGGCTAACCTGATCACTACTGAATTACATACAACCTTCTGAAATCAGTAGGTTGATAGGTACATGTTGGGCAATTCAGAGCTAGACCCATTGAGCCATCCTCATGTCAGGACTGACAGAACATTATACAATTGTGTACCCTTCCTCTCTGTGTACCTACACGCCTTAACACTGCTCAGAACATGATGAGGATAATCAAGAACATAATGCCCAAACTTGCTAGGTATGATAAGTGGTTCTGGTTGAAAATCACCATCTGAGGCTAGAACACCTGATGTGCTTCTATCTGGAGCTCACATTCATCCAGGAACACTTTTTGTTATTTTTTTTCCCCCCCTTATCTCAATACTTTATTTCCTTTTACTGTCTCAATCTTGATCTTGGCTTCCTAAATTTGTATTCATTTTATTTTATTTATTTATTTATTTTTAATTTATTGGGGTGACAATTGTTAGTAAAATTACATAGATTTCAGGTGTACAATTCTGTATTACATCATGTATAAATCCCATTGTGTGTTCACCACCCAGAGTCAGTTCTCCTTCCATCACCATATATTTGATCCCCTTACCCTCATCTCCCACCCCCACCCCCTTACCCTCTGGTAACCACTAAATTATTGTCGGTGTCTATGAGTTTCTGATTTTATTTGTTTGTCTTGTTCTTTTGTTATTTTTGGTTTATATACCACTTGAAGCTTTGTTTACGGTGGCCAAGACATGGAAACAAACAAAATGTCCTTCGATAGATGAATGGATAAATAAGTTGTGGTATATATACACAGTGGAATACTATTCGGCGGTAAGAAAAGGTGATATAGGAACATTTGTGACAACATAGATGGATCTTGAGAATGTAATGCTGAGCGATATAAGTCAGATGGGAATACTTTTTGATGGAGCATTTTTTGGAGGCAGCGCTGACATGAGCTGCTTATAAGTTCTTGCTCCTCTTTAAAGTGGCATGGCAATTCCTGGCAGTCATTTTGCTGGACCGAAGGGCCTCTCTAGGATGAGAAAGATGGCTGTATGGAGCACGGAGAGTGGTGAACTCACACTCAGGGCTCAGAGTGGAGGACAGTGCTGGATAAGTCTCTGTGTAGCAAAAGGTCCAAGGCACGTCTCATGCTGCAGCCTCCTGGGGATAAGATGATGATTTCACAGTTGTCTTTTTGTGACAATGGAGGATACTGATATGTGATTGACCAAGTGGCTGCTGGGCACGGATTAATGTTCCATTGCTGGGCAGACAACAGACTCTGTATCTGTGATGAGAGCGATTTTTGTGGCTCTGCTTGGTTTTTTCCTTCCTCCTGAAGCCCTCAGGATTCACACCCTGCTGAATAGTTTCCTATTGACAGACCTTCACGAGAAAGCAACATTCTGGCACGTACATCTTGGACTTTCAGGATGATGAGAAATACACTTCTGTTGTTGAAAACACACAGTCAAAATATGCTATGAAAATAGGACACATTTTCAGTCTGGGAGGGATAATCGAAAGCACAATGAGATAATATGCTACTCCTTCAAGAATGCTGTGATCAACCAAACAGTGAAGATCACATGTGCATTGATAATGTGATGTGTAAGAACTGGAACGCTCACAAGTCTTTGGTGGATAAATAGAATGATATAGCTAACATAGAAAGAGTTTGCTATTTGTCCAATATGTTGAGAATGAAAATATAATGTGACCATTGTGCTTAAATTGGATGCCCAGAAACTCCTAAACAGAATTCAGAAAAGTACTGTAGATAATGGTAAAAGTGTAGAGACACAATGTCAGGTCCATTGATGAATGCATTAGAGAACTTCGTATATTTATAAAATGAAACAAGATACAGTCATAAAGGTAACAGAAGTCCTGATATTGTACAGAGCAAGACAGCATCTTGAGAAACTGGCAAGAGAGGGAAGATAGCATCCCAAGGCCACATACCTTGCTCTTCATTAAGATAACACACCGACAATGTCAAAATTCATAGGGAAAGGAGGCAGGTCAGTGTTTGCCTGGGCGCAAGGTGTGGGGCAGCCTGCATGGGATGTAGAACTTGTATGCCTTGAGTTTCTATTGATTACTTGTAATCATAAAATGGTATTAGAAAGCAAGGATTGAGGAAAGCACAATTCTGGTGGCGTGTTAAAAAACTGAATTGTATATTTTAAAGCATCCAGTATCAATCTGGTGGTGTGAATTTTACAAAAACAATGTAAGGACATTGCCAGTAGGGCTCCATTCATAAACCACAAATACTTTACTGTTGTGAAGGTCTGGGCTCATAGACACTTTGGGCTACATGAGAAAGCCTCTTAGTTCTAAAAACAAACACTGCCAGGGATATTTAGGTCCCAATGGGAGAAATGCCCTTGCTGGAAATAAGTGTGATGGTGGATATTTGCTGGATGGAGTAGATTGCTCCTTTACAGAGAGAGCAATGATTTTGGAAAGGAGTTTTCACAGATTTCATTAACTGTGAATTCAAAGGGGGAGAATCATTACACGTTCAAAGTAGTCTCTGAAATAAAACGTGATGGGCCTCCAAACCTGTCAGCATAGATATTTCCTTCAAGTGGAAATGAAGGATTGGTCAGAGAGCCAGGGCAATGCTGTGCTCTCTTGACGCTTTCAAGCCAAAGTTATCCTGAAAGACCGAGTTTCTAAATCAGGCTAAACCTCGGAAAGCTTCGGATCTTCTGTGCATCTCCTATTCTCTTCCATGTTATTGAGTGCCTCCTTTCCCATGCCTATATGTTTCATCTTTTACATTTTGCATATGTAATGTGCTTTTCTTTAATACTCTGATCTTTGTAATTGAGGAAACATTCCCAATTTTCACCCTTTTACTCATAGAGTCTGCATATTTTGCATGTGGGACTCCATGTGTTGTCAGAGTATCTATCGTCACATCCAATTCTTTATTATGTCTCCTGCTAAGGGGTGGCAGGAGTTGTCTTCCCCCAGAGAAATTCACTGTTTTTGACAAATAGAATATGGAGAATTACTGTATCTACTGAGCCACACACTGAGCCCACACACAAAGAAATTTGACCGTCCTTTCTTTCTTAGGTAATTCCTGGTGAAACTGACCTCTACTGAATTACATCCAAACTCTGAAATCAGCCACTTCAGGCATGCATGGGGGAATTCAGATGGCTGACCCATGGCACTCATCCTGCCAGTCAGTAGTGACAGAGCACCAGACAAATATGTATGCTTCTTCTCCTTGTACCAACACACCGTTGACACTACTCAGCCACTGATTAGGACAATCAAGATCCTGATGCTCCAACTTGCTATGTATGATAAGTGATTCTTTTTGAAAATCACCATCAGAAACTAGACGACCCAATCTGATTCTTTATGGCGCTCACATTCCTCTGGTAATACTCTTTGATGGGACTCTTTCTGGAGAAAGCATTCTCACCAACTGTATGTCAGTTCTCGCCCTCTTTAAAGTTACAAGGTGATTCCTGTCAAGTCATTATGTCTGGGCCTTAAGGCCTCTGTAGTATGGGAATGGAGTCTCTGTGGAGCACAGAGAATGGTGAAGTTACACTCAGGGCTCTAATTGAAAGGACTTTGTTGGATAGTCTCTGGGAAGCAAATGGTCCAGGGCAACTCTGTGGCTGAAGACTCCTGTAGAGTAGATGATTATGTCACTGTTGTCTAGTTGTCACACATGAGGATACTGATTTGTGATTGGCCAAATGGCTGCTGGGCAGATATTACAGCTCCAGTGTTAGTCAGAAAACAGAGTGTCAGTCTGTGAGGAGAGCAAATTCTGTGGCTGTCCATGGTCTGTTCTTTCCTCCTGATTCCCTCAACATCAGAACCTGCTGAGCAGTTTCCTGTTGACAGACCCTCCTGAGAAATCAACATTCTCACACCTTCATTTGGACTTTCCAAACGGTCAGAAAAACACTTCTATTATTGAAACCACACGGTCCATAACATTTTGCTATGAAAATAGGACACTTTATAATTCAGGGAAAGAAAATTGAAACCACAATGAGACATTATGCTACTCCTCCAAGAATCCTGTGATCAACCAAAGAGAAAAGATCACATGAGTGTTGACAATGGGATGTGGAAGAACTGGAATGTGCACATATCTCTGCTGGATACATAGAATGATATACTTACCATAGAAAACAGTTCCTTATTTGCCCAGTATGTTGAGAATTAAAACACTGAGTGGCCATTGATATATGCAAACTAGTGTTTAAAACGCCTGTCCAGAAACTACTAAACAGAATTCAGAACTGCACTGTAGATGGTGGCAAATATTTAGAAAATCAATATCAGTGCAACTGATGAATGCATAAGCGAAGGTGTTACGTGCATAAAATGAAGCAACACACAGTCATAAAGGTGACAGAAATCTTGATACTGGCCACCGCAAGAAAATATCTTGTGAAATTTGCAAGAGAAAAAGCTAGCATCTCAAGGCCACGTAGGCTGCCTCGCCATTAAGATAATAGAACACCAAATTCATAGGGAAAGAACACAGGTCAGTGTATGCCAGGGAGCAAAGTGTAGGGGTGTGTGGGTGGGAAGTGGAAGTTTCATGGTTTTTGTTACTATTCATTGTTTTTAATAAAAAAAACATTGTATTAAACAGCAAGGATTGAAGAAAGCACAATTCTGTTATCATACTACAAAATGAATTGTATCTTTAAAGGGTCAAAAGTCAAACTGACGTGCAAATTTTACCAAAACATAGTAAGGGATATTACCAGTAGGTGACCTCTCCTAAAATACAAGTCCTCTAATGTTGTGATTGTTTGCTTATTATATCCTTTGGCCTACTTGACAAAGCTCCTCAGTTCTAAAAACAAACACTGCCAGTGAAATTTAGGTCCCTATGGGAGAAATTGCCTTGCTAGAAATAGTGTGATGGTAGATATTGTCTGATGGAATAGGTGCTGTTTACAGAGAGAGCACTGATTTTGGAAAGGAGATTTCACATTTCTCATTCACTGTGAATTGAAAGGGAGAGATTCATTATGCATTCAAAGAAGTCACTGTAGCAAAACATGATGGGCTTTCTCACCTTTGATCATAGACATTGCCTTCAAGTCGAAAGGAAAGATTGCTCAGAGAACTGGGAAAATGGCAGTGGTCTCTTGCGGGGTTCAAGCATTTACAGAGAGAGCAATTATTTTGGAAAACAGCTTTCACAGATTTCATTCACTGTGAAATGAAAAGGAGAGAATCATTACCCATTGAAATAAGTGTCTGAAAAAATAGGAGATTGGGCTCCTCACCTGAGAGCATAGATATTTCCATCGAGTGGAAATGAAGGATTGGTCAGAGAGCCTGGGTAACAGCTATGGTCTCTTGTGGGGTTCAAGCCTGGGCAATCTTGGAGGACCTTGAATATAAATCAGGCTAAACCTCGGATTGCTGCAAATCTACTGTTCCTCTCACATTTTCTTCCACGTTACTGAGGGCCTCCTATGGCATGCCTATCTGTTTTATCTTTTCCGTTTTTTGCATGTAACGTGGGTTTATATAATACTCTGATCTTCACAATTGAGGGAACATTCCCAATTTTCACCCTTTTACTCATAGAGTCTGTGCATTTTGCATATGGCACTTCATAGTGGTCAGAAAATATATCGTGACTCCAATTCTTTGTTATGTCACCTGCTAATGGGTGGCACAGATTGACTTCCCTGAAGAAATTCAGTGTATTTGACAGTAAGAGTATGAATAACTACAGCATGTATTTAGCCAGATACTGAGTCCACACACAAAGTGGACTTTCCTTTCTTTCTTAGGTAATTCCTGGTGAACCTGACCTCTACTGAATTACATCCAACCCTGTGAAATCAGCTGGTTGATAGGCATGTATTGGGGAATTCAGATGGTAGAGCCATGGAGCCTGTTCTGCCTGTCAGAACTGACAGAGCTCCATACATATATCTATTCTTCCTCTCCGTTTACCCACACTCCCTTGACACTACTCAGCACATGATGAGGTCTATCAAGAATCTGATATCCAAACTTGCTATTTATGATAAAAGGTTCTGGTTTGAAATCACCATCAGAGACTAGGAGACACAATCTGCTTGGATCTGGAGCTCACATTCATCTGGGAACACTCTTTGATGGGCAATTTTTGGAACCAGTCCTCACACCAATTGCATGTCAGTTGTTGCTCCTCTTTGAAGTGTAAAGGTTATTCCTGGAAAGTCATTTTGGCTGCTCCCAAGGGCCTCTGTAGTATGAGAAGATGGCTCTACAAATCACAGTGAAAGTTGAAGTTACACCCAGGACTCAAAGTGAAAGGACTGTCCTGGATATGTCTCAGGGCAGCAAACGGTACAAGGCATCTCTGTGGCTTTGACCTCTTGAGAGGGGATGATGATGTCACAGTTGTCTTTTTGTGACATATGAGGATACAGATATGTGATGGGCCAGTTGGCTGATGGGCACGGAATAAAGCTCCAGTGCTGAGCAGACAACAGTGTGAGTCTATGAGGAGAGTGACCTCTGTGGCTCTGCTTGGCTGTTTCTTCCCCATGACGGCCTCAGTGACACAACCTGCTGAGCAGATTCCTGTTGAGAGATTCTCCTGGGAAAGCAATGTTCTGGCACCTTCACCCTGGACTTTCAGGACTTTGAGAAATACACTTCTCTTATGGAACCACACAGTCTATAACCTTTTGCTATGCAATTCGGACAATTCATTGGTCAAGGAGGGAAAATTGAAAGCACAATGAGACAATATGGTATCCTTGAAAGAACGTTGTGATAAATCAAAGAGATAAAATCACGTGTGTTGACATTGAGATGTGGAAGAACTTGAATGCTGATTTGTCTCTAGTTGATACATAAAATGATATAGCTGCTGTTGAAAACACTTCGTTATTTGTCCAGTATGTTGAGAATGAAAATATCACATGACCATGAATATATACATGTAGTAGTGTTTAAAACAGGTGCCCAGAAACTGCTAAATGGAATTCAGCATGGCATGGCAGATAATGGCAAAAATATAGAGACACAATATCAGGTCAACTGATGAATGCATTAGCATATATATATATATATATATATATATATATATATATATATATATATATATATATACAAGATACAGTCATAAAAGTGACTGAAGTCGTGATACTGGCTACAGCAACAAAGGATTTTGAGAAATTGGTAACAGAATTGAGCTAGCATCCCAAAGCCACATACGTTGTCTCTCCATTAAGATAATAGAACAACAATCTCAAACTCATAGGGAAAGAAGGCAAGTCAGTGGTTTCCCGAGAGCAAGGAGTGGGGCAGAGTGGATGAGAAATGAAAGTTGCATCTCTTGGGTTTCTATTGTTGGCTTTTAATCAGAGAAATAGTATTACACAGCAAGGATTGAGGAAACACAATATTGTTGGCATATTAGTAAACTGAATTGTATTTTTTTAAGTTTCCAATGGGAAACTGGTGGTGTGAATTTTACCAAAACAATATAAGAGCTATTCCCAGTAGGGCACCTCTCCTAAATCACAAGTCCTCCAAGGTTGTGATGGCCATGAATCATAGACCCTTTGGGCTACATGAGAAAGCTCCTCACTTCTAAAAACGAACAATGCCAGTGAAATGTATGTCCCAATGGGAGAAGTGCCATTGCTAAAAATATGTGAGGTGATGGATATTTACCTGATGGAATAGCTTGTAGTTTTACACAGAGAGCACTGTTTTAGGAACGTTTTCAAAGATTTCATTCACTATGAATTGAAAGGGAGAAAATCATTACCTATTGAAAGAATGCTTTGAAACAAAACATCATGAGACTCCTCACCTGTGAGGATAGATATTACCTTCTAGTGAAAAGGAAAGATTGGTCAGAGAGCCAGGTCAACAGCTGTGGTCTGTTGTGGGGTTCAAGCCTGAGCTATTCTGAAGGACCTCAAGTCCAAACAAGGCTAAAAGTCAGATTGCTGCTGATATTCTCTGCCACTCTCATTCTCTTCCATGTTGCTGAGCCTCCTACGTCATGCCTATCTGTTTCATCTTTTACATTTTGCGTGCAATATTTGCTTTACTTTAATACTCTGATCTTCATAATTGAGGCCACATTCTCATAGAGTCTGTACATTTTGTAAGTGAGAATCCATGTGTGGTCAGGTAATCTATCATGACTTCCAGTTCTTTGTTAAGTCACCTGCTAAAGGGTGGCAGAAAGTGTGTAACCAGAGAAATTCAGTGCTTTGACAAGTTGAATATGGAGAACTACAGTATATAGTGAGCAAGCTACTGAGCCAACCCACAAAGAAAGTGGACCTTCCTTTCTTTGATAGGTAATTCCTGGCGAACCTGACCTCTACTGGATTACATCCAACCCTCCGATATCAGCAGGTTAACAGGCGTGCATCGGGGAATTCAGATGGCAGTTCCATGGAGTTCATCCTGCCTGTCAGAACAGACAGAGAGCCATACAAATGTGTATCCTTCCTCTCCATGTACCAACACTCTCTTGACACTACTCAGCAAATGGTGAGGACAATCAAGAACCTGATGCCCAGACTTGCTTATTATGATAAGTGGTTCTTTTTGAAAATCACTATCAGCACTAGAAGTCCCAATCTGTTTCTACGTGGAGCTCTCATTCATCTGGTAACACTGCTTGCAAATGTTATGTGCATTTCTTAATACTCTGATCTTCGTCATTGAGGAAACATTCCCATTTTTCAACTCTACTCAGAGACTCGGTACATTTTGCATGTGGTACTCCATGTTTGGTCATAGAAATTATTGTGACTTCCAATTCTTTGTTACGTATCCTTCTATGGGGTGGAAGTAAGTGACTCCCATGGGGAAATGCAGTGGTATTGACAAGTAAAATATGGAGAACTTCAGTGTGTACTTAGCTTGATTCAAAGCACACACAAAAAGAAAGTGGACCTTCCTTTCATTCTCACGTAATTCCTGGTGAACCTGATCTCTACTGAATTACATTCCACGCTCTGAAATCATCCGGTTGTTAGGCAAGTTTCGGGGAATTCAGATGGCAAACCCATGGAGCCCATCATGCCTGTCAGAATGGACACAGCACCATACAAATGTGCATCCTTCTTCTCTGAGTTCCAACACTCCCTTGACACTACTCAGCACATGATGACGACAATCAGGAAATTGATGCACAAACTTGCTAGGTATCATAAGTGATTTGGTTGAAAATCACGATCAGAGACTAGAAGACCGGATATTGTTCAATATGGAGATCACATTCATTTGGGAACAATTTTAGATGGGGCAATTTTTGGAGCCATCGCTCAAACCAACTGCATATAAGTTCTTGCTCCTCCTTAAAGGCGCAAGGTGATACCTGGCAAGTCATTTTTGCTGGACCCAAAGGCCTCTCTACTATGAGAATAATGGCTATATGTGGCATGGAGAATGATGAAGTCACAATCAAGTCTCAAAGAATAAGGAGAGTCCTGGATAAATCCCTGGGCAGGAAATGTTCTCAGGCACCACTGTGGCTGCCGCCTCCTGGAGAAGGGATTATGATGTCACAATTGTCTTCTTGTGATACAGGAGTACACTGATGTGTGATTGGCCAGGTGTCTGCCGATCATGGAATACTGCTCCAGTGTGGAGCAGACAAAACAGTGTGAGTCTGTGAGGAGAGTGATCTGTGGCAATGCTCACACTGTTCCTTCAATGTGATGTCAGTGTCAGACCCTGCTGAGCAGTTTCCTTTTGATAGAAACTCCTGTGAAAGCAACGTTCTGGCACTTTCATCTTGGACTTCTGGATGGTGATAAACACACTTCTGTTTTTGAAGCCACACAGTGTATAATATTTTGCCATAAAATCAGACATTATCGGTCTGGGAGGAAAAATTGAAAGTACAATGAGAAAATATGCTATTCCTTCAAGAATGCTGTGATCAACCAAATAGAAAAGATCACATGAGCTTTGAGAATGCAATGTGGAAGAATTGGAATGCTAACATGTCTCTGTTGGGTACATAGAATGATATAGCTACTGTGCAAAACAATTCATTATTTCTCCACTATGTTGAGAATGAAAATATCATGTAACCATTGATATATACATAATAGTGTTTAAAACGGATGCTCAGAAATTCCTAAACAGAATTCAGAAGTTCACTGCAGATAATGGGTAAAAGGCAGAGACACAATATCAGGTCAACTGGTGAATGCGTTAGCGAAGGTGTTATCTGAATAAAATGAAACAAGATACAGTCATAAAGGTGACAGAAGTCCTGATACTGGCCACAGCAAGAACGTATCTTGAGAAATAGGCAAGAGAAATATGCTGGCATCTTAAGGCCACATATGCTGTCTCTCCATTAAGATAACAGCCCGACAATGTCAAATTCATAGGGAAAGAAGGCAACTCAGTGTTTGCCAGCATGCAAGGTGTGGGGCAGCATGATCGAGAAGTGAAAGTTGCATAGGTTAGGCTTCTATTGAAAACTTGTAATCACACAAATGGTATTAGACAGCAAGGATTGAGGAAAGCAAAATTCTGTTGGCATATTACAAAACTGAATTGTATTTCTTAAAGTTTCCAATGGCAAAATCATCGTGCAAATTTCACCAAAACAATGCAATGGATATTTCCTATAGGTCACCTCTCCTAAACCACAAGTGCTCTAATGTTGTGATGGCACTGCCTCTTAGACCCTTTTGGCTACATGAGAAAGCTCTAAAACAAACACTGCCATTGCAAGTCAGGTACTATTGGAGAACTGCCCTTACTAGAAATTAGAGTGATGGTGGATATTTGCCTGATGGACTACATAACCGTTTTACAGAGAGAGCACTGATTTGTAAAAGAGTTTTCACAGATTTCATTCACTGTGAATTGAAATGGAAAAAATCATAACCCATTGAAAGAAGTCTCTGAAACAAAACATGACAGGCCTCCTCACCTATGAGCATAGATAATTAATTTGAGTGGAAAGGAAGGATTGGTCAGAAAGCCTGTGCAATGGCTGTGGTATCCCGCTGGGTTCAAAACTGGGCTATCATGAAGGACCTGGAGTCTAAATCAGGCTGAAACTGGGATTGCTGCAGATCTGAGTGTCCCTCCCATTCTCTTCGTGTTACTGAGGGCCTACTGTGGCACGCCTATCTGTTTCATCTTTTATATTTTGTGCATGTTGTGTGTGTTACTTTAATACTCTGTTCTTCATAATTGAGGAAACATTCCCAATTTTCACCCTTTTACTCCTAGAGTCTGTTCACTTTGTATGTGTGACTCCATGTGCGGTCAATGAATCTATCGTGAATTCCAATTCTTTGTTACATCACCTACTAAGTGTTCGCAGCGAGTTTCTTCCCCAGATAAATGTACTGTCTTTGACCAGCAGAATATGAGAACTACAGTATATAATTAGCCAGCCACTAAGCCTCCACACAAAGAAAATTGACCTTCCTTTCTATCTTAGGTAATTCATAGTGAACCTGACCTCTAGTGAATTATATTCCACCCTCTGAAATATCCAGTTGATAGGCAAGTATCAGGGAATTCAGATGGCAAACCCATGGAGCCTATCATGCCTGTAAGAATGGGCACAGCATCATACAGATGTGTATCCTTCTTCTCCGTGTTCCAACACTCCCTTGACACTACTTAGCACATGATGAGGACAATCAAGAAACTGATGCACAAACTTGTTGGTATCATAATTGGTCCTGGTTGAAAATCACGACTGGAGACTAAAAGACTGGGTCTTGTTCAATATGGAGCTCACATTCATCTGGGAACAATTTTGTATGGGGCAATTTTTGGAGCCATCGCTCAAACGATCTGCACATAAGTTCTTGCTCCTCCTTAAAGAGGCAAGGTGATTACTGGCAAATAATTTTTGCTGGGCCCAAGGACCTCTGTAGTATGAGACAGAAGGCTATACGGAGCACAGAGAATGGTGAAGTCACACTCAGGGCTCAAAGTGGAAGGATTGTCCTGGATAACTCTCTGGGGACTATTGTCCATGACACCTCTTTTGTAGCAACCTCCTAGAGAGGGGATGATGATGTCACTGCTGTCATATTGTGACACATGAGGACACTGACAAGTGATTGTCCAGTCACCTCTGGGTATGGGGTACAGCTCCAGTCTGGGCAGACAACAGAGTGTGTGTCTGTGAGGAGAGTGACTTCTGTGGCTCTACTGGTTGTTCCTTCCTCCTGACGCCCTCAGCGTCAGACAATGCTGTGCAGTTTCCTGTTGTCGGAGAGGCCTGAGAAAGCAAATTCTGACACCTTCACCTTAGACATTCAGCACAGTGAAAAACACAGGTATCTTATTGAAGCCACACAGTCTATAATGTTTTACTATGAAAATCAGACAGTGTATCAGTCAGGGCGGAAAGATCGAAAGCACAATGAGACAATATGCTACTCCTTCAGGAATGCTGTGATCAACCAGAGAGAAAAGATCACATGTGTGTTGGCAGTGTGATTTTTAAGAACTGGAATGCTCACATGTCTCTTCTGGATACATACAATGACATACCTACATTGAACAACAGTTTGCTATTTGTCCAGGAAGATGAGGGTAAGGGGGATCTAATATATGGTGATGGAAGGAGAACTGAATGTGGGTGATGAACACACAAAGGGATTTATAGATGATGTAATACAGAATTGTGCACCTGAAATCTATGTAACTTTACTAACAATTACAACCCCAAAAAATTAAAAAAAATAAATAAAAAATTAGAAAAAAAATAAAACAAAATAAAAATGGAAATATCACATGGCCAGTGATATATACATAATAATGTTTAAAACCGAATGCCCAGAATCTCATAAACAGAATTCAGAACTGCATTGTAGACAATGGCACAAATGTAGAAACACAATATCAGGTCAACTGACGAATCCTTTAGTGAAAGTGGTATATGTATAAAAGGAAACAAGATACCATCATAAACATGACAGTAGTACTGATGCTAGACCCTGCAAGAAAGTTATTTGAGGTATTGGCAATGGAAAGACTCTAGAATCCCAAGGTATAATATGCTGTCTCTAGATTAAGATAATAGACCAATAGTGTCAAATTTATAGGGTAATAAGCTAGGTCAGTGTTTTCTAGGGCACAAAATGTGGGTCAGCGTGGATGGGAAGTGAAAGTTGCATAGATTGCGTTTTTGTAATGAGAAAAACGGTATTCGACAGCAAGGATTGAGGAAAGCACAATGCTGTTGGCATATTACAAAACTGTCCTGTATTTTTTTTTTAATGATTGTTTTTTTTAATGAAGCTTTTATTTTTTTCTTTATTGGGGTGACTATTGTTAGTGAAATTACATAGATTTTAGGTATACAATTCTGTATTACATCATCTATAAATCCTGTTGTGTGTTCACCACCCAAAGTCAGTTCTCCTTCCATCAGCATATATTTGATCCCCCTTACCCTCATCTCCCACCCCCTACCTCCCTTACCCTTTGCTAACCGCTAAACTCTTGTCTGTGTCTATGAGCTTCTGTTTCTCATTTTTTGTCTTGTTCTTTTGTTGTATTTGGTCTATATACCACATAAGATGAAATCATGTGGGTCATCTGCAAAGAGTGATAATTTAAGTTCTTCATTCCCAGTTTGGATGCCTTTTAATTCTTTCTCTTGCCTGATTGCTCCGCAAGGAATTACAACACTATGTTGAAAAGCAGAGGTGATAGGGGACATTCCTGTCATATTCCTGAATGTAGAGCAGAGGGCTTCAGTTTTTCAACATTAATTATGTGATTAGAAAAGGGCTTGTCATATATAGCCTTTGTTATGTTAATGTATTTTCCTTCTATACCTATTTTATTAAGTGTTTTAATCATAAATGGATGTTGTATCTTGTCAAATGCTTTTTCTGCATCAATTGATATAACCATATGATTTTTGTCCTTTATTTTGTTTATGTGATGTATCACATTGATGGATTTGTGGATGTTGAACCATCCTTGTGCTCCGGGGATGAACCCCACTTGGTCGTGATGAATAATCTTTTTAATGCATTGTTGAATTTTATTTGCTAGAATTTTATTTAGGATTTTTGCATCGGTACTCATCAGAGATATTGGTCTGTAGTTTTCCTTTTTTTGTGCTGTCCTTACCTGGTTTTGATATCAGGGTAATTTTGGCCTCATAATGTACTTAGGGTTTACTGTCTCTTCTTCAATTTTGTGGAATACTTTGAGCAGGATTGGTATTAGATCCTCTTTGAAGGTTTGGTAGAATTCACCAGTGAAGCCATCTGGTCCCGGACTTTTGCTTTTGGGAAGGTTTTGGATGACTGATTCAATTTTGTTACTGGTGATCGGTCTGTTTAGATTTTCCAGTTCTTCATGGTTCGGCCTTGGAAGGCTATACGTTTCTAAGAACTTGTCCATTTCTTCTAGGTTATTGAATTTGGTGGCATATAGTCCTTCATAGTATTCTTGGATGATCCTTTGTATTTCTGTGGTGTCCGTGATAACTTTCCCTTTTTCGTTTCTGATTTTGTTAATTAGTGTCTTCTCTCTTTCTATGTTAGTGAATTAGCCAAGGGTTTGTCAATTTTGTTAATCTTTTCAAAGAACCAGCTCTTTGTCACATAATCTGTTTCTGTTGTCTTTTTGTTCTATATTTAATTTAGTTCTGGTCTAATTTTTGTCATTTCCTTTCTTCTGCTGAATTTAGGTTTTACTTGTTCTTCTTTTTCTAGTTCTTTAAGGTGTAACATGAGGCTATTTATTTGGGAGTTTTCTGGTTTCTTGAGATAGGCCTGTAATGAGGTAAATTTACCTCTTAAAACTGCTTTCGCTGCATCCCAAAAATTTTGGTGGGATATATTTTCATTGTCATTTGTTTCTATGTATCTTTTGATCTGTCCTCTAACTTCTTATTTGACCCAGTCATTTTTTAAAAGTATGTTGTGGACTTCTGGAAAAATGGCGGCGTGAGGTGAGCCTCTGTAAAGCTCCCCTGGAATTTACAACGAATCGAACAACAAGAACTCCACAAAGGACTCCCTGCACAGCAGACAGGCAAGACGAAGAGGCCCACTACTGACTGAAATCACCTACAGGTGGCAGATTCGCGTGAGTGGAGGGAGGAGGAAAGGGAGAAGTACGCGGAGACGGAGCCGCAAGAGCGCAGGACGCAGACCTAGCTCAGTGCTCCGAGCTCGCTGCTTCCCGAAACTACCACAGCTGCGAGTGTGGTAAGAACTCAGACAGCTAGGGCTCCGCTTGTGGCCCACAGGGCTGAGGGGCCAGCATATAACACGGTTGAACCCAACGCTCACGGCAGAGATCTCGGAGATAAGACTGAGGGGAAAAGGCTGAAAACGGTGGTTTAAGCCCGCACTAGTGAGCAGAGAACGGAGCCTTAGGTACTGAGACTAGCCGCCCCCTCCCTCCCCTCCCACAGCTCGCCCCGCCCCCACCTGCCCGGTGCTAGAAGCAAAACAGTAGCAGTGTAACATCAAAACAACAGAAAATTTGCTGTTTTGAGAACTGTGGGCTGCAGACACAAATTCACAGCCCAACTAATTCCGGCAAAGGGGAGGGAGCCGTGGAAGCAGGACCGGCTGTGGTGGTGGTTGCCGCCATTTTCTGGGCCACCTCTCACAACTTACCCCGCCCGTGACCCCACCTATCTGGGTGGATCCCTGCAGGAGTAAACAAAACTGCTGAAATATACGGGCTCTGAATCAGGAGCTGGAAGAGCTTTGGAACACCAAAGCTCTCACATACCCACCGGGACACTGCTCCCTGTGACCTAGACGAACTATTAACAGAGGAGAAGCCCGTCTCCCAGTGAATCCCCCCATTGTATGAGAAGCAGGAATAATGCAGAGAAAACAGCACTACCATGTGGGAGAAGAAAAATAAATTGCAGTTAGAGAAATAATAAGACATTCTACGAACAAGTACTGGAAAACAAAAGAAAGACCTCTTCCTATCAACCTGTTGCAGAAGTCACTCCTGTAGATGTCTAGGAAGAAATGGTAAACCAGTAATCACCATGAATAACCAAGGCAACAAGATAGCTCAGAAAGAAAGTGAAGAATCTCCAGAGAAGGCACTTAAAGATACAGAAACATGTGACTAAAGTGACAGAGAATTCAAGATTGCAGTTCTGAAAAAACTCAACGACATACAAGAAAACACAGATAGGCAGTTAAATGAACTCAGAAACTCAATCAAAGAACAGCATGAGCATTTTACGAAAGAGATTGAAATTTTAAAAAAGGAACCAAAGAGAATTTCTGGAGATTAAGAACTCAATAGAAGAAATTAAGAATGAAATAACCAGCTTAGGTAGTAGAGTTGACCAGATGGAGGAAAGAATCAGTGACATCGAAGACAGCAACCTGGAAATGACACAGATAGAACAAGAAAGAGACTTGAGACTTAAAAGAAATGAAAGAACTCTACAAGAACTTTCTGACTCCATCAGAAAGAGCAATATAAGACTAATGGGCATACCAGAAGGAGAAGAAAGAGCGAAGGGAACAGAGAATATATTCAAACAAATTGTCGATGAGAACTTCCCAAATTTGTGGACAGAACTGGACCCTCTAAACCAAGAAGCAAATAGAACACCTAGTTACCTCAATTCCAACAGGCCTTCTACAAGGCATATTGTATTGAAGATGTCTAAAATCAACGACAAAGAAAGAAACCTCAAGGCAGCCAGGGAAAAGAAGACAGTAATTACAAAGGAAAGCCCATTAGATTATCACCAGATTTATCAGCAGAAACTCTACATGCCAGGAGGGAGTGGAACCAAATATTCAAACTATTGAAAAAGAGAAATCATGAGCCAAGAATAATATATCCAGCAAAGATATCCTTTAGATATGAAGGAGGCATAAAGACTTTACCAGATATACAGAAGCTGAGGGAATTTTCTAATACACGACCTGCACTACAAGAAATACTAAAGGAGGCTATTCGACCACCATCAACAGGAACAATTTGTGGCAACCAAAACTCAAAATGATGAGAGTAAAGGCCTGAACCGGAATATGGGAATGGAGAAAGTAAGCGTGCTGAAGAAAATGGAATACTCTAAATATCAAACTTTCTTTTACATAAACTTAAGGGTAACCACTCAAAATAAATCCAGAATTGAAATATATACTGAAATAAAAGAAGAAACAGAGGGAAACATCATAGAATACCACCACACAGAAATAATAGACAACAACAAAAAGGCAAAGAAACAATGGAGACACAGCCTCACCAGAAAACTAAGGATAGAATGACAGGAAATCTTCACATATCAATAATCACCCTAAATGTAAATGGACTGAACTCACCAATAAAAAGGCACAGAGTAGCAGATTGGATCAAAAAACTAAACTCAACCATATGCTGTCTCCAAGAGACACATCTCAGCTACAAGGACAAGCATGCACTCAAAGTGAAAGGGTGGAAATTGACACTCCAAGCAAATGGTACCCAGAGAAAATCAGGTATAACCATAATGATATCAGATGAAACAGACTTCAAGGTGAAAAAGATAACAAGAGACAAAGATGGACATTTCATAATGGTGAAGGGGACAGTACAACAAAAGACATAACAGTCATCAATATTATGCCCCCAATCAGGGAGGACCGAAATACACCAAGCAACTAATAACAGAACTAAGGGGAGAAATTGACCAAAACACAATTATGCTAGGGGACTAAATACATCATTGACAGCTATGGATAGATCATCCAAACAGAAAATAAATAACGAAATAGCAGCCCTAAATGACACATTAGATGAAATGGACATAATTGACATTTATAGAGCACTTCATCCTAAAACATCAGACTATACATTCTTTTGTAGTGTACACGGAATATTCTCAAGGATAGACCATATATTGGGACATATAATCAGTCTCAACAAATTTATGAAGATTGAAATCATACCATGCTTATTCTCTGATCACAAGGCTTTGAAATTGGATATAACTGTAAAAAGAAAGCTGGAAAAAACACAAATACATGGAGATTAAACAACATACTTTTACAGAAGGACTGGGTCAAAGAAGAAATCAGAGGAGAGATCAAAAAACACATAGAAACAAATGACAATGAAAATACATCCTACCAAAATTTTTGGAATGCAGCGAAAGCAGTTTTAAGAGGGAAATTTATCTCATTACAGGCCTATCTCAAGAAACAAGAAAACTCCCAAATAAATAACCTCATGTTACACCTTAAAGAACTAGAAAAAATAGAACAAGTAAACCCAAGGTCAGCATAAGAAAGGAAATAATAAAAATTAGAGCAGAACTAAATGAAATAGAGAACAAAAAGACAATAGAAAAAATTAATGTGACAAAGAGCTGGTTCTTTGAAAAGATTAACAAAATTGACAAACCCTTGGCTAGACTTACTAAGATAAAAAGAGAGAAGACACTGATTAACAAAATCAGAAACGTAAAAGGGGAAGTTATCACGGACACCACAGAAATACAAAGGATCATCCAAGAATACTATGAAGGACTATATGCCACCAAATTCAACAACCTAGAAGAAATGGACATGTTCTTAGAAACATATAGCCTTCCAAGGCCGAAACATGAAGAACTGGAAAATCCAAACAGATCGATCACCAGTAACGAAATTGAATCAGTCATCCAAAACCTTCCCAAAAGCAAAAGTCCGGGACCAGATGGCTTCACTAGTGAATTCTACCAAACCTTCAAAGAGGATCTAATACCAATTCTGCACAAACTCTTCCAAAAAATTGAAGAAGTGACAGTACTCCCTAACTCATTTTATGAGGCCAATATTACCCTGATACCAAAATCTGGTAAGGACAGCACAAAAAAAGAAAATTACAGACCAATATCTCTAATGAATACCGATGCAAAAATTCTAAATAAAATTCTAGCAAATCGAATACAACAATGCATTAAAAAGATTATTCATCACGACCAAGTGGGTTCATCCCCGGGGCACAAGGATGGTTTAACATACCAAATCCATCAATGTGATACATCACATAAAGAAAATAAAGGACAAAAGTCATATGATTATATCAATTGTTGCAGAAAAAGCATTTGACAAGATACAACATCCATTTATGATTAAAACACTTAATAAAACGGGTATAGAAGGAAAATACCTTAACATAATAAAGGCCATATATGACAAGCCCTCTGCTAATCTCATAATTATTGGAGAAAACTTAAGCCCTTTGCTCTACGTTCAGGAACACGACAGGGATGTCCCCTATCACCTATGCTTTTCAACATCGTGTTGGAAGTCCTTGCCAGAGCAATCAGGCAAGATAAAGAAATGAAGGCATCCAAATTGGGAATGAAGAAGTTAAATTATCACTCTTTGCAGATGACATGATGCTATATATAGAAAACCCTGAAGACTCCACCAAAAATCTATTAGAAACAATCAATGAATACAGTAATGTTCCTGGCTACAAAATCAATGCACAAAAGTCCATTGCCTTCCTATACACTAACAATGAAATCTCAGAAAAAAAATACAAAAAACAATTCCTTTTGCAATTGCAGCAAAAAGAATAAAATACCTAGGAATAAACTTAGCCAAGGATGTGAAAGACCTATATGCTGAAAACTATAAGACATTTTTGAAAGAAATTGAAGAAGACACAAAGAAATGGAAAGACATTCCGTGCTCATGGATTGTAAGAATCAATATAGTTAAAATGGCCATATTACCCAAAGCAATATACAGATACAATGCAATCCCCATCAAAATCCCAATGGCATATTTTAAAGAAATAGAACAAAAAATCATCAGATTTGTTTGGAACCACAAAAGACCCCGAATAGCCAAAGCAATCTTCAGTAAAAAGAACAATAATGGAGGTATCACACTTCCTGACTTTGGCTTGTACTACAGGGCTACAATAATGAAAACTGCATGGTATTGGCAGAAAAACAGACACATAGACCAATGGAATAGAATTGAGAACCCAGAAATAAAACCACATAAATATGGACAGATAATTTTTGACAAAGAAGCTGAAAACATACAATGGAGCAAAGACAGCCTCTTCAATAAATGGTGCTGGGAGAATTGGATAGCCACGTGCAAAAGAATGAAACTGGACTGCTATTTGTCACCATGTACCAAAGTTAATTCAAAATGGATCAAAGACTTAAGCATAAGACCTGACACAATAAACTGCATAGCAGAAAACATAGGTACTAAACTTATGGACCTTGGGTTCAAAGAGCATTTTATGAACTTGACTCCAAAGGCAATGGAAGTAAAAGCTAAAATAAACGAATGGGACTATATGAAACTTAAAAGCTTCTGCACAGCGAAAGAAACCATTGACAAAATAAAGAGGCCACCAACTGAATGGGAGAAGATTTTTGCAAACAGTGCCTCCGATAAGGGGCTAGTATCCAGAATATACAAGGAACTCATGCAACTCAACCACAAAAAAACAGACAACCCAATTGAAAAATGGGCAGAGGACTTGAAGAGACATTTCTCCAAAGAGGACATACAAATGGCAAATAGACATATGAAAAAATGCTCAACATCACTAATCATCAGAGAAATGCAAATCAAAACCACCATGAGATATCACCTCACCCCAGTCAGAAAGGCTATCATCAACAAGACAAATAATAACAAATGTTGGAGAGGCTGTGGAGAAAAAGGAACCCTCATACACTGTTGGTGGGAATGCAGACTGGTGCAGCCATTATGGAAGTCAGTGTGGAGGTTCCTCAAAATATTACGAATAGAATTGCCATATGACCCAGCAATCCCTCTCCTGGGTATCTACCCAAAAAATCTGAAAACATTTAGAGATAAAGACACGTGTGCTCCAATGTTCATTGCAGCTTTGTTTACGGTGGCCAAGACATGGAAACAACCAAAATGTCCTTCGATAGATGAATGGATAAAGAAGTTGTGGTATATATACACAATGGAATACTATTCGGCGGTAAGAAAAGATGATATAGGAACATTTGTGACAACATGGATGGATCTTGAGAGAGTAATGCTGAGCGAAATAAGTCAGACAGAAAAAGCAGAGAACCATGTGATTTCACTGATATGTGGTATATAAGCCAAAAACAACAAAAGAACAAGACAAACAAATGAGAAACAGAAACTTATAGACACAGGTAATAGTATAGTGGTTGCCAGAGGGTAAGGGGGGTTGGGGGTGGGCGGTGGGAGATGAGGGTAAGGGAGATCAAATATATGGTGATGGAAGGAGAACTGACTCTGGGTGATGAACACACAATGGGATTTATAGATGATGTAATACAGAATTGTACACCTGAAATCTATGTAATTATACTAACAATTGTCACCCCAATAAATTTAAAAAAAAAAAAAGTATGTTGTTTAATCTCCATGCATTTGTGTTTTTTTCCTGCTTTCTTTTTGCAGTTGACCTCCAACTTCAAATCCTTGTGATCAGAGAATATGCATGGTATGATTTCAATCTTCTTAAATTTGTTGAGGCTGATTTTATGTCCCAATATATGGTCTACCCTTGAGAATGATCCATGTACAATAGAAAAGAATTTATAGTCTGATGTTTTAGGATGAAGTGCTCTATAAATGTCAATTATGTCCATTTCATCTAGTGTGTCATTCAGGGCTGCTATTTTGTTATTTATTTTCTATTTGGATGATCTATCTATAGCTGTCGATGATGTATTTTAGACCCCTAGTATAATTGTGTTTCGGTCAATTCGCCCTTTATTTCTGTTAGTTGTTCCTTGGTATATTTTGGTGTTCCCTGATTGGGGGCATAAATATTGATGCCTATTATGTCTTCTTGTTGTATATTCACGTTAACCATTGTGAAATGTCCATCTTTGTCTATTGTTATATTTTTCAACTTGAAGTCTGTTTCATCTGACATCATTATGGCTCACCTAATTTTCTCTTGGTACCTTTTTTTGGAATGTCAATTTCCACCCTTTTACTTTGAGTCTACGCTTGTCCTTGTAGCTGAGATGTGTCTCTTGGAGACACATTATGGATGGGTTTAATTTTTTAATCCAATCTGCTACTCTGTGTCTTTTTATTGGTGAGTTCAGTCCATTTACATTTAGCAAATGGAGTTCAGTCCATTTACCATTTACCATTATGATTGTTGATATGTGAGGATATCCTGTCATTCTGTCTTTAGTTTTCTGGTAATGCTGTCTGTCCATTGTTTCCTTGCCTTTTTGTTGTTGTCTATTATTTCTGTGTGGTGGTATTCTATGATGTTTCCCTCTGTTTGTTCTTTTATTACAGTATATATTTCAGTTCTGGATTTTTGTTGCGTGGTTACCCTTAAGATTATGTAAAAGAAAGTTTGATATTTAGAGTATTCCATTTTCTTCAACACGCTTACATTCTCCATTTCTCCATTCCTGTATTCCAGTTCAGGCCTTTACTCTTTTTTTTTTTTTTGTATTGGTTGCCACAAATTGTCCCTGTTGTTGGTGGTCGAATAACCTCCTGTAGTATTTCTTGTAATGCATGTCATGTATTAGAAAATTCCCTCAGCTTCTGTATGTCTGGAAAGGTCTTTATTTCTCCTTCATATCTAAAGGATATCTTTGCTGGATATGTTATTCTTGGCTCATAATTTATCTCTTTCTATAGTTTGAATATTTGATTCCACTCACTCCTGGCTTGTAGAGTTTCTGCTGAACAATCTGATGATAATCTAACAGGCTTTCCTTTCAAGTCACCATCTTCTTTTCCCTGGCTGCTTTGAGGATGCTTTCTTTGTCATTGATTTTAGATAGCTTCAATACAATGTGCCTTGCCCTGTTGGGATTGAATTAATTATGTGCTATATTTGCTTCTTGCATTCGAGGGTCCAGTTCTGTCGACACGTTTGCGAAGTTCTCATCGACGGATTGTTTGAATATATTCTCAGTTCGTTCTCTCTTTCTTCTCCTTCTGGTATGTGCATTATTTTCATATTGCTCTTTCTGATAGAGTCAGAAAGTTCTTGTAGAGTTCTTTCATTTATTTGAAGTCTCAAGTCTCTTTCTTTTTCTATCTGTGTCATTTCCAGTTTTCTATCTTCGGTGTCACTGATTCTTTCCTCCATCTGGTCAACTCTACTACCTAAGCTGTTTATTTCATTCTTTATTTCTTCTATTGAGTTCTTAATCTCCAGAAATTCTCTTTGGTTCTTTTTTTAAAATTTCAATCTCTTTCGTAAAATGTTCATGATGTTCTTTGATTGAGTTTCTGAGTTTATTTAACTGCCTATCTGTTTCTTTCTTGTATCTCTTTGATTTTTTTCAGAACTGCAATCTTGAATTCTCTGTCATTTAAGTCACATATTTCTGTATCTTTAAGTGCCTTTTTGGAGATTTTTCACTTTCTTTCTGAGCTATCTTGTTGCCTTGGTTATTCATGGCGATTACTGGTTTACTATTTCTCTTCCTAGACATCTACAGGAGTGATTTCTGCAACAGGTTGATAGGAAGTGGTCTTTCTTTTGTTTGCCAGTAGTTGTTGGTAGAATGTTTTATTATTTCTCCAACTGCAATTTATTTTTCTTCTCCCACATGGTAGTGCTATGTTTTCTCTCCACTATTCCTGCTTCTCACACAATGGGGGGATTCCCTGGGAGATGGGCTTCTCCTCTGTTAATAGTTTGTCTAGGTCACAGGGCGCAGTGTCCCAGTGGGTATGCGGAGAGCTTTTGTCGTTCCAAAGCTCTTCCAGCTCCTGATTCAGAGCCCGTATGTTTCAGCAGTTCTGTTTACTCTTGCAGGGATCTGCCCAGATAGGTGTGGTCAGGGGTGGGTTGAGTTGTGAGAGGTGGCCCAGAGCAATGGCGGCGACTACCACCACTGCTGGTCCTGCTTCCACAGATCCTTCCCCTTTGCCGGAACTAGTTGGGCTGTGAATTTGTGTCTGTAGTCCACATTCTCAAAACAACAAATTTTCTGTTGTTTGATCTGAGACTGCTACTGTTTTGCTTCTAGCACCGGGCAGGAAGGGGCGGGGTGAGCTCTGGGAGGGGTGGGAGGGGGCGTCTTGTCCCAGTGCCTGAGGCTTCCGTTCTCTGCTCGGCAGTGCGGACTTAAACCACCGTTTTCAGCCTTTTTCTCTCAGTCTTTTCTCCGAGGACTCTGTCGTGAGCATTGGGTTCAGCCGTGTTATATGCTGTCCCCTCAGCCCTGTGGAGCCCTGACAGAGCCCTAGCAATCCAAGTTCTTCCCTCTCCCGCAGCTGCGGTAGTTCCGGGAAGCAGCGAGCTCAGAACACTGAGCTAGGTTTGCGTCCTGCGCCCTGTGGCTCCGTCTCCACGCACTTCTCCCTTTCCTCCTCCCTCCACTCGCGCGAATCTCCAACCTGTAGGTGATTTCAGTCGGTAGTGGGCCTCTACATCTTGCCTGTCTGCTGTGCAGGGAGTCCTTTGTGGAGTTTTTGTTGTTCGATTCTTTGTAAATTCCAGGGGAGCTTTACAGAGGCTCACCTCATGCCGCCATTTTTCCGGAAATCCAATACTCTGCATTTCTTTAATACTCTGATCTTCATGATTGAGAAAAGATTCACAATTTTCACCCTTTTACTCATAGAATCTATACATTTTGCATGTGGTACTCCTTGTGTTGTGAGAGAATCTATTGTGACTTTCAATTATTTGTTACATCATCTGCATAGGTTTGGCATAGAGTGTCTTCCCCAGATAAATTCAGAGTCATTGACAAGTAGAAAATGGAGAACTACAGTATATGCTGAGTCAGCTCTTGAGCCCACACACAAAGAAAGGGGACCTTCCTTTCTTTAATAGGTAATTCCTGGTGAACCATACTTCTATGGAATTACATCCAACCCTCTGAAGTCAGCTGGTGGATAGACACACATTGGGGAATTCAGATGGCAGACCCAAGTAGCCCATCCTGCATATCAGAATGTACAGGGCACCGTACAAATGTGTATCTTTACCTCCATGTACCAACACTCCCTTGTCACTACTGAGCACATGATGAGGACAATCAAGAATCAGATGCACAAACTTGCTAGGTATAATTAGTGGTTCTGGTTGAAAATCACCATCAAAGATTTGAAGACCTGATCTGCTTCAATATGGAGCTCATATTCATCCGTGCACACTCTTTGATTGGGCACATTTTGGGCCAGCGCTCAAACAACAGCATATAAGTTCTGTTCATCTTTAAAGTTGCAAGATGATTCCTACCAAGTCATTATGGCTTGGCCCAAGGGTCTCCAGTAGTATGAAAAATTTGGCTCTACAGAGCACAAAGAATGGTGAAGTCACACTCACGAATTAAAGTGGAAGGACTGTCCTGGATAAGTCTCTGGATGCAAATGGTCCAAGGCAATTCTGGGGCTATGGCCTCCTGAATAGACGAGGATGATGTCATGGTTTTCTTCTGTGATAGATTGCAATACTGATATGTGATTGGCCAGGTAGCTGCTGGGAACAGATTACAGTTCCAGTGCTGGGAAGACAACAGAGTGTGAGCCTGTGAGGAGAGCAACTTCCGTGGCTCTGCTCGGTGTGCTCCTTCCTCCTGACACCATCAATGTGCAACCCAGCTGAGCAGTTTCCTGATGACAGACCCTCCAATGAAAGCAATATTCTGGCCCCTTCATCTTGGAATTTCAGGTTGGTGTGAAATACACTTCTGTTATTGAAGCCACAGAGTCTATAACATTTTGCTATGAAGGTAATGCACTACCGGACAAGGAGTGAAAATCGAAAGCACAAAGAGACAATATGCTACTTCTTCAAGAATGCTGTGATCAACCAATGAGAAAATGTGCAGATTTGGGGTGAATGAGAAACAAAAATTCGTATGCACAGACAATAGTGTAGTGGTTATCAGAGGGTAAGGGGGGTGGGGGTGGGAGATGAGGGTAAGGGGGATCAAATATATGGTGATGGAAGGAGAACTGACTCTGGGTGGTGAACACACAATGGGATTTATAGATGATGTAATACAGAATTGTACACCTGAAATCTATGTAATTTTACTAACAATTGTCACCCCAATAAATTTAATAAAATAAAATTTAAAAAAAATGCAGAGTATTAAAGAATTAAATAGCATGCACAATAGGTAAAAGATGAAACAGATAGGCATGCCATACGAGGCCCTCAGTAAAATGGAAGAGAATCTGAGGGTCAGAGCAGATCTACAGGAATCTGAATTTTACCCTGATTTCTACTTCAGGTCCTCAGAATAGCCCAGGCTTCAACCTTGCCAGAGACCACAGCCATAGCTTCGGATCTCTGGCCAATCTGTCCTTTATACTCGAAGGAAATATCTATACTCACAGTTGAGGAAGTCCATCACATTTTGTTTCAGAGACTTCGTTCAATATCTAATGATTCTCTCCCTTTTAATTCACAGTGAATGAAATATGTGAAAACTTCATTCCACAATCACTGCTTTCTCTGTAAAACAGCAATCTATTCCATCAGGCACATATTTTCCAAAGCACTTATTTCTGGCTAATGCACTTCTCCCATTGAGACATAAATTTCACTGGCAGTGTTTCTTTTACGAACTCAGGAGCTTTCTCATGTAACCCAAAGGGTCAACGAGGCTGGTAAATGACAACATTAGAGTACTTGTGGTTTATGAGAAGTGCCCTACTGGAAATATCCCCTATGCGGTTTTGGTAAAATTCACACCACCATTTTATCATTGGAACCTTTAAAAGATTCAATTCAGTTTTGTATTGTGCCCTCAGCATTGTGTTTTTCTCAATCCATGATGTCGACTACCATGTTTCTGATTACAAGCAATCAACAGTAACTGAAGCTATGCAACCACACTCCCATCGATTGTGCCCCACAGATGGTGTGCTGGAAAACACTGACCTCCCTTGTTGATCTATGAATTTGACATTGTTGCTTTGTTAACATAATCGAAAGACAGTGAATGTGGCATTGGTTGCAAGCTTCTTTCCTTGACAGTTTCTCAAGATACTTTCTTGCTGTATCCCGTATCAAGACTTCTGTCACCTCTATGACTGTATCTTGTTTCATTTTATGCATATACCATCTTCGCTAATGAATTCATTAGTTGATCTGATATTGTGTCTCTACATTTTCCCTATATCTATAGTGCCATGTTGAATTCTGTTTAGGAGTTTCTGGGCATCCATTTTAAACACTACTGTTTGTATATCCATGGTCACATGATATTTTCATTCTCAACATACTGGACAAATAGCAATCGGTTTTCCATTGAAGCTATACCATTCTATGTATTCACCAGAGATATGTGAGCATTCGAGTTCTTCTGCATCTCATTGTCAAGGCACATGTGATCTTATCTCTTTGGATGATCACAGCATTCTTGATGGAGTAGCATATTGTCTCATTGTGCTTTCGATTTGACCTCCCTGACAGATAAATTGTCCGATTTGCACAGCAAAATGTTAGTCTGTGTGGTTACAATAACAGATGTGTATTTATCACCATCATGAAAGTCCAAGATGAAGATGCCAGAACATTACTTTCTTAGGAGGCTCTGGCAACAGGAAACTGCTCAGCAAGGTCTGACCCTGAGGGTGTGAGGAGGAAGAAAGAGCCCTAGCAGAGCCACAGAAGTCGCTCTCCTCACAGAATCACAATCTGTTGTCTGCCCAGCACTGCAGCTCTAAACTGTGCCCAGCAGCTGCCTGTCTAATCACATATCAGTATCCTCATGCGTCACAAAACACAATTGTTAGATACTCAACCCTGCTCCAGAACGCCACAGCCACAGAGTTGCCTTGGACCATTTGCTGCCCAGAGACTTATCCAAGACAGTCCTTCCAATTTGAGCCTTGCATGTGACTTCACCATTCTCTGTGCTCCATAAGGACTTATTTCCCATACTACAGAGGCCTTTAGGCCCAGCCGTAATGACTTGACAGGAATCACTTTGCCACTTCAAAGAGAAGCAAGAACTGACATGCAGTTGGTGTGAACACTTTCTACAAGTCAGTTCCATCGAACAGTATTGCCAGATGTATGTGAGCTCCATAAAGAAGCAGAACGTGTCTTCTAATCTATGAACATGTCTGAATATGATGCAGAACATGTCTTCTGGTCTCTTCTAGTGATTTTCAACAAGAACCACTCATCATACATAGCAAGTTGGGGCTTCAGGTTCTTGATTTTCCTCATTTGCTGAGTAGTGTCAAGAGAGTGTTGGTACATGGAGAGGAAGAATACACATTTGTGTGGTGCTCTATCAGTACTGACAGTCAGGATGGGCTCCATGTGTGTGTCATCTGAAATCCCCAATACGTGCCTATCAACCGGCTGATTTCAGAGTGTTGGATGCAATTCAGTAGAGGTCAAGTTCTCCAGGAATTGCCTAAAAAAGAATACAAGGTCCACTTTCTTTATGTGTGGGCTCAGTAGCTGACTCAGTATATGCTGTAGTTCTCCATATTCTACTTGTCATAGACTCTGAATTTCTCCAGGGAAGTCACTCTCTCCACTCCTCAGCAGGTGACGTAAAAAAGAATTGGAAATTATGATATATTCTCTGACCACACATGGAGTGCCTCAAGCAAAATGTACAGCATTTATTAGTAAAAGGTTGAAAATTGTGAATGTTTCCTCAATTATTAAGGTGAGAATGTTAAAGAAACACAAATCACATGCCAAAATGTTAAAAGATGAAACACATAGGCATGCCATAGTAGGCGCTCAATAACAGGTAAGAGAATGGGAGAGGCACAGCAGATCTGCAGGAATCCATGGTGTAGCCATGGTCCTTCAGGATAGCCCAGGCTTGGACCCTACAAGATACCACAGCAATTGCCCCGGTGCTCTGAGCAATTCTTCCTTTTCACTTAAAGAAAATGTCTACACACAAATATGGGAAGGCCCGTCATGTTTTGTTTCAGGAAATTCTTTGAATGTGTAATGATTCTCTCCCTTTCAATTCACAGTGAATGAAAAATGTGACATCTCCTTTGCAAAATCAGTGCTTTCTCTATAAAACCACAAGCTATTCCATCAGGCAAATATCCACCACCACACTTATTTCTAGCAAGAGCATTTCTCCCTTTGGGACCTAAATTTCACAGGCAGTGTTTGTTTTTAGAACTGAGAAGCTTTCTCATGTAGCCCAAAGTCTCTAGGAGGCAGGGCAACCAAAACATTAGAGGACTTGTGGTTTATGTTATGTCCCTACTGGGAATATCCCTTACATTGTTTTGGTAAAATTTACTCTCCACATGTTTGCCTTTGGAACTGTTAAAAATACAATTCAGTTTAGTAGTATGCCACCAACATTGTGCTTTCCTCAATCCTTGCTGTCTAATACCATTTTTCTGCTTACAAGCAATCAATTGCGTCAAACATCATCATTACCTCTCCAGGAGGAAGCAGCCGCAGAGGTAGGTGCCTTGGACCATTAGCTGCCCAGAGACTTATCCTGGACAGCCCTTCCACTTTGAACCCTGAGTGTGATTTCACAATTCTCTGTGCTCTGTAGAGCCTTCTTTCTCATACTAAAGAGGTCCTTGGGCTCAGGCATTATGACTTGCCAGGAATCACCTTGCCACTTCTAAGAGGAGCAAGAACTGGCATGCAGTTGGTGTAAGCATTGGTTCCAAATGGTGACTCATCAAAGAGTGTTCCTGGACTTGTTGTTTATGAGAAGTGTCCTTCTGGGAATATCCCATAAATTGTTTTTGTAAAATTCACATCAACAGTTGCCATTGGAAAATTTAACCAATATAATTCAGTTTTGTTATAGGACAACAGCATTGTGCTTTCCTAAACCCTTGTTATCTAATATCATTTTTCTGATTACAAGCAATCAATGGAAACCGATTACATTTTACTTTCACTTCCCATCCATGCTGCCCCATGCCATTCACCCTGGCATACACTGACTTGCCTTCATTCCTTATGAATTTCACATTGTCATTCTGTTATCTTAGTCAAGAGACAACGTATGTGGCCTTGGGATGCTACCTTTTTTCTCTTGCCAATTACTCAAGATTATTTCTTGTGGTGGCAAGCATCAGGACTTCTGTCACTTTTATGACTGTATATGGTTTCATTTTATGCATATATGACCTTCACTGAGGTATTCAACAGTTGACCTGGTACTGTGTTTCTACATTTTTTGTCATTATATACAGTACAGTTCTGAATTCCATTTAGGAGTTTCTGGGCACCCTTTTTATACACTACTGTGTATATATCAATGCTCATGTCATATTTTCATTCCCAACAACCTGGACAAATTGTGAACAGTTTTCCACTATAACTATATCATGCTATGTACCCAGGAGATTCATGTGAGCATTCTAGTTCATACACATCGCATTGTCAACGCACATGTGATATTTACTCTTTGGTTGATCACGGCATTCTTGAAGGAGTAGCATATTGTCTCATTGTGCTTTCTATTTTCCCTAGATGACTGATAGATTGATTTTCATAGCAAAATGTTGTAGAATGTCTGACTTCAATAAAAGAAGTGTATTTCTCACATTCCTCAAAGTCCAAGAGGAAGGTGACAGCATGTTGCTTTCTCATGAGTGTCTGTCAACAGAAAAACTGCTCAGCAGGGTCAAATGCTGAGGGCGTCAGGGGGAAGGTACAGCCTGAGCAGAGCCACAGAAGTTACTCTCCTCACAGACACACACTCTGCTGCCAGACCTCCACTGGAGCTGGAAACCGTGCCCAGAAACAGCCTGAAATGTCACATATCAGTATCTTCATGTGTCACAAAAAGACAACTGTGACATCACCATCCCCTCTCCAGGAGGCCTCAGCCACAGAGGTGCGAAAGACCATTTGCTGCCCAGATACTTATCCAGGACAGTCCTTCCACTTTGAGCCCTGAGTTTGACTTCACCATTCTCTTTGATCCATAGAACCATCTTCTCATATTACAGAGGCCTTTGTGCCCAGCCATAATGACTTGCCAGAAATCATCTTGCCACTTCCAAGAGGAGCAAGAACTGATATGCAGTTAGTGTGAGCGCTGGCTCCAAAAATTCCCCATGAAAGAGTGTTACCGGATGAATGTGAGCTCCAGATAGAAGCAGTTTGGTCTTCTAGGCTCTGACCATGATTCTCCACAAGAACCACTTATTATACTGAGCAAGTTGAGGCATCAGGTTCTTGATTGTCCTCATCATTTGCTGAGTAGTGTCAAGGGAGTGTTAGTACATTGAGAGAAAGTATACACATGTGTATGGCGCTTTGTCAGTTTTGACAGGCAGGATGGGCTCCATGGATCTGCCTTTGAATTCCCCGATACGTGCCAATCAACCTCCTGATTTCAGTGGGTTGCATGTAATTCAGTAGAGGTCTAATTCTCCAGGAATTACCTGAGAAAGAAAGGAAGGTGCACTTTCTTTGTGTGTATGCTCAGTAGCTGGCTCAGTATATACTGTAGTTCTCCATTTTCTAGTTGTCAAACTGAATTTCTCTGTGGAGGACACTCTCTGCCACCCCTTAGCAGGTGACATAACAAAGAATGGGAAGCCACGATAGAGTCACTGACCACACATGACATCTGACAATCAAAATGTAGAGACTCTATGAGTAAAAGTGTGAAAATTGGGAATATTACCTCAATTATAAAGATCAGAGTATGAATGAAATGCACATAACATGCGCAAAATATAAAGATGAAACAGGTTGCCATGCCATAGGAGGCCCTCAGTAACATGGAAGAGAATGGGAGAGGCACAGAAGATCTACAGCAATGTGAGTTTCAGCATGATTTAGACACCAGGTCATTCACAATAGCCCAAGGTGAACCCCACAAGATACGACCACCTTTGTTTGGTCTCTGACCAAACCTCCCTACCCACTCGAAGGAAATATCTATGCTCACAGGTGAGGAGACCTGTCACGTTTTGGTTCAGAGACTTCTTTCACTGTGTAATGATTCTCTCCCTTTCAATTCACAGTGAATGAAATCTGTGAAAACTTCTTTCTAAAATCAGTGCTCTCTCTGTAAAATGGCCAGCTACTCCATCTAGAAAATATCCACCGACACACTTATATCTAGCGAGGGCAATTCTCACATTGGGACCTAAATTTCACTGGCAGTGTTTTTTTTTTTGTTTTTTTTTTAGAAGTGAGGAGTTTACTCATGAAGCCCAAAGTGTCTAGGAGGGAGGGCAATCACAACATTAGAGGACTTTCCGTTTATGACAGGTGCCTTTCTGGGATTATCCCTTAAATTGTTTTGGTAAAATTTAAACCACCACTTTGTCATTGGAAACGTTAAGCAATACAATTCAGTTTTGTAATATGCCATCAGCATTGTAGTTTCCTCAATCCTTGCTGTGTAATACCATATTTCTGATTATAAGTGATCAATAGAAACCCAAGCCATACAACTTTCACTTCTATCCATGCTGCCCCACACCTTGTCTTCAGCAACACTGACATGCCTTCTTTCCCTATGAATTTGACATTTTTGTTCTGTTACCTTAATGGAGAGACATGGTATGTGGCCTTGGGATGCTAGGTTCCCTATTTGAACAATTTTTTAAGATACTTCCTTTCTGTGGCCAGTGTCAGGACTTCTGTCACCATTATTACAGTATCTCGTTTCGTTTTATACATATACCACCTTCGTTTATACATTCATCAGTTAACCTGATATTGTGTCTCTACATTTTTGCCATTATTTACAGTTCAGTTCTGAATTCTGTTTAGGAGTTTCTGGTATTCCGTTTTACACTCTGTTGTGTATATATCAATGGTCATGTGATATTTTCATTCTGAACACACTGTACAAATAGTGAAGTGTTTTCCACGTTGGCTATATCATTCTATGTATCCACCAGAGATATGTGAGCTTTCCATTTCTTCCTCATCCCATTGTCTAAGCACATGTGATCTTTTCTCTTTTGTTGATCACAACATTCTTGATGGGTAGAATATAGCCACACGGTCATTTCGATTTTCCATCCCTGGCCGATAAAGTGTCCGATTTTCATAGCAAAATGTTATAGACTGTGGGACTTCAATAACAGAAGTGTATTTCTCACCAACCTGAAAGTCCAAGATGAAGGGACCAGAATGTTGCTTTCTCAGGAGAGCCTGTCAACAGGACCAGGCTCACCAGGATCAGATGCTGAGGGGTTCAGGAGGAAGGAACAGCCTCAGCCGAGCCACAGAATTTGCCCTTCTCACAAATTCCCATCCTGTTGTGTGCCCAGGACAGGAAATTTAATCCATGCCCAGCAGGTAGCTGGCCAATCATATATCAGTACCCTTATGTGTGACAAAAAAGACAACTGTGACATCATCATCCCCTTTCCAGGAGGCCACAACTACAGTGCTGACTTGGACCATATGCTGCCTAGAAACTTATCCAGGACAGCCCTTCCACTTTGAGCCCTGCGTGTGACTCCACCATTCTCTGTGCTCCATGCAGCCTTCTTTCTCATACTCCAGAGACCCTTGTGCCCAGCCATAATGACTTGCCAAACATCACCTTGCTACTTCAAAGAGAAGCAAGAACTGACATGGAGTTAGTGTGAAGTGTTGGCTCCAAAAACTGCCCATCAAAGAGTGCTCCTGGATGAACGTGAGCTCCACATAGAAGCAGATCAGATCTTCGTGTCTCTGATGGTGATTTTCAACAAAAAACAGTTACCATAACTAGCAAGTCAGGGCATCAGGTTTTTGATTGCCCTAATCATTTGTTGGGTTTTGTCAAGGGAGTTTTTGTACATAGAGAGGAAAGATAAACATTTGTGTGGTGTTTTCTCTTCTGACAGGCAGGATGGGCTCCGTGGGTCTGCCATCTGAATTCCCTGATTCAAGCCTCTCATCTGGTTTATTTTAGAGGGTTGGATATAATTCAGCAGAGGTCAGGTTCACCAGGAATCACCTAAGAAAGAAAGGAAGGTCAAGTTTCTTTGTGTCTGGTCTCAGTAGCTGGATCTGTATATACTTTAGTTCTCCAAATTCTACTTGTGAATGACACTGAATTGCTCCAGGGAAGACACTCTATGCCAACACTTAGCAGGTGACGTAACAATGAATTGGAAGTAACGATAGATACACTGACTGCACATGGATTCCCACATGCAAAATGTACAGACTATATGAGTAAAAGTGTGAAAATGGGGAATTTTTCCTTAATTATGAGGAACAGACTATTAGATTAATGCACACAACATGTGCAAAATGTAAGAGATGAAACAGAAAGTCATGCCATAGGAGACCCTCAGTAACATGGAAGAGAATGAGAAAGTCACAAGAGATCAGTGGTAATCCAAGATTTAACCTGATTTAGACTCATGTCCTTCAGGATAGCCCAAGCTTAAACCTGCAAGAGACCAGTCGGTGCCCCGGTTATCTGATGAATCCTTCCTTTCCATTTGATGGAAATATCTATGCTCACAGGTGAGGAGTCCCATCACTTTTTGTTTCAGAGATTTATTTCAATGGAAACTGATTCTCTCCCTTTCAATTCACAGTGAATGAAAAATGTGAAATCTTTCCAAAATCAGTGTGCTCTCTGTAAAATGATAATGTACTCCATCAGGCAAATTACAACACAAACTCATTTCTAGCAAGGGCACTTCTCCCTTTGGGACCTAAATTTCACTTGCCATGTTTGTTTTTACAACTGAGGAGCCTTCTCAGGAAGCCCAAAGTGTCTAGGAGGCAGCACCATCACAACATTAGAGGACTTGTGGTTTATGATCGGTGACGTACAGTGCATATCCCGAATATTTTATTGGTAAAACTCACACCACCAGTTTGCCATTGGAACCTTTAAACATTCAATTCAGTTTTGTAATATGCAAAAAGGATTGTGCTTTCCTCAATCCTTGTTGTCTAATACCATTTTTCTGATCACAAGCAATCAATAGAAACCTGAGCCATGCAACTACCACTTTCATCCATGCTGCCTCACACCTTGCACCTTGGCAAACGTTGACCTGCCTTTTTTCCCTATGAATTTGACGTTTTGCTCTGTTATCTTAATGGAGAGATAGGGTATGTGGCCTTGGGAGGCTAGCTTATCTTGGGAGGCCTTGCCAATTTCTCAAGATACTTTCTTGCAGTGTCCAGCGTCAGGACAGCTCTCACCTTTATGACTATATCTTCCTTCAGTTTATACATATACCTACTTGGATAATGCATTCATCAGTTGACCTGATATTATGTTTCTACATTTTTGCCATTATGTACTGTGCTGTTCTTAATTCTGTTTAGGAGTTTCTGGCATCCTTTTTAAAAACTGCTGTGTACATTCCAATGGCCACGTGATACTTTCATTATCAAGATCCTGGACAAATAGAAAAGTCTTTTCCATGTTAGCTATATGATTCTATGTATCAAGCAGAGACAATGTGAGTGTTCCAGTATTTCCACATCACATTGTCAATGCATATGTGATTATTTTTATCTTTCTTTGATCACAGCATTCTTGAAGGAGTAGCATACTGTCTCATTGTGCTCTTGATTTTCCAACCCTGAGTGATAAAGTGTAGAATTTGAATAGCAAAATGTGATAGAATGTGTGGCTTCAATAACAGAAGTGTATTTCTCACTGACCTGAATATCCAGATGAAGGTGCCAGTACGTTGCTTTCTCTAGAGGGTCCCTCAACATGGAAGTACTTAGCAGGGTCTGATGCTGAGGGTGTCAGGAGGAAGGAACAACCCAAGCAGAGCCACAGAAGTCAATCTCCTCACAGACACACTCTGTTGTCTGACCAGCACTGGAGCTGTAATCTGAGCCCAGTAGCCACTTGGACAATCACATATCAGTATCCTCATGTGTTACAAAACACAGCAGTAACATCATCGTCCACTCTCCAGAGGCCACAGCCACAGAGGTGTCTTGGACCATTTGCAGCCCAGAGACTTATCCAGGCAAGTCCTTGCACTTTGAGCCCTGAGTGTGACTTCATCATTCTCTGTACTCCAGATAGCCATCTTTCTCATACTAGAGAGGCCCTTGACCCTAGCAAAAATGAGTTGCCAGGAATCACCATGCCACTTCAAAGAGAACAATAACTTATATGCACTTGTTGTGAGTGCTGGCTCCAAAAAGTGTCCCGTGAAAGAGTGTCCCTGGATGCATGTGAGCTCCAGATAGAATAAGATCAGGTACTCCCGTCTCTGATGGTGCTTTTCAACCAGAACCACTTATCACACGTAAAAAGCAGGGGCATCAGTTTCTTGATTGTCCTATTCATTTGCTGAGTACTGTCATGGGAGCGTTGGTACATGGAGAGGAAGGAAAAACACATTAGTATGGTTCTCGGTCCGTTATGACAGGCAGGATGGGTTCAATGGGTCTGCCATCTTAATTCCATGACACGTGCTATCAACAGGCTGATTTCAGAGGGTTGGAGGCAATTCGATAGAGGTCACGTTTGCCAGAAATTACCTGAGAAAGAAAGGGAGGTCCACTTTCTTTGTGTATGGGCTTAGAAGCAAGCTCAGGATTTACTGTAGTTCTCCATATTTCATTTGTCAAACACACTGAATTTCTCCGTGGAAGTCACTCTCTTCCACTGCTTAGCAGGTGACGTAACAAAGAATTGGAAGTCATGATAGTTTCACAGACCACATGGAGTCCCACATACAAAATGTACAGCCTCTATGAGTATAAGGGTGAAAATTGGAAAAGTTTCCTCAATTATGAAGGTCAGAGTATTAAAGTAATGCACACAACATGCACAAAATATAAAAGGTAAAACAGACAGGCCTGCCGTAGGAGGCCATCAATAACATGGAAAAGAAAGGGAGTAGCAGAGCAGATCCACAGCAATCCGAGTTTTAGACTGATTTAGTCTCCAGGTCCTTCAGGATAGCCCAGACTTGAACCATGCAAGAGACCACAGCTGTTGCCCCAGCTCTCAGACCAATCCTAGCTTTCCACTTGATGGAATATCTATGCTCACATGTGAGGCAGCCCACCAAATTTTGTTTTAGAGAATGAATTCAATGTGTAATGATTATCTTCATTTCGGTTCAGTGTGTATCTCTCACTGAATTGATCTGTCAAAACTGCTTTACCAAATCAGTGCTCTCTGTAAAATGGTAATAACTCCATCAGACAAATATTCACCACCACACTTAATTCTACCAAGGGCACTTCTCCAATTGGGACCTCAATTTCACTGGCAGTATTTGGTTTTATAACTGAGGTGCTTTCTCATGTAACCCAAAGGGTCTAGGAGGCAGGGCCATCACAACATTAGAGGACTTGTGCTGCATTAGAGGTGTCCTACTGGGATTATCCCTTACATTGTTTTGGTGAAACTCACAATACCAGGTTGCCATTAAACGTTTAAAAAATACAATTCACATTTGAAATATGTCAACAGCATTATCGTTTCCTCAATCCTTGCTGTCTAATATTATTTTTCTGATTACAAGCAATCAATAGACAACCAACCCATTCAACTTTCACTTGCCATCCATGTTGCCCAATACATTCTGCCCTGGGAAACCCTGACCTGCCCTCTTTCCCTATGAATTAGACATTTTCATTCTGTTATCTTCATGGAGAGAAAGCGTATGTGGCCTTGGGATGTTAGCTTCTTTCTTGCCAATTTCTCAAGACATTTCTTTGTAGTGACCAGTATCAGAAATTCTGTCACCTTTATGCCTGTGTCTTCTTTCATTTTATACATATACCACATTAACAAATGCATTCATCATTTGACCTGTTACTGTGTTTCTACATTTTTGCCACTATCTATAGTGCTGTTCTGAATTCTGCTTAGGAGTTTCTGGGCATCTGTTTAGAACACTGCTTTGCATATATCAATGGTAGCTGGTATTTTCATTCTCAACATACTGGACAAATATTAAATTCTTTTCCACGGTAACTATATAATTCTATGTATCCAGCAGATACATGTGAGCATTCCAGTTTTTCCACATCGCATTGTCAATGCTCACGTGACCTTTTTCTTTGGTTGATCACAGCATTCTTGTGAAGAAGCATATTGTCCCATTGTTCTTTCAATTTTCCCTCCCTGACTGATAAAGTGTCCGATTTACATAGCAAAATGTTATAGAATATTTGGCTTCAATAACAGAAGTGTATTTCTCACCATTCCTCAAAGTCCAAGATGAAGGTGCTAGAACTTTCCTTTCTCATGAGGTTATGTAAGCAGGACACCGCTCAGCAGGGTCTGATGCTGAGGGCATCAGGAAAAAGGAACAGCCCATGCAGAGCCACAGAAGTTACTCTCCTCACAGACTCACACTGTGTTGTCTGCTCAACACTGGAGCTGTAATCCATGCCCAAACGACGCCTGGCCATTCACATATCAGTATCCTCATATGTCACAAAAAGACAACTGTAACATCATCATCCCCTCTCCTGAAGTCTGCAGCTACCTAGATGCCTTATACCATTTGCTGCTGAAAGACTTATGCAGGATAGTGCTTCCACTTTGAGCCTAAGTGTGACTTCTGAGTTCTCTGTGCTCTGTAGAGCCACCTTTCTCATACTACAGAGGCACTTGGCCCAACCATAATGACTTTCCAGGAATCACTTTGCCACTGCAAAAGGAGCAAGAACTGACATGCAGTTGGTTTGAGTGCAAGCTTCAAAAATTTTTCCATCAACGAGTTTTCCCTGATAAATGTCAGCTCCAGATAGAAGCAGATCTGGTCTTCTAGTCTCTGATGGTGTATTTCAACAAGAACCACTTAAAAAACTTAGCAAGTTGGGGTATCAGGTGCTTGGTTGTCCTCATCATATGCTGAGTAGAGTCAAGGGAGTGATGCTATATGGAGAGGAAGCATACACATTTCCATGACGCAATGTCAGTTCTGACATGCAGGATGGGCTCCATGCTTCCGCCATCCGAATTCCCTGATTGTGCCTATCAACCAGATTATTTCAGAGGGATGTTTGTAATTCAGTAAAGGTCAAGTTTGCATGGAAATACCTGAGAAATAAAAGAAGGTCTACTTTCATTGTGTGGGATCATTTGCTGGCTCAGTATATACTGTGGTCTCCATATTCTACTTGTCAAAGGCACAAATTTGTCTGGGGGAAGACACTCTCTGCCACCCCTTAGTAGGTGACTTAAAAAAGAATTGGAAGTCAAGATAGATTCTCTGACCACACATAGAGTCCCACATGTACAATGTACAGAATTCTGAGAAAAAGTTTGAAAATTGGGAATGTTTCCTCAATTATGAAGATCAGAGTATTAAAGTAATGCACACAACGTATGCAAAATGTAAAAGATGAAACAGAGAGTGATGCCATATGAGGACCTCAGTAACATGGAAGAGAAAGTTAGAGGAAGAGCAGATCCACAGCAATCTGAATTTTAACCTGATTTGGACTCCAGGTCAATCAGGATAGCCAAGGCTTCAACCCTGCAAGAGACCACAGCCGTTGTACCGGCTCTCTGACCAATCCTTCCTTTCCACTCTAAGGAAATATCTATGCTCACTGGTGAGGAGGCCTTTCATGTTTTGATTCAGAGACTTCTTTCAATGTGTAATGATTCTTTGACTTTCAGTTTATAGTGAATGAAATGTGTGAAAACTCCTTTCTAAAATCAGTGCTCGCTGTAAAACAGAAAGCTACTCCATCAGGCATATATACACCAACACACTTATTTCTAGCAAGGTCACTTCTCCCATTGGGACCTAAATTTCACTGGCAGTGTTTGCTTTTAGAACTGTGGAGCTTTCTCATTTAGTCCAAAGGGTGTGGTAGGCAGGGCCATAACAACAATATAGACTTGCGGTTTATGAGATATGTCCTACAGGGAATATTCCTTACCTTGTTTTGGTAAAATTCACGCCACCAGTTTGCCATTGGAAAGTTTAAAAAATCCAATTGAATTTTGTAATATGCCAACACATTGTGCTTTCCTCAACTCTTGCTGTCACCTACCATTTTTCTGAACAATCAATCAATGGAAACCAAGCTATAAAACTTTCACTTTCCATCCACACTGTCCCACATCTTGCACTCTGGCAAACACTAATCATCCTTCTTTCCCTATGAATTTGACATTGTTGGTCTGTTATCTGAATGGATAGAAAGCATATTTGGATTTGGGATGCTAGATTCTTCCCCTTGCCAATTTCTTAAGATTCTTTCTTGTGGAATCAGGACTTCTGTCACTTTTATGACTGTATCTGGTTTCATTTTATACATATACCGCCTCTGCTACTGCATTCATCTTTGTTTTTTATTAAATTTATTGTGTTTCTACATTTGTGCCTTTATCTACAGTGCAGTCCTGAATTCTGCATAGGAGTTTTTGGGCCTCTGTTTTAAACACTATTGTGTATATACCAATGGTCACGTGACGTTTTCATTCTCAATATACTGGACAAATAGTGAATTGTTTTTCAATGTAGCTATTTCATTCTGTGTATCTAGCAGACATATGTGAGCATCCCAGTTGGAGCACATCGCATTGTCAAGACACATGTGATCTTTTCTCATTGGTGGATCACAACATTCTTGAAAGAGTTGCATATTTTCTCATTGTGCTTTCTATTTAAACTCCTGAATTATAAAGTATGCAATTTTCATAGCAAAATATTATAGACTGTGTGGCTTCTGTACATGAAGTGTATTCTCAGTGTCCTGAAAGTCCAAGATGAACGTGACAGAACATTCCTTTCCTGGGAGGGTCTGTGAACAGGAAACTGCTCGACAAGGCCTGATGTGCAGGGCATCAGGAGGAAGGAACTGCCTGAGTGAGCCAGAGAATTCAGTCTCCTCATAGACTCACACTCAGTTGTGTACCCAGAACTGGAGATGTAATACATGTCCAGCATTTGCATAGCCAGTCATATATCAGTATCTTCATGTGTCACCAAAGGACAACTGTCACATCATCATCCTTTATCCAGGAAACCACAGCCACAGAAGTGTCTTGGATCATTTGCTGTCCAGAGATTTATCTAGGACAGTCCTTCGAATTTGAGATCTGAGTGTGACTTCCCCATTCTCTCTGCTCCATAGAGATATGTTTCTCATACTATATTGGTCCTTCGGTCCAGCCATAATGACTTGCCTGGAAAAACTTAGTCACTTCAAAGAGGAGCAAGAACTTCTATGAAGTTAGTGTGAATATGGTGGTTCCAAAACGTGCCCCATCAAAGAGTGTTCCAGGAGGAATGTGAGCTCTAGATCGAAGATTGGGTCTTATAGTCTCTGATGGTGATTTTCAACCAGAACCACTTATCATACCTGCAAGTTTGGGGATCAGATTCTTCATTGACCATATCATCTGCTGAGTAGGGTCAGGAGAGTGTTGTCACATGGTGAGAAATGATACATTTGTATGGTGCTCTGTCAGTTTTCAGAGGCAAGAAGGGCTACATGGGTCTGCCATCTGAATTCCCTGATAAATGCTTATAAACCAACTGATGTCAGAGGTTTCAATGTAATTCAGTAGAGATCAGGTTCACCAGGAATTACCTGAGAAAGAAAGGAAGGTCCACGTTCTTTGTGTGTGGCCTTATAAGCAGGCTCAGTATATACTGTAGTTCTCCATATTCTATTTGTCAAAGACAATGAATTTCTCCATGGAAGTCACTACCTGCCACCAATTAGCAGGTGACCTAACACAGAATTGGAAGTAACAATAGATACTCTGACCACACATGGAGAACCACATGAAAAACGTACACATTCTCTGAGTGAAAGCGTGAATATTTGAAATATTTACTCAATTATAAAGATCAGAGTATTAAAGAAAAGCACAAAACATATGCAAAATGTAAAAGATTAAATAGGCATGCCATAGGAGGCCACTAGTAACATGAAGAGAATGGGAGCACAGCAGATACACAGTAATCCAAGTTTTATCCTGATTTAGCTTCCATGTCCATCAGGATAGCAAAGGCTTGAACCCCCCAAGAGAACAGAGCCATTGCCCTGGCCTTCTGACCAATCCTCTCTTTCCATTAGAAGGAAACATCTACGCTCAGAAGTAAGGAGGCCTCTCACGTTTTGTTTTACAGACTTCTTTCAATGCATAGTGATTCTCTGCCTTTCAGTTCACAGTGAAAGAAATCTGTGAAAACTCTTTTCCAAAATCCATGCTCTCTCTGTAAAACAGCAAGCTACTACATCTGGCCTATATCCACTAACACACTTATTTCTTACAAGGTTACTTCTCCCATTGGGACCTAAATTTCACTGGCAGTGTTTGTTTTTAGAACTGAGGAGCTTTCTCATGTAGCCCAAATTGTCTAGAAGCCTGGGCCAATACAACATTAGAGGACTTCTGGTTTATGAGAGGTGACCTACTGGGAATATCACTTACATTATTTTGGTAAAATTCACACTGCCAGTTTGCAATTGGAAACTTAAAAAAATATTATTCAATTTTTTAATATACCAACACATTTTGCTTTCCTCAATCTGTGCTATCTTACACCACTTTTCTGATTACAAGCAATCAATACAAACCCAAGCCATGCAACTTTCACTTCCTATCCACGTTGCCCCACACCTTGCAGCATGGGAAACATTGACCTGCCTTCTTTTCCTACGAATTTGACATTGTTGGTCTGTTATCTTAATGGAGACACAGCGTATGTGGCCTTGGGATGCTAGCCTCTTTCTCTTGCCAATTTCTCAAGACATTTTCTTGCTGTGGCCAATATCAAGACTGGGTCAATTTTATGACTGTATCTTGTTTCATTTTATACATATCCACCTTCACTAATGCATTCATCTGTTGACCTAATATTGTGTCTCTATATATTTGCCATTATCTAGTGTCACGCTTAATTCTGTTTAGGAGTTTCTGGGACTCTTTTTAAACACTATGGTGTATATTTCCATGGCCAACTGATTTTTTCTTTCTCAATATACTTGACAATAGCAAAGTATTTTCCACAGTAGCTATATATTTCTATGTATCCACCAGAGACATGTAAGTTTTCCAGTTTTTCCACATCTCATTGTCTACACATATGTGATCTTTTCTCTTTGCTTGATCACAGCATTCTTGCAGGCATAACATATTGTCTAATTGTACTTTCAATATTTTCTCCCTGACTGATAAACTGTCTGATATGAATGGCAAAATGTTGTAGACTGTGTGGCTTCACTAACAGAAGTGTATTTCTTACCATCTGAAAGACCAAGATGGGGGGCCATGACATTGCTTTCTCAGTAGGGTCTGTCAACAGGAAACTGCTCAGCAGGGTTTGAAGCTGAGGGTGTCAGTTGGAAGAAACAGCCCATGCAGAGCCACAGAAGTTGCTCTCCTCATAGACTCACACTGTTGTCTATCCAGCACTGGAGCTTCAATCTGTGCCCACAGTCACATGGCCAATCAAATATCAGTATACACATGTGTCACAAAATGTCTACTGTGATATCATCATTCCCTCTCCAGGAGGCTCCAGCCACAGATGTGTCTTGTACCACTTGATACCCAGAGATTTATCCAAGAATGTCCTTCCACTTTGAGCTTTGAGTGTGACTTCACCATTCCCTGTGCTCCCTAGAGCCATCTTCTCGTACTACAGAGGCCCTTTGACAAGCCAAAATGACATGCCAGCCATCATCTTGCCACTTCAAAGAGGCGCAATAACTGACATGCAATTGGTGTGATCATGGTTCCAAAGGTGCCCTATCACAGAGTATTCCCAGATGAATATGACCTCCAGATAGTAGCAGAGTGTGTCGTCTAGTCTCTGATGGTGATTTTCAACCAGAACCCGTTATCATACTTAGCAAGATTTGGTATCAGTTTCTCGATAGACCTCATCATGTGCTGAGTAGTGTCAAGGGAGTGTTGGTACATGGAGAGGAAGGATAGACATTTGTGTGGTGCTCTGTCAGTTCAGATAGACAGGAAAGGCCCAATGGGTCTGCCATCTGAATTTCTCAAAGCATTCCTATCAAGTGGCTAATTTCAGAGGGTTGGATGTAATTCAATAGAGGTCAGGTTCGCCAGGAATTACCTAACGAAGAAGGGAAGGTCCACTTACTTTGGATGGGGGCTCAGTACCTTGTTCAGTATATACAGTAGATCTCTGAATTTTACTTCTCAAAGACACTGAAATACTCCATGGTAGACACTCTCTGCCACTCCTTAGCAGGTGACGTAACATGAATTGGAAATCACGATATATTCACTGACCACACATGGAGTCTCACATGCAAAACGTACAGACTCTTTGAGTAAAAGAGTGAAAAATGGGAATGTTTCCTCAATTATGAAGATGAGAGTATTAATGTAACTCACACAACATGTACAAAATGTAAATGTTGAAACAGATAGACATGCCATAGGAGGCCCTCAGTAACCCGGACAAGAATGAGAGAGGCAGAGCAGATCTGCAGCAATCCAAGTTTTAGCCTGATTTACACTCCAGGTACTTCAGGATAGCTTAAGCTTGAATCCCAAAAGAGATCACAGCCATTAACCCAGCTCTCTGACCAATCTTTCCTTTCCACTCTAAGGAAATATCACATTCATCCGGGAATACTCTGCTCACAGGTGCGGAGGCCCATCATGTTTTGTTTCAGAGGCTTCTTTCAATGAGTAATGATTCTCTCCCTTTGAGTTCACAGTGAATGAAATCTGTGAAAACTGCTTTCCAAAATCTGTGCTCTCTCTGTTACACGCCCGCTGGTCCATCAGGAAAATACCAAACCCCACACTTATTTCTATAACGTGCACTTCTCCCTTTGGGACCTAAATTTCACAGGCAGTGTTTGTGTATAGGACTTAGGAGCTTTCTCATGTAGCTCAAAGTGTCTAGGAGTCAGGCCATCACCACATTATAGGACTTGTGGTTTAGATGAGGTGCCCTACTGGGAATATACCTTACAATGTTTTGGTAAAATTCACAATACCAGTTTGCCATGGGAAAATTTTAAAAATACAATTCAGTTTTGTTATATGCCAACATGATTGTGTTTTCCTAAACCTTGCTTTCTAATACCATTTTTCTGATACAAGGAATCAATAGAAAGTCAAACCATGCACTTTAACTTCCCATCCACGCTGCCCCACACCTTGCGCCCTGGCAAACATGGACCTGCCTTCTTTCCCTATGAATTTGACATTGTTGTTCTATTATCTTAATGAAGAGACAGTCTATGTGGCCTTGGGATGCTAGCTTCTTTCTTTGTCAATTTCTCAAGATACTTTCTTGCTGTGGCCAATATCAGGACTTCTTTCACCTTTTTGGCTATATCTTGTTTTATTTTATACATATACTGCCTTTGATAATGCATTCACCAGTGACCTTATATTGTGTCTCTACATTTTTGCCATTACCTACAGTGCAATTCTGAATTCCATTTAGTAAATTCTGTGCATCAGTTTTTTAAACACTAGTGTGTATATATCCTTGGTTACATGATATTTTCATTATCAACATACTGGACAAATAACGAACCATTTTCCATGGTAGCTATATCATTGTATGTATCCACCAGAAAAATGTTAGCATTCCAGTTCTTCCACATCACATCATCAAAGCACATGTGAACTGTTCTCTTTGACTGATCACAGCATTCTTGAAAGGAGTAGCATTTTGTCTCATTGTGTGTTTAATTTTCCCTCCCCGATTGATAGTGTCCGATTTTTATAACAAAATGTTATACACTGTGCAGCTTAAATAACAGAAGCATATTTTTCATGGTCCTGAAGTCCAAGATGAAGGTGCCAGAACCTTGGTTTCACTGGAGGCTCTGTCAACTGGAAACTGCTCAGTAGGGTCTTTAGCTGAGGGTGTCATGAGGCACAGCCTGTGCAGAATCACAGAAGTCACTCTCCTCACAGGCTCATTTTCTGTTGTCTGCCCAGCACAAGAGATTTAATGCATGCCCAGAAGCTGCCTGCCCAATCAAAGGTCAATATCCTCATGTGTCACAGAAAGACAACTGTGGCATCATCATCCCCTCTCCACTAGGAGCAGCAACAGTAGTGCTTTGGACAATTTTCTGCCTGGAGAGTTATCCAGGACAGTCGTTCCACGTTGAGACCCTGTTTTTTTTTTTCTTTTTTGTGGTTTTTTTTTTAATTTTATTTTATTAAATTTATTGGGGTGGCAATTGTTAGTAAAATTACATAGATTTCAGGTGTACAATTCTGTATTACATCATCTATAAATCCCATCGTGTGTTCATCACCCAGAGTCAGTTCTACTTCCATCACCATACATTCGATCCCCCTTACCCTCATCTCCCACCCCCTACCCACCGCCCCCGTTACCCTTTGGCAACCACGAAACTATTGTCTGTGTCTATGAGTTTCTGTTTCTCATTTGTTTGTCTTGTTCTTTTGTTGTTTTTGGTTTATATACCACATATCAGTGAAATCACATGGTTCTCTGCTTTTTCTGTCTGACTTGTTTCGCTCAGCATTACTCTCTCAAGATCCATCCATGTTGTCACAAATGTTCCTATATCATCTTTTCTTACTGCCGAATAGTATTCCATTGTGTATATATACCACCACTTCTTTATCCATTCATCTATCGAAGGACATTTTGGTTGTTTCCATGTCTTGGCCACCATAAACAAAGCTGCAATGAACATTGGAGCACACGTGTCTTTATCTCTAAATGTTTTCAGATTTTTTGGGTAGATACCCAGGAGAGGGATTGCTGGGTCATATGGCAATTCTACTCGTAATTCTTTGAGAAACCTCCACACTGCCTTCCATAACGGTTGTACCAGTCTGCATTCCCACCAACAGTGTATGAGGGTTCTTTTTTCTCCACAGCCACTCCAACATTTGTTATTATTTGTCTTGTTGATGATAGCCATTCTGACTGGGGTGAAGTGATATCTCATTGTGGCTTTTATTTTCATTTCTCTGATGATTAGTGATGTTAAGCATTTTTTCATATGTCTATATGCCATTTGTATGTCCTCTTTGGAGAAATGTCTCTTCAAGTCCTCTGCCCATTTTTCAATTGGGTTGTTTGTTTTTTTGTTGTTGAGTTGCATGAGTTCCTTGTATATTCTGGATACTAGCCCCTTATCGGAGGCACTGTTTGCAAAAATCTTCTCCCATTCAGTTGGTGGCCTCTTTATTTTGTCAATGGTTTCTTTCGCTGTGCAGAAGCTTTTAAGTTTCATATAGTCCCATTCATTTATTTTAGCTTTTACTTCCATTGCCTTTGGAGTCAAGTTCATAAAATGCTCTTTGAACCCAAGGTCCATAAGTTTAGTACCTATGTTTTATTCTATGCAGTTTATTGTGTCAGGTGTTATGCTTAAGTCTTTGATCCATTTTGAATTAACTTTGGTACATGGTGACAAATAGCAGTCCAGTTTCATTCTTTTGCACGTGGCTATCCAATTCTCCCAGCACCATTTATTGAAGAGGCTGTCTTTGCTCCATTGTATGTTTTTAGCTTCTTTGTCAAAAATTTTCTGTCCTTATTTATGTGGTTTTATTTCTGGGTTCTCAAATCTATTCCATTGGTCTATGTGTCTGTTTTTCTGCCAATACCATGCTGTTTTGATTATTGTAGCCCGTAGTACAAGCCAAAGTCAGGAAGTGTGATACCTCCATTATTGTTCTTTTTTCTTAAGACTGCTTTGGCTATTCGGGGTCTTTTGTGGTTCCAAACAAATCTGATGATTTTTTTGTTCTATTTCTTTCAAATATGCCATTGGGATTTTGATGGGGATTGCGTTGAATCTGTATATTGCTTTGGGTAATATGGCCATTTTAACTATGTTAATTCTTCCAATCCATGAGCACAGAATGTATTTCCATTTCTTTGTGTCTTCTTCAATTACTTTCAAAAATGTCTTATAGTTTTCAGCATATAGGTCTTTCACATCCTTGGTTAAGTTTATTCCTAGGTATTTTATTCTTTTTGCTGCAATTGCAAAAGGAATTGTTTTTTGTATTTCTTTTTTTGAGATTTCATTGTTAGTATATAGGAAGGCAGTGGACTTTTGTGCGTTGATTTTGTAGTCAGCAACTTTACTGTATTTGTTGATTGTTTCTAATAGCTTTTTGGTGGAGTCTTTAGGGTTTTCTATATATAGCATCATGTCATCTGCAAATAGTGATAATTTAACTTCTTCATTCCCAATTTGGATGCCTTTTATTTCTTTCTCTTGCCTGATTGCTCTGGCAAGGACTTCCAACACTATGTTGAAAAGCAGAGGTGATAGGGGACATCACTGTCGTGTTCCTGAACGTAGAGCAAAGGGCTTCAGTTTTTCTCCATTAATTATGAGATTAGCAGAGGGCTTGTCATATATGGCCTTTATTATGTTAAGGTATTTTCCTTCTATACCCATTTTATTAAGTGCTTTAATCATAAATGGATGTTGTATCTTGTCAAATGCTTTTTCTGCATCAGTTGATATAATCATATGATTTTTGTCCTTTATTTTGTTTATGTGATGTATCACATTGATGGAATTGCGTATGTTGAACCATCCTTGTGCCCCGGGGATGAACCCCACTTGGTCGTGATGAATAATCTTTTTAATGCATTGTTGTATTCGATTTGCTAGAATTTTATTTAGGATTTTTGCATCGGTATTCATTAGAGATATTGGTCTGTAGTTTTCTTTTTTGTGCTGTCCTTACCAGGTTTTGGTGTCAGGGTAATGTTGGCCTCATAAAATGAGTTAGGGAGTGCTGTCACTTCTTCAAATTTTTGGAAGAGTTTGTGCAGAATTGGTATTAGATCCTCTTTGAAGGTTTGGTAGAATTCACTAGTGAAGCCATCTGGTCCCAGACGTTTGCTTTTGGGAAGGTTTTGGATGACTGATTCAATTTCGTTACTGGTGATCGGTCTGTTTAGATTTTCCAGTTCTTCATGGTTCAGCCTTGGAAGGCTATATGTTTCTAAGAACTTGTCCATTTCTTCTAGGTTGTTGAATTTGGTGGCATATAGTCCTTCATAGTATTCTTGGATGATCCTTTGTATTTCTGTGGTGTCCATGAGAACTTCCCCTATTACGTTTCTGATTTTGTTAATCAGTGTCTTCTCTCTTTTTATCTTAGTAAGTGTAGCCAAGGGTTTGTCAATTTTGTTAATCTTTTCAAAGAACCAGCTCTTTGTCATATTAATTTTTTCTATTGTCTTTTTGTTCTCTATTTCATTTAGTTCTGCTCTAATTTTTGTTATTTCCTTTCTTCTGCTGACCTTGGATTTTACTTGTTCTTCTTTTTCTAGTTCTTTATGGTGTAACATGAGGTTATTTATTTGGGAGTTTCTTGTTTTTTGAGATAGTCCTGTAATGAGATAAATTTCCCTCTTAAAACTGCTTTCGCTGCATCGAAAAAATTTTGGTAGGATGTATTTTCATTGTCGTTTGTTTCTATGTATATTTTGATCTCTCCTCTAATTTCTTCTTTGACCCAGTCCTTCTTTAAAATTATGTTGTTTAGTCTCCATGTATTTGTGTGTTTTCCCGCTTTCTTTTTACAGTTGATATCAATTTCAAAGCCTTGTGATCAGAGAATATGCATGGTATGATTTCAATTTTCTTTAATTTGTTGAGGCTGATTTATTTCCCAATATATGGTCTGTCCTTGGGAATGTTCCATGTACACTAGAAAAGAATGTATAGTCTGATGTTTTAGGATGAAGTGCTCTATAAATGTCAATTATGTCCATTTCATCTAATGTGTCATTTAAGGCTACTATTTCGTTATTTATTTTCTGTTTGGATGATCTAACCATAGCTGTCAATGATGTATTTAAGTCCCCTAGTATAATTGTGTTTTGGTCAATTTCTCCCTTTAGTTCTGTTAGTAGTTGCTTGGTGTATTTCGGTGCTCCCTGATTGGGGGCATAAATATTGATGACTTTTATGTCTTCTTGTTGTACAGTCCCCTTCACCATTATGAAATGTCCATCTTTGTCTCTTGTTATCTTTTTCACCTTGAAGTCTGTTTCATCTGATATCATTATGGCTACACCTGATTTTCTCTGGGCACCATTTGCTTGGAGTGTCAATTTCCACCCTTTCACTTTGAGTCTATGCTTGTCCTTGTAGCTGAGATGTGTCTCTTGGAGACAGCATATGGTTGGGTTTAGTTTTTTGATCCAATCTGCTACTCTGTGCCATTTTATTGGTGAGTTCAGTCCATTTACATTTAGGGCGATTATTCATATGTGAGGATTTCCTGTCATTCTATCCTTAGTTTTCTGGTAATATTGTGTCTCCATTGTTTCTTTGCCTTTTTGTTGTTGTCTATTATTTCTGTGTGGTGGTATTCTATGATGTTTCCCTCTGTTTCTTCTTTTATTTCAGTATATATTTCAATTCTGGATTTATTTTGAGTGGTTACCCTTAAATTTATGTAAAAGAAAGTTTGATATTTAGCGTATTCCATTTTCTTCAGCATGCTTACTTTCTCCATTCCCAGATTCCGGTTCAGGCCTTTACTCTCCCCCTTTTTGAGTTTTGGTTGCCACAAACTGTCCCTGTTGATGGTGGTCGAATAGCCTCCTTTAGTATTTCTTGTAGTGCAGGTCGTGTATTAGAAAATTCCCTCAGCTTCTGTATGTCTGGAAAGGTCTTTATTCCTCCTTCATATCTAAAGGATATCTTTGCTGGATATATTATTCTTGGCTCATGGTTTCTCTCTTTCAATAATTTGAATATGTGGTTCCACTCCCTCCTGGCTTGTAGAGTTTCTGCTGAAAAATCTGATGATAATCTAATGGGCTTTCCTTTGTAAGTTACCGTCTTCTTTTCCCTGGCTGCCTTGAGGATTCTTTCTTTGTCGTTGATTTTAGACAGCTTCAATACAATGTGCCTTGGAGAAGGCCTGTTGGGATTGAGGTAACTAGGTGTTCTATTTGCTTCTTGGATTCGAGGGTCCAGTTCTGTCCACAAATTTGGGAAGTTCTCATTGACAATTTGTTTGAATATATTCTCTGTTCCCTTCTCTCTTTCTTCTCCTTCTGGTATGCCCATTAGTCTTATATTGCTCTTTCTGATGGAGTCAGAAAGTTCTTGTAGAGTTCTTTCATTTCTTTTAAGTGTCAAGTCTCTTTTTTCTTCTATTTGTGTCATTTCCAGGTTTCTATCTTCGATGTCACTGATTCTTTGCTCCATCTGGTCAACTCTACTTCCTAAGCTGGTTATTTCATTCTTAATTTCTTGTATTGAGTTCTTAATCTCCAGAAATTCTATTTGGTTCTTTTTTAAGATTTCAATCTCTTTCGTAAAATGCTCATGCTGTTCTTTGATTGAGTTTCTGAGTTCCTTTAACTGCCTATCTGTGTTTTCTTGTATTTCGTTGAGTTTTTTCAGAACTGCAATCTTGAATTCTCTGTCATTTAAGTCACATATTTCTGTATCTTTAAGTGCCTTCTCTGGAGATTTTTCACTTTCTTTCTGAGCTATCTTGTTGCCTTGGTTATTTATGGGAGACCTTGTTTTGAATTCACCTTTCTCTGTCCTCTGTAGAGATATGTTTCTCATACTACGGAATGCCTTGGGCCCACCCATATTTTCTTGCCAGGAATCGCCTTGCCACTTCAAAGAGGAGCAAGAAGTGGCATTCAGTTGGTGTGAAACTTGTTCCAAAAAGTGCCCCATGAAAGAGTGTTACCATATGAATATGAGCTCTAGATAGAAGCAGATCAGGTCTTCTAGTCTCTCATGGTGATTTTCAACAAGAACCACTTATCATACCTGGAAAGTTTGGGCATCAGGTTCTTGATTGTCCTCATCATTTGCTATGTTGTGTGAAGGGAGTGTTGGTACACAGAGAGGAATGATACTCATTTGAATGGATCCCTGTCAGTTCTGACAGGCAGGATGAGCTCCATGGGTCTGCTATCTTTATTCCACAAAGCATACATATCAAATGGCTGATTTCAGAGGTTTGGATTAAATTAAGTAGAGATCAGGTTTGCCTGAAATTATCTTAGAAAGAAAATTAGGTATACAATCTGTTTGTGTGGGCTCAGAAGCTAGCTCAATTTATACTGTAGTTCTCCATATACTACTTGTCAAAGACACTGAATTTATCTGGGGAAGACACTTCAGCCACCCCTAAGCAGGAGACATAGCAAAGAACAGGAAGTCACGATGGATTCTCTGACCACACATGGAGTCCCACCTGCAAAATATACAGAATCTATGAGTAAAAGTGTGAAAAATGGGAATGTTTCCTCAAATATGAAGATCAGAGTATTAATGTAACTCACAAAATATTCGCAAAATATAAATGAGGAAACAGAGATGTATGCCATAGGAGACCCTCAGTAACATGGAAGAGAATGGGAGATACAGAGCACATCAGCAGCAATCTGAGTTTTAGCCTGATTTATACTACACGTCTTCAGGGTAAACAAGGCTTGAACCCCCCAAGAGACCACAGCTGTTGCCCTGGCTTTCTCACCAATAATTCCTTTCCACTTGAAGGAAATATCTATGCTCACAAGTGAGGAGGCCCATCATGTTTTTTTCACAGATTTCTTTCAATGTGTAATGATTCTCTTCCGTTCAAGTCACAGTGAATGAAATCTGTGAAAACTCCTTTCAAAAATCAGTGCTCTCTCTGTAAAATTGTACTGTACTTCATAGGGAAATATCTACTTCCACACTTAATTCTAGCAAGGGCACTTGTGACTTTGGGACCTAAATTTCACTGTAAGTGTTTCTATTTAGAACTGAGGAGCTTTCTCATGTAGCCCAAACTGTCTAGGAGGCAAGTCTACCACTCACTAGATGACTTGTGGTGTATGAGTGGTGCCCTACTGGTAAATCCCTTACAGTGTTTGCCATTGGAACTTTAAAAAAAAAATCAGTTTTGTAATATACCAACACCATTGTGATTACCTCAATCTTTGATGGGTAATAAACTTTTTTGACTTAGGCAATGAATAGAAACCCAAGCCATACAACTTTCACTTCCCATCCACGCTGCCCACACCTTGCACCATGGCAAACACTGACCTGCCTTATTTCTCTATGAATTTGACACTGTCATTCTGCTATCTTAATGGAGAGACATTTTATGTGCCCTTGCGATGCTGGCTTCTTTCTCTTGCAATTTCTCAAGTTACTTTCTTGCTGTAGCCAGTATCAGGTCTTCTGTCTCCTTTTTGATTGTATCTGTTTCATATTATACATATACCACCTTCGCTAATGCATTCATCAGTTGACACAACATTGTGTCTCTATATTTTTACTATTATCTACAGTGCAGTTCTGAATTCTGTTTAGGAGTTTCTGGGAATCCGTTTAAACACTACTATGTATATAACTATGATTAAGTGACATTTTCATTCTCAACATTCTTGACAAATAACAAACTGTTTTCCACAGTATCTTTACCATTATATTCCTCCACTGAATTCATGTTATCATTCCAGTTCTTCCACATCACATTGTCAATGCAAATGTGATCTTCTCTCTTTGGTTGATCACAGCATTATTGAAGCAGTATCATATTGTCTCGTTGTGCTTATGGTTTTCCCTTCATGACCGATAGTGTCCGATTTTCATATCAAAATGTTATAGACTTTGATTTCAATAAGAGGAGTGTATTTCTCACTGTCCAAAAGTCCAAGATTAAGGTACCACAATGTTGCTTTCACAGGAGGGTCTGTCAACAGGAAACTGCACAGCAGGGTCTGACAATGAAGGCGTTAAGCGAGAGGAATAGACCAAGCTGAGCCACAGAAGTCACTCTCCTCATAGACTCACACTCTGTTGTGTGCCCAGCACAGAAATTTAATCCGTGCCCAGCAGCTCCCTGCCAATCACATACAGAAAGACAACTGTGACATCATCATCCCCTCTCTAGGAGGCCTCAGCTACATAGGTGACTTGGACCATTTGCTGCCCACAGTCTTATCCAGGACACCCTTGCACTTTGTGCCCTGATGTGACTTCACCATTCTCTGTGCTCTGTACTGACTTCTTTCTCACACTACAGAGGCCATTTGGCCCAGCCTTAATGACTTGCCAAGAATCACCTTGCCACTTCTAAGGGGAGGAAGAACTGACACAGAGTTCCTGTGAGCGCTGACTTCAAAAAGTGCCTCATCAAAGAGTGTAACCGAATGAATGTGAGCTCCAGATAGAAGCAGATTGGGTCTTCTAGTCTCTCATGGTCACCCCAATAAATTTAATAAAATAAAATTTAAAAAGAAAAAGAAAAAGAAAAAAATAAACAAGTTGGACACCATGTTCTCGATTGTACTCATCATTTGCTGAGTAGTGCCGAAGGAGTGTAGGAACATGGAGAAGGACGGATACATATTTGTATGGTGCTATATCAGTTCAGACAGGCAGGATGGGCTCCATGGGTCTACCAACTGAATCCCCAGTGCATGCCTATCAAATGGCTGCTTTCAGAGGGTTGGATGTAACACAGTAGAGGTGAGGTTTGCCAGGAATAACCTCAGAAAGAAAGGAAGGTCCACTTTCTTTTTCTGTGGACTCAGTACTTGTTCAGTATATAAGGTAGTTCTCCTTCATCTACTTGTCAAAGACATTGAATTTCTCCAGGGAAGACACTCTCTACCACCCCTTAGCAGGTGACATAACAAAGAATTGGAAGTCACAATAGACTCTCTTAACACACATGGAGTTCCACATGGAGAATATATAGACTCCCTGAGTAAAAGGGTGAAAATTGGGAATGTTTCCTCAATTATGAAGATCAGAGTATTAAAGTAATGCACACAACATGCAAAACATGTAAAAGATGAAACAAATACGCATGCCAGAGGAGGCCCTCATTAACATTGAAGAGAATGGGAGAGACAGAGCAGATCCACAGCAATCGAGATTTAGCCTGATTTAGACTCCTTCAGGACAGACCAGGCTGAACCCCGCAAGAGACCACAGCTATTGCCCCAGATCTCTGACCAATCCTTCCTTTCCACTCGCAGGAAATATCTATGCTCACAGGTGAGGAGGCCGATCATATTTTCTTTCAGAGGCTTCTTTCAATGGGTGATTATTCTCTCCTTTTCAATTCACAGTGAATGAAATCTGTGAAAACTCCTTTCTAAAATCATTGTCCTCTCTTTAAAACTGTCATCCATCCCATCAGGCAAATATCCATCCCCACTCTTAATTCTAGCAATGGCAGTTCTCCCATTGTGACGTATATTACCTGGGAGTGTTTGTTTTTAACATAAGGAACTTTGTAATGTAGCCCAAAGAGCATAGGAGGCAAGGCCACCACAACATTAGAGACTTGTGACTGATGAAAGTTCACACCACCAAGTTTCCATTGGAACCTTAAAAATGCAATTCAATTTTGTAAAATGCTAACAGTATTGTGCTTTCCTCAAGCCATATTATATAATACAATTTTTCTGACTAAAAGCAAACAAGAGAAACCCAAGCCATGCAACTTTCATTTCCCAAGCACAGTTCCCCACACCTTGCTCCCTGGGAAACACTGACCTGCCTTTTTTCCGTATTTATTGGACACTCTCAATCTGTTATCTTAATGGAGAGATGGCATATTTGGCCTTGGGATGCTAGCTTCCTGCTATTGCCAATTTCTCAAGAAAATTTCTTGCTGTGGCCTGTAGCAGGAATTCTGTCACCTTTATGTCTGTGTCCTGTTTCATTTTATACCTAAGGAATAAAGGAAGGTCCACTTTCTTTGTTTGTGGCCTCAGTAGCTGGCTCAGTATATGCTGTATTTCTGCATATTCTACTTGTCAAAGACATTGAATTTCCCTTTCAATTCACAGTGAATGAAATCTGTGATAACTCCTTTCCAAAATCATTACTCTCTCTGTAAAACAGAAATGTACTCCATCAGGAAAATATCCACCACCACACTTATTTCTACGAAGGGCACTTCTCCCATCGGGAACTAAATTTCACTATCAGTGTTAATTTTTAGAACTGAGGAGCACTGTAATGAAGTCTAAAGTGTCTAGGAAGCATGGCCATCAGAACATTAGAAGACTTGTCATTTAGGAGACGTCCATGCTGGGAATATTCCTGACATAGTTTTGGTGAAATTCACTCCACCAGTTTGCATTAGAAACTTTAAAAAATAGAATTCACTTTTGTAATATGTCAACAGCATTTTGCTTACCTCAGTCCTTACTCTCTAATGCAATTTTTCTGACTACAAGCAATCAATAGAAACCCAAGCCATGCAACTTTCACTTCCCATCCATGCTGCCCCAAACCTTGCACCCTGGGAAACACTGAACTGCCTTCTTTCTCTATGAATTTGGCACTGCCGTTCTGTTTTCTTAATTGAGAGGCAGCATATGTGGCCTTTGGATGCTAGCTTTTTCTCTTACTAATTTCTCAAGGTATTTTCTTGCAGTGGCTTGCATCACCTTCATTCCTTTATCATGTTTCATTTTGTACATATACCACTGTCAATAATGCATTCATCAGTTGACCTTATATTGTGTTTCTACATTTTTGCCATTAACTACAGTGTAGTTCTGAACTCTGTTTAGGAGTTTCTGGGCCTCCGTTTTAAACACTATTGTATATATACAATGGTCACATAACGTTTTCATTCTCAACATCTTGGACAAATAGCGAACTGTTTTTTAACAGTAGTTATATCATTTTTTGGATCCAGCAGTGACATGTGAGCGTTCTAGTTCTTCCACATCACATTGTCAAAGCACATGTGATCTTTTCTCTTTGATTGATCAAAGCATATTTGAAGGAGTAAGATATTGACTCATGAGCTTTCAATTTTCCCTCCCTGACTGATAAAGTGTCCAAAAATCATAGCAAAATATTATAGACTGTGTGGCTTTAATAACAGAAGTGTGTTTCTCACTGCACTGAAAGTCCTAGATGAAAATTCAAGAACGTTGCTTTCTCAGGAGGGTCTCTCAACAGGAAACTGCTCAGCAGGGTCTGAGGTTGAGGACTTTAGGAGACAGGAACAGCCCGAGCAGAGCCACAGAAGTCGCTCCCCTCACAGACTCACACTCTGTTGCCGCCCCAGAAATGGAGGTGGAATCTGTGTCCAGCAGCTGCCATGCCAATCACATATCAGTATCCTCATGTGTCACAAAAAGACAACTGTGACATCATCATCCCCTCTCCAGGAGTCCGCAATGACAGAGGTGCCTTGGACCTTTTCCTGCCCAGAGACGTATCCAGGACAGTCCTTCCACTTTGAGACCTTGTTTTGAATTCACCATTCTCTGTACTCTGTAGAGACATGTTTCTCATACTACAGAATCCCTTGGAACCACCCATATTTTCTTGCCAGGAATCACCTTGCCACTTCAAAGAGGAGCAAGAACTGGCATGCAGTTGGTGTGAGTGCTGGCTCCAAAAAGTGCCCCATAAAAAAGTGTTTCTGGATGAACGTGAGTGCCAAATACAAGCAGTTCAGGTCGTCTGGTCTCTCATCATTTTTCTCAACAAGACTCACGACAGCAAGAATCATGCAAGTTGGGGCATCAAGTTCTTGATTGTCCTCATCATTTGCTGAGTAGTGTCAAAAAGTGTTGGTACATGGAGAGGGAGGATACACATTTGTGTGGTGCTCTGTTACTTTTACAATCAGGTTTGGCTCCATGGGTCTGTCCTCTGAATTACAAGATTCGTACCTATCAAAAAGCTGATTTCACAATGTTGGGTATAATTAAGTAGAGGTCAGTTTCACAAGGAATTACCTAATAAAGAAAGGAAGGTCTACTTTCTTTTGTTTGGGCACAGGAACTGTCTCTGTATATACTGTAGTTCTCCATATTCTCCTTGTCAAAGACACTGAATACCTCCAGGGAAGACATTCTCAGTGAACCTGTAGTAGGTGACTTAACAAAGAATTGGATGTCATGATAGATTCTGTGACCAAACATGGAGCCCCACAGGTAAAAGGTACAGAATCTATTAGTATAAGTGTAAAAAGTGGGTTGTTTCCTCAATCATGAAGATCAGTGTATTAAAGTAACGCACACAACAGGCACACATGAAAAAGATGACATAGATAGACATTCAGTAGGAGGTCCTCAGTAACATGGGAGAGAATGGGAGAGACACAGCAGATTCACAGCAGTCTGAGTTTTAGCCTGATTTAGACTCCTGGTCCTTCAGGATAGCCCAGGTTTGAACCCCGCATGAGACCAGTGCCGTTACTCGGGTTCTCTGACCAAATCTTCCTTTCCACTCGAAGGAAATATTTATGCTCACAGATGAGGAGGAGCATCAATTTTGGTTTCAGATACTTCTTTCAATTAGTGATGATTCTCTTCATTTCAATTCACAGTGAATGAAATCAGTGAAAACTCCTTTCCAAAATCAGCGCTCTCTCTGAAAAACGGTTATCTACTCCATCAGACAAATATCCACAACACACTTATTTCTAGCAAGGGAAGTTCTCCCATTGGGACCTAAATTTCACTGGCAGTGATTTTTGGGTGTTTTTTTTTTTTTTTTTTTCCACTGAGGAGCTTTCTCATGTAGTCCAAATGTTCTAGGAGGCAGACCAATCACAACATTAGAGGACTTGTGGTTTTGGAGGGTGGACTACTGGCAATATCCCTTACATTATTTTGTTAAAATTAACATGCACAGTTTGCCATTGGAACCATTAAAAATAAAATTCAGTTTAGTCATTTAACAACAGCATTGTTCTTTCCTCAGTCCTTGCTGTTTAATATAATTTTTCTAATTACAAGAAATAAATAGAAACACAAGTCATGCAACTTTCACTTCCCTTCCATGATGGGCCACACCTTGAGCCCTGGCAAACACTGACCTGCCTTCTTTCCCTACGAATTTGACACGGCCTTTCTGTTATCTTAATGGAGAGAAAGAATATGTGCCCCTGGGAGGCTAGCTTATTTCTCCTGACAATTTCTCAAGATACTGTCTTGCCATGGCCCATATTAGGATTTCTGTCACCTTGATGACTGTACATTGTTTCATTTTGTACATATACTGCCTTTGCTAATTCTTTAATCTGTTGACCTGATATTGTATTTCTACAGTTTTGCTATTAACTTACAGTGCAGTTCTGAATTCTGTTTAGGAGTTTATGGACATCTGTTTTAAACACTATCAGATATATATCAATGGTCAGGTGATATTTTCATTCTAAACATACTGGACAAATAGAGAACTGTATTCCACAGTACGTGTATCATTCTATGTATCCAGCAGAGACAATTGAGTGTTCCTGTTCTTCCACATCACATTGTGAACACATGTGATCTTTTCTCTTTGGTTGATCACACCATTCTTGAAGAAGTAGCATATTGTCTCATTGTGCTTTCAATTTTCCCTACCTGACTGATAAAGTGTCAGATTTTCATAGCAAAATGTTATAGACTGTGTGGCTACAATAACATAAGTGTTTTTCTCACTGTCCTGGAAGTACAACATGAAGGTGCCAGAACATTGCTTTCTTAGGAGGGTGTGTCCACAGGAAATTGAAAAGCAAGTTCTGATGCTGAGGGCTTCAGGAGAAAGGAATAGCCTGAGCAGAGCCACAGAATTTGGTCTCCTCACAGAATCACACTCTCTTGTCTGCCCTGCGCTGGAGCCTTAATCCATGTCCAGCAGCCGCATGGTCAACACATATCAGTATATTCATTTGTCACAGAAATACAACTGTGACATCATCATCCCCTTTCCAGGAGGCCACAACCACTGAGGTGCCTTCAAAGTGGAAAGACTGTCCCTGTATAAGTCTATGGAGAGCAAATGGTCAAAGGCACCTCTGTGCCTGCAGCCCTTTGGAGAGGGGATGATGATGTCACAATTGTCTTTTTGTGACACATGAGGATACTGATACATGATTGGCCAGGTGTCTGTTGGGCATGGAGTAAATTTCCAATCCAGGGCACACAACAGAGTGTGAGTCTATGAAGAGAGAAAATTCTGGGGCTCTTCTCAGGATGTTCCTTCCTACTGACTCCTCAGCATCAGACCCTGCTGGGCAGTGTCCCTTTGACAGAACCTCCTGAGAAAGAGCATTCTGTCACCATCATCTTGGACTTTCAGGACAGTGAGAAATACACTTCTGTTATTGTAGCCCACAATCTACAAATTTTGCTATGAAAATTGGGCAATTTATCGGTCAGGCACGGAAAATCAAAAGACCAGTGAGACAATATGCTACTCCTTCAAGAATGCTGTGATCTACCAAAGGGAAAAGATCACATGTGCATTCAAAATGTGATCCAGAAGCACTGCAATGTTCACATCACTGGTAGATACATAGAATAGAATAGTTACCATGGAACAAACGTGGAAAATAGCTACTGTGGAAAACAGTTTGCTATTTGTCCAGGAAGTTGAGAATGAAAATATCATGTGACCATTGATATATACACAAAAGTGTTTAAAGCAGATGCCCAGAAACCTAAATAGAATTCAGAATTGCACTGTAGATTATGTAAAAAATGGAGAAACCAAATATCAGGTAAACTGGTGAATGCCTTAGAGAAGTGGTATATGTATAAATGAAACAAAACAGAGTTATAAAAGTGAAAGAAGTCCTGACTCTGGCCGCATCAAGAAAGCATCTTCAGAAATCAGCAAAAGAGGGAAGCTAGCATCTCAAGGCTACATACACTCTCTCTCCATTAATATAAGTGAATGACAATGACATATTCATAGGGAAAGAAGGCCAGTCAGCGTTTGACAGAGAGCAAGGTGTAAGACAGCATGGATGGGAAGTGAAAATTGCATGGCTTGGAATGCTATTGATTGCTTGTAGTCAGAAAAAATGGTATTACACAGCAAGGATTAAGGAAACTACAATGCTGTTGGCATATTACAAAACTTAATTGTATTTTTTAACTGTTCAAATGGAAAAGGGGTGGTGTGAAATTTACCAAAACAAGTTAAGGGATAATATCAGGAGAGCACCACTCATAAACCACAAGTCCTCTAATATTGTGATGGTCCTACCTTCTAGACAGTTTGGGCTACATGAGACAGCACCTCAATTCTGAAAACAAACACTGCCAGTGAAGTTTATGTCCCAGTGGGAGACGTGCCTTTCATAGAAATATGCGTGGTGGTGGATATTTGCCTGATGGAATAGCTTGCTGTTTTAAAGAGAGAGCACTGATTTTGGAAAGGAGTTTTCACAGATGTCATTCACTGTGAATTGAAAGGGAGAGAATCATTACACATTGAAATAAGCCTCTGAAACAAAATGTGATGGGCCTCCTCACCTGTGAGCATAGATATTTCCCTCGTTGGAAAGGAAAGATTTGTCAGAGAGCTGGGGTAACAGCTGTGTTATCTTGAGGGGTTCAAGCCCAGGCTATCCTTCATAACCTGGAGTCTAAATCAGGCTAAAACTCGAATTGCTGTGGATCTGCTTGCCTCTCCCATTCTCTTCCATGTTACTGAGGGCCTTCTATGACATGGCTATCTGTTTCATGTTTAACATTTTGCTCATGTTACTTGCATTTATTTAATACTCTAATCTTCATAGTTGAGGAAACAATCCCTACTTTCACCCTTTTACTCAGAGAGTCTGTCCATTTTGCATGTGGGACTCCAGTGTGCTTAGAGAATGTGACTTACAATTCTTTGTTATGTAACCTGCTAAGGGGTAGTAGACAGGGTCTTCCCTGGAGAAATTCAGTGTCTTTGACAAGTAGAATATGGAGAACTACAGTATATACTGAGCCAGCTGCTGAGCCCTCCCAAAAAGAATGTGGACTTTCCATTCTTTCTTAGGTAATTCATGATGAACTTTCCCTCTAGTGAATTACATCCAACCTCTGAAATCAACTGGCTTATAGGTACCTATCAGATATTCAGATGGCAGAACCATGGAGCCCACCCTGCCTGTCAGAACTGAAAGAACACCATAAAAATGTGCGTCCTTCATCTCCATGTACCAACAACCCCTTGACACTACTCAGCAAACGATGAGGATAATCAAGAACCTGATGCACAAACTTTCTCTCTATGACATGTACTTCTTTTTGAAAATCACCATCAGAGACTAGAAGACCTAATCTGCTTCTAGCTGAAGCTCACCTTCTTCTGGGAACATTCTTTGATGGGGAACAACTTGGAGGCAGCACTGACACCAACTGTGTGTCACTTATTGCTACTGTTTAAAGTGGCAAGATAATTTCTTGGAAGTCATCATGTGGGCACAAGAGCTTCTGTAGTATGAGAAAGAAGGCTCTACGGAGCACAGAGAATGGTGAAGACACACTCAGAGCTCTAAGTGGAAGGACTGTCCAGGATAAGTCTCTGGGCAGCAAAAGGTCTAAGGCACCTCTATGGCTGCAGCCTACTGAAGAGGGATGATGATGTCACAGTTGTCCTTTTGTGGCCCATGATGATACTGACATTTGAATGGCCAGGCGACTGCTGGGCATGGATTACACTTCCAGTGCTGGGCATCAACAGAGTGTGAGGCTGTGAGGAGAGAGACATCTGTGGCTCTACTCAGGCTGTTTCTTCTTACTGATGCCCTTAGTGTCAGACCCTGCTGAGAAGTTTCCTATTGACAGACCCTCCTTGAAAAGCAATGTTTTGGCACTGTCATCTTTGACATTCATGACGGTGAAAACTACACTTATTTTATTGATGCCACATAGTCTATAACATTTTGTTATGAAAACCAGACCCTATATCACTCAGGGAGGGGGAATCAAGAGCACAATGACACAATATGCTACTCCTTCGAGAATGCTGTGATCAACCAAAGAGGGAAGATCTCATGAGCATTGACAATGTGATGTGGAAAAACTGGAATGCTCATATATGTATGGTGGATACATAGAATTATAGAGTTACTGTGGCTATTTGTCAAGTATGTTAAGAATGAAAATATCACATGACCATGAGTAAACACAAAATAGTATTTTAAAGAAATGTGCAGACTCCTAAAGAGATTTTGAACTGCACTGTAGATAATGTCAAAAATGTAGAGACAGAATATAAGCCAACAGATGAATGCATTAGCGAAAGTGGTATATGTATAAAATAAAACAAGATACAGTCATAAAGGTGACAGAAGTCCTCATACTGGCCACAGCAAGAAAGAATCTTGAGAAATTGTCAAGACAGAGAGCTAGTACTGCGAGGCCACAAATGTTGACTCTCAATTCAGATACCAGAATTGCAATGTCAAATTCACATTTACAGAAGGCACGTCAGTATTTGCCAGAGTGTAAGTGGTGGGGCAGCTTGGATGGGAAGTGAAAGGTGGTTTCTATTGATTAATTGTAATCAGAAAAATGGTATTGCAAAGCATGGATTTTGGAAACCACAATGCTGTTGGCATATTACAAAACTGAATTGTGTTTTGTAAAGATTCCAATGGCAAACGGGTGGTGTCAAATTTACCAAAAACAATATAAGTGATATTCCCTGTAGAGCACCTCTCATAAACCAAAGTCCTCTAATGTAGTGATCTCCTTGCCTCCAAAACAATTTGGGCTACCTGAGAAAGCTCTTCAGTTCTAAAGTCAAACACTGACAGTGAAATATAGATGTCAAATGGAGACGTGCCCTTGCTAGAAATAAGTTTGGTGGTGGATATCTGCTTAGGGGAGTAGCCTGCCATTTTACAGAGAGAACACTGATTTTGGAAATGAGTGTTCACACATTTCATTCACTGTGAATTGATAGGGAGAGAATCATTACACTTTCAAACAAGTCTCTGGAACAAAACGTGATGGGCCTCCTCACCTGTGAGCATAGATATTTCCTTCAGGTGGAAAGGAAGGATTGGTCAGAGAGATGGGGCGATGGCTGTATTCTCTTGCAGGGTTCATGCCTGGCCTATCTAAATGACCTGGAGTTTAAATAAGGCTAAACCTCGGGTTGCTGTGGATCTGCTGTGCCTCTCCCATTCTCTTCCATGTTGCTGAGGGCCTCCTATGCCATGCCTTTCTGTTTCATCTTTCACATTTTGCACAAGTCATATGTGTTCCATTAATACTCTGATTTTCATAATTGAGGACACATTCCCAATTTTCACACTGTCACTCATAGAGTCTGTACATTTTCCATGTGGGACTCCATGTTTGGTCACATAATCTATTGTGACTTCTAATTCTTTGTTACTTCACCTGCTAAAGCATGGGAGAGAGATCTTCCCTGGATAAATTCACTGTCTTTGACAGGTAGAATATGGAGAATTACAGTATATACTGAGCCATTAGTGAGCCCCCACAAAAAGAAAGTGGTCCTTCCTTTCTTTTTTAGGTAATTCCTGGTGACCTTACCTCTACCGTATTATATCCAACCCTCTGAAATCAGCTGGATGATAGAACATATTGGGGAATCAATTTGACTTACCCATGGAGCCCATCCTGCCTCTCAGAACTGACAGGGCACCATACAAATGTGCGTCCTTCCTTTCCGTGTACCAACACTTCCTTGACACTACTCAGCAAATGATGAGGACAATCAAGAACCTGATGCCCAAGCTTGCTAGCTATGATAAGTGTTTTTTTGTTGAAATTCAACAGCAGGGGGTGAAAGACACTATGTCTTTCTATCTGGAGCTGACATTCTTCCTGTAACACTCTTTGATGGGTCAGTTTTTGGAGCTAGCGCTCACACCATGGCATGTCAGTTCTTGATCCTCTTTGAAGTGGCAAGGTGATTCCTGGTAAGTAATTTTGGCTAGGGCCAAGGATCTCTGTAGTATGAGAAATATAGCTCTACCAGCACAAAAAAAAGTGAATTCATAATCAGGGCTCAAAAATGAAGGTCTGTCCTGGATAACTCTCTTGGCAGCAAATGGTCCAAGGAACCTCTGTGGCTGTGGCATCCTGGAGAGCGGATGGTGATGTCACCGTTGTCTTTTAGTGACACATGAGGACACTGATATGTGAAAGACCAGGCAGCTGCTGTGCATGCATTACAGCTCAAGTGCTAGGCAGACAACAGAGTGTGAGTCTGTGAGGAGAGCAATCAGTGTCTCTGCTTGGGTTGTTCCCTCCTCCTGACACCCTCAGCATCAGACCCTGCTGAGCAGTTTCCAGTTGACAGACCCTCCTGAGAAAGCAACGTTCTGTCACCTTCCTCTTGTAATTTCACGACAGTGAGAAATACAACTCTGTTATTGAAGCCACACAGGCTATAACATTTTGCTATGAAATCTGACATCTTATCAGTTAGGGAGGGAAAATCTAAAGCGCAATGAGACAGCATGCTACCTTTTCAATTATGCTCTGATCAACCTAAAAGAAAAGATCATGTATGCTTTTACACTGTGATGTTGAAGAACTGGAATGCTCACATGTCTCTGCTGGATACATAGAATGATATAGGATCTGTAGAAAACAGTTTGCTATTGTCCAGGATGCTGAGAATGAAAATTCCACGTGACCATAGATATATACAAAATAGAGTTTAAAACGGACACCCAGAAATTCCTAAAGAAAATTCAGAACTACACTTCAGATAATGGCAAAAATGTAGAAACAGAACATGAGGTCAACAGATGAACGCATTAGCGAAGGTGGCATATGTATAAAATAAAACAAGATACAGTCATAAAGGTGACAGTAGACCTGATGCTGGCCACCACATGAAAGTATCGTGAGAAATTGTCTAGAGAAAGTGCTAGCATCCCAAGGCAACTTATGCTGTCTGTCCATTAAGATAAAAGAGCGTAATGTGACATTCTTAGGAAAAGAAGGCTGGTCAGTGTTTGCCAGGGTGCAAGTTGTGGGGCAGGAAGGATGGGAAGTGAAAGTTTCATGGCTTGGGTTTCTGGTAATAGCTTGTAATCAGAAAAATTGCATTAGACAATAGGGATTGAGGAAAACACAATTCTGTTGACATATTACAAAACTGAATTGTATTTTTTAAAGTGTCTATGGCAAACCGGAGGCTTGCACTTTACCAAAACCATGTAAGGGATATTCCCAGTAGGACACCTCTTCTAAACCACAAGTCCTCAATGTTGTGATGGCCCTGTCTCCTAGACCCTTTGGGCTACATGAGAAAGCTTCTCAGTTCTAAAATCATACACTGCCAGGGTAATTTAAGTCCCAATGGAGGACTGCCCTTGCTAGAAATAAGTGTTGTGGTGGATATTTGCCTGATGGAGTAGCTTGCTAGTTTACAGATAGAGCACTGATTTTGGAAAGGAGTTTTTACAGATTTCTTTCACTGTGAAATAAAAGTGAGATAATCATTACACATTGAAAGAAATCTCTAAAACAAAACATGATCGCCCACCTCACCTGTGACCATAGATATTTCCTTTGAGTGAAAGGAAGGATTGGTTAGAGAGCCAGGGCAACGGCTGTGTTGCCTTGTTGGGTTCAAGCCTGGGCTATCCTGAAGGAGCTGGAGTCTAAATCAGACTAAAACTCAGATTGTCGTGGATCTGCTCTGCCTCACTCCTTCTCTTCCATGTTACTGAGGGCCTCCTATGGCATGCCTACCTGTTTCATATTTTACTTTTTGCACATGTTGTGTGTGTGACTTTAATACTCGGATCTTCAGGATTGAGGAAACATTGCCACTTTTCACCATTTCACTCATAGTTCCTGTATATTTTGCATGTGGCCCTCTTGTGTGGTCAGTGAATCTCTCGTGATTCCCAATTCCTGTTAATACACCTGATTAGAGATGGCATAGAGTGTATTCCCTGGAGAAATTCTGTTTCTCTGACAAATAGAACATGGAGAGATACAGTATATGCTGAGCCCATATCTTTGGAGTTCACACATAAAGAAAGTGGTCCTGCTTTTCTTAGTGAGGCTATTCCTGGTGAACCTGAACTCTACTGAATTACATCCAAGACTCTGAAATCAGCTGGTTGATAGGCATTCATCAGGGAATTCTGATTGCAGAGCACAGAGCCCAATGTGTCTGTCAGAATTGACAGTGCATTCTAAAAATGTGCATCCTTAATCTCCATGTACCAACATTCCCTTGACACAACTCAGCAAATGATGAGGACAATCAAGAACCTGATTCCATGAATTGCTAGGTATGATAAGTGGTTCTTTTTCAAAATCAAGTTCAGAAACCAAAGGGCTCGATCTGCCTCTCTCTGGACCTCATATTCATCCAGGAACACTCTTTGATGGAGCACTTTTTGGAGCCAGTGTTCACACCAGCTTCATGTCAGTTCTTGCTCCACTTGAAGAGGCAAGGTGATTCTTGACAAGTCATTATGGCTGGGCCCAAGGACCTCTGTAGTATGATAAAGAAGTCTCTACAAAGCACAGAGAATTGTGAAGTTACCCTTAAGGCATAAAGGCATAAAGTGGCTGGACTGTCCTGGATATAAGTCTCTGAGCATAAATGAACCAATGCACCTCTGTTGCCGTGGCATCCTGGAGTGGGGATGATGATATCAGAGTTTTATTTTGTGCCACATGTGCCTACTGATATTTGATTGGCCATGCAGCTGCTGGGCCCAGATAACAGCTCAAGTTCTGGGCAGACAACAGAGTGTGAATCCTGAGGAGAGCCTCTTCTGTGTGTCTGCTCAGCTTTTTCATCCTCCTGATGCCCTCAGCCTCTGACCCTGCTGAGCAGTATCCTGTTGACAGACCCTCATGAGAAAGCAATGTTCTGGCACATTCATCTTAAACTTTCAGGAAGGTGAGAAATACACTTCTGTTATTGAAGCCACACAGTACATACTATTTTGCTAGGAAAATCGGACACTTTATCAGTTAGGGAGTGAAAATCAAAAGCACAATGAGACAATTCAAGAATTCTGTGATCAACAAAAAAGAAAAGATAACATGTGCATTGAGAATGTGATGTGGAAGAAATGGAATGCTCACATGTCTCTGCTGGATACATAGAATGATATAGCTATGGTGGAAAACAGTTCACTATTTATTCCGGATGTTGAGAATGAAAATGTCACATGAACATTGATAAATACTCAATAGTGTTTAAAACAAATGCCCAGATACTCCTAAACAGAATTCATAACTGCACTGTAGATATTGGCAAAAATGTAGACACATAATATCAGGACAACTGATGAATGCATTAGCGATGGTGGTATGTGTATAAAATGAAACAAGATACAGTCATGAAAGTGACAGAAGTACTGATGAGGGCCACAGCAAGAACGTGTCATGAGAAATTGGCCAGAGAAAGAAGCTAGCATCCCAAGACCACATATGGAGTCTCTCGATTAAGGTAACAGAACACACTTTCAAATTCATAGGGAAAGATGGCAGGTCAGTGTTTGTCATGGTGCAAGGTGTTGGGCAGCGTGGATGGTAAGTTAAATTTGCTTGGCTTGAGTTTTGATTGATTTCTTGTATTTAGAAAAATGTTAGTAGAAAAAAGGATTGAGGAAAGCACAATGTTGTTGGTATATTACAAAATTTAATTGTATTTTTTAAAGGATCCAATGGCAAACTGGTGGAGTGAATTTTACCAAAACATTGTAAGTGACATTCCCAGGAGGGCATCTCACCTAAATCACAAGTCCTCTAAAGTTGTGATGGCCCTGCTTCTAGACCATTTGGGCTAAATGAGAAAGCTCCTCAGTTCTAAAAATCAAACACTGCCAGTGCAATTTAGGACCCAATGGGAAAAGTGCCCTTTCTTGAAATAAGTGGGGTGGTGGATATTTGACTGATGGACTAGATTACGTTTTTACAGAGAGAGCACTGAATTTGGAAATGAGTTTTCACAGATTTCATTCACTGTGAACTGAAAGAGAGAGAATCATTACACACTGAAAGAAGTCTCTGAAAGAAAACATGATGGGACTCCTAACCTGTGATCATAGATGTGTGTTTTGTTTTTTTGTTTTTTGTTTTTTATGTTTTTTTTTTTTTTTTGAGTGGAAAGGAAAGATTGGTCAGAGAGCCAGGTTAACTGATGTGGTCTCTTGCAGGGTTTAAGGATGGGCTATCCTGAAGGAACAAGTGTCTAAATCAGGCTAAAACTCAGATTGCTGTGGATTTGCTGTGCCTCTACCTTTATCTTACATGTTACTGAGGGACTCCTACAGCATGCCTATCTGTTTCATCTTTTAAATTTTGCATGTGTTATGTGCATTTTTTTAAATACTCTGACCTTTAAGATTGAGGAAACATTCCCAATTTTCACAGTTTTACTCAGAGAGTCAGTATATTCTGCACATGGGACTCCATGTGTGTTTAGAGAATCTATTGTGCCTTCTCATTCTTTCTTACATCACCTGCTAAGCAGTGGCAGAGAGTGACTTCCCCGGAGAAATTTAGTGTCTTTGACAAGTAGATTCAGGACCCACCTTATATACTGAGCCAGCTAATGAACGCAAACACAAAGAAAGTGGAACTTCCTTTCTTTCTTCGGTAATTCCTGGCAAACTTGACCTCTACTGAATTACATCCAACCCTCTGAAATCAGCTGAGATAGACACATATTGGGGAATTCAGATGGAAGACCATGGAGCCCATCTGGCCTGTCAGAAATGATAGAGCACCATACAAATATATGTCCTTCGTCTCTGTCTACCAACACTCCCTTGACAGTACTCAGGATATGATGAGGACCATCAAGAACCTGATACCCAAGCTTGCTAGCTATGTTAAGTTGTTTCTGTTGAAAATCACAATCAGCGACAAGAAAACCTGATCTGCTTCTATCTGGAGTTCACATTCATCCAGTAACACTCTTTGATGGGGCACTTTTTGGAGTTAGCGCTCACATCAACTGCATGTCAGTTCCTGTTCTGATTGAAGGGACAATGTGATTCCTGGCATGTCATTTTGGCTGGGCCAAGTGCATCTCTAATAAGGGAAAGATAGCTCTATGGAACACAGAGAATGGTGAAGTCACACTCATGGCTTAAAGTGCAAGGAATGTCTTGGTTAAGTCTGTGTGTAACAAATATTACAAGGCATCTCTATGGCAGCAGCCTCCGGGAGACTGTGTCATGATGTAACAGTTGTCTCTTTGTGACACATGAGGATACAGATATGTGAATGGCCAGGAGGCTGCTGGGCATGGATTAAAGCTCAAATATTGGGCAAACAACAGAGTGTCAGTCTGTGAGCAGTTTCCTGTTGACAGACCCTCCTGAGAAAACAACCTTCTGGAAACCACATCTTGGAAATGCGGGAAGGGAGAAATAACACTTCTGTTATTACAGCCACACAGCCTATAACAATTTCCTAAGAAAATTGTATGCTTTATCGGTCAGAAAAGGAAAATCAACAGCAAAATGAGACAATATTTTACTCCTTCAAGAATGCTGTGAACCACCAAAGAGACAAGATCACATGTGCGATGACAATGCGAGTGTGTATGAACTGGAATACTCACTTGTCTCTGGTGGATACATAGAATGATATAGCTACCATGTAAAACAGTTAGCTATTTGTCCAGTATTTTGAGAATGAAAATATCATGTGACCATTGATATAACACAATAGTGTTTAAAACAGATGCCCAGAAACTCCTATACAGTATTCAGAATTGTACTGTAGAAAATGGCAAAAATGTAGAGATGCAATGCCAGTTTTACTGAGAGATCAACTGATGAGGTCAACTGATGAACTCATTCGCGAAGGTGGTATATGTATAAAATGAAACAAGATACAGTCATAAACATGATAGAAATCTTAATACTGGCCACTGCATGAAAGTATCTTGAAAAATTGTCAAGAGACAGAAGCTAACATCCTGAGGCCACATATGCTGTCTCTCCATTCTGATAACAGAAGGACAATGACACATTCACAGGTAAGGCAGGAATGTCAGTGTTTCCCAGGGCACAAAGTGTGCTGCAGCATGGATGGAAGTGAAAGCATGATGAGCCTCCATACCTCTGACCATAGATATTTCCTTCATGTTGAAATGAAGGATGGGTTAAAGAGCTGGGGCAATGGCTGAGGTCTCTTGCAGGGTTCAAGACTGGGCTATCCTGAAGAACCTAGAATCTAAACCAGACAACACCTCGGATTGCTGTTGATATGCTCTGCCTCTCTCCTTTTCTTCCATGTGACTGAGGGTGTCCTACGGCATGCTTTTTAGTTTAATATTTTACATTTTGCTCATGTTATATAGTTTTTATTAAAACTCTGATCTACATAATTGAGGATACATTCCCAATTTTCACCCTTTTACTCACAGAGTGTGTACATTTTGCAGGTAAGACTCCATGTGTGGTAGAGAATCTATCGTGAATTCCAATTCTTTGTTATGTCACCTGCTAAGTGTTGGTGGAGAGTCATTTGTCTGGAGAAATTCAGTGCCATTGACATGTAGAATTTGGAGAACTACAGTATGTACTGAGCCAGCTACTGACCCCACATACAAAAAAAGTGGTCCTCCCTTTCTTTCTTAGGTAATTCCTGCAAACTTGACCTCTACTGAATTGCATCTGAGCCACTGAAATCAGTCAGTTCATAGGCAGCATCGGTGAATTCAGATATCAGACCCTTGGAGTTCATTCTGCCTGTCGGAACTGACGGAACATCTTAAAAATGTGTATCCTCCTCTCCGTTTACTGACACTCCCTTGACACTACCCAACACATGATGAGGACAATCAAGGACCTGATGCCCAAACTTGCTATGTATGATAAGTGGTTCTTCTTAAAAGTCACCATCAGAGACTAGGGGACCGATCGGCTTATATCTGGAGGTGACATTCATCCGGGAACACTCTTGGATGGACCACTTTTTGGAACAAGTGCTCACACCAACTGCATGTCAGTTCTTGCTTATCTTTGAAGTTGCAAGGTGATTCCTGACAAGTAATTTTGGCTAGTCCCAAGAGCCTCTGCATTATGACAAAGAGAGCTCCATGGAGCACAGAGAACAGTGAAGTCACACACAGGGCTCAAACTGGAAGGATAGTCCTGGATGATATCTGAGTATCAAATGGTTCAAGACACCTCTGTGACTGCAGTCTCATGGAGAGAGTATGATGATGTCACAGTTTTCTTTTTGTGACACATGAGGATCCTGATATGTGATTGGCCAGGCTGCTGCTGGGCATGGATGAAAGCTCCAGTGCTGGGCAGACAACAGAGTGTGACTCTGTTAGGAGAACAAATTATGTGGCTCTGCGTGGGTGTTTCCTCCTGCTGATGACCTCATCATCACACACTGCTGAGCAGTTTCCTATTGACAGACACTCCTGAGAAAGTAATGTTCAGCACCTTCATCTTGGACTTTCAGGATGGTGAGAAATACACGTCTGTTACTGAAGCCACACAATGTATAAAATTTTTCTATGAAAATCAGACACTCTTTCAGTAAGGGAGGGAAAATCAAAAGCACAATGAGACAATATGCAATTCCTTTAAGAATGCTGTGATCAACCAAAGAGAACAGATCTCACGTGCATTGACATTGTGATGCGGAAGAACTGGAGCATTCACATGTATCTG